>NW_024342470.1:2560414-2874330 GCF_902729225.1 Pteropus medius
AAGGATATGCTTTGGTACACACCAAGCACTTACTTGGAGATCTACAAAATAAACTATATATTTCCTAGTTATTTTAGAGTGTGGAGTTAAACCTCAAAGCAGGTCCTAGAAATCTAATTAATATTTGAATCATGAGAATTTTCCAACATACCATTTGTTCAGCACCCTCAATTATGCAGAACAGCCAAGATCCTAAAAGCAGGCCAAACAAGCAAATATTTAAGTAGTAAAATTAGATAACAATCTTTGTTCAAAGGAACTTAATTTTCCTCATAGGAGAATTGTTTGACTCTCACTGAGTTATTGGATACTATAAATTTAAACACAGTTTTAGCAAATTTAATTATATGATTTCTCAATCTATACCAAATGCATTTATATTGGTGGTGAAGACAGAAATATATAAGTCTGAATAAGCACAATCTACATTGGCCTTTCTACCTACACATGGCATATTACTTGCAAGCATCACTTATTACGGCATATAATGAAAAGTGATACTCAAATTGAGTAGCCTTACTCATCAAATAAAAGTTAAATTAAATTAGTATGCAGTCTTAGAAAGATGCATACCTTGTAAGGCATATACCTTCACAGCTGTATGCGTGTGCACACACACGCTCTGTCTATATCTTTCTTCTGCTGTCAAACCTTGACTCTTACATGAGTCACCACGTAAGCAGCTCACTACTTGGCTTTACTCCTCCCTGCCTTGTATCACCATTCCAACCACCTGACTCAACTAGAGGAAATTCTCCCCTATTTTCTCTACTGAAAGTGAAGAATGCATAGGGTTACAGTGTCAAAAAAACAAAACGAAACTACAAATGAATCCAAGAATGTTCACCTTTGAAAGAGAAAGGCAGAGAGGAAGAGTATTGAGGAAAAGAAAAGGAAGTAAGAAGTGAGATACAAGGCCCAGCTCATAAATAGTTGAATTTATTTGAGTAAAAATATTCATTCCTACACTCTTAGTAGTTTATTTATAACATATACTTTGGGATATTACATAATATTTGTTCTGCTTTCTTCCTCTCTAATATCCATAGGAAAAATTGAATGGTTTCCCTATTATCTGGGGAGTTTTATAAAAACACACAACAGGAAATCTCCCAAAGAGTATGATATTTAAACTTCTGTATTTATATGAAAAAAATTCTTTAAAATATAGAAGAATTAAAATCATCTATTACTACTTTAAAAAAAGTAAACCTTTTTCTTATGCCACTAAAGTAAATAAATTTTCCTATATTTCTTCAGACCTAGCTATAAATATACACATGTAACAATTTTTTAAATAAAAATTTATATTTGTCCACATCTTCCTTTTCTCATATAAGAGTATCATGAAGAGCTTCTAGATAAATCTACCTAATTCTTTTCCATAAATCTGAAATTTGGTGTATTTACCTAAATGTAAGGCTACTGAAAAGATTTTCAGTATTTTGCTATTATAAAAAAAACCAATGAACATGCTTGTAACAAATTATAATCTTATCATTAATGCATGAATATGCCTACACAGTTACCAACACTTGCTTATAGACCTTTTATGGCCAACCTCATAGCCAAACACTTCATTTACTGCTATTTTAATTTGTCTTTAAAAATTATGACTGTGATTGGAGGCAGCTTCTTATGGTTGTTGGCAATGTGAATGCCTTCTTCAGTGAACAGTTTGTATTCTATTTTTTTCTATTGGGTTTTATTATTCATTTCTAGGTACTCAACTGATTAAAAATAGCAATATTTCTTTAAAAAAAATAAAATAAAACCTTGTTTGACAAAATCTGTCACACTGCACAGTGTTAAAAAATTTATCCAAAACTTGGAAATGAAAGAGTATAGCATACCCTTTCAATGGCATACTGGGTCATTGTTTTAACAAGCCCACCAAAGGCCTACTTAATTTTTGAGGAGAATAAATCTATTACGGACTTTCTAATTTACTATTTAATTAGAGCCCAACACTGTGAAGTTCTGTGTAACTTGTATATTTCTGTCCTAGAGAAAACATAAATCTAAAGGTTATGGTTTTATAGTTCTGCAGGAAATTAACTAGTTTTGTATCTTATCAATCTTATTTTTATGGCAACTTTTCGGAAAAAAAGAAAACTTTTCCAGATAGATTTTACAAGTCTCTGTTCTTTAAATGTTCTAGAATCTAACTTTATTATCTTACTAGTTCTAGCATCAATTAAAAAGTTGAATGAGTTTTTGACATGTGTTCATTCTATATTTGTATGACAGTAGTATTTCTAATGCTTGAAATTATCCTTTGACAGAAGCATTTCATTTATTTGTCAATAGATTTATCCTTTTCTTTTTTCCTAAGGCTTCTGGGCTTTCTTTTTAACCAAGGAAGGTCACCTCCATTTCTGCACTGTAAAAACAAATAAAAATGTACATTCTCTTATATTTACTATAAATTTTAAAAAATTGTTTTATTAAGAATTTTATCACAAATACAATAATTATGTAGTTTTATTCTTTCAATATGTAATGAATTATATTGATGTAGATAAAATTCATTATAGTAAAACATGCTATATTTCCAGAATAAACATTATATAACATGGTACTCTCAAAACATATTGATATATTCAATTATTTAATACTTTCTTTAGGATTTTTGCATTTCTATAATTTTGCTTTCTTCATTAGATTTTCTATATTAAAGTAATGCTGGCCATCATATAACTGAGATGCTTTCCATACTATTAACATTTTGAAATTGTTTTAATAAGTGAAGAATTATCAGCTGCTTGTTAATGAGCTACACTAGAGAGGGCTGTAGGCCAATTAAACAAAATTGAATCTCTATATCCATTAAATAATACAGTATAGTCCCTGCTTATCCTCAGGGGATACACCCCAGTGAATGCCTCAAATCATGGATAGTTTTGAACCCTCAGCAACTTCGACTCTGCCAGAAATGTGGCAGCACCTGTCTTCATTGGCAGATGCAGCCTTTCCAGTAATTTTTATATTTTTCAGTCCAAACCTATTCCTGAATCTGTGTAACCATCCCTTGCTTGCAGTAAATGGCTTTGTATCACTTGTTTCAGGGGATCCCTTGCTGAAGTCTTCATATAGGTTTAATGTTTCCTGGCACAACACAATGCTGATACTTGGAGCACATTTTCTGTTCATGTCTTCATGCAGATTTAATGACTTTTCCATCTTAACCAAGCACTTACTTACGCACTATGCCCATAACTTTTGCAGTCTGAGGTGCAACAGCAAAACTAGCACAAAATTCTTTTTCTTTCTTCCTAATTTCATGAATAGATCATTCTTATCGCAGATCTTAGCAACCTCAGCATATAAATTTTACTTTCCTTATTAAATCACTTAAGGAAGCATTTTATGACTTCTCTTTGGCATATCCAAATTGCCAACACCACTACTCTTACACTTCAGGGCCATTATTAAGTAAAATAAGGGTCACCTGAACACTTATCCCAACAGTCAATCTGATAACCAAGATGGCTACTAAGTGACAAACAGGTAGGTAGCATCTAGACAGCATGGATACACTGGACAAAGGGAAGATTCACGTCCCAGATAGGATGGAGTGAGACAGCACGAAATCTCATCACGCTACTCAGAACAGTGCACGATTTAAAATGTATGAATTATTTATTTCTGGAAATTAATATTTTCAGACCACAGTTGACCACATGTAACTAAAACTATGCAAAGTAAAAACTCAGGTAAGGGGAAATATTGTAACTCTCATTCTCCCTTCCTCCCAGCCCCTGGAAACCACTGTGTCTTTGTCTTTGTGATTTTGGCTACCCTAAATATATAAGTGGAATCATACAGTATTTGTCTTTTTGTGACTGGTTTATTTCATATGGCATAATGTACTCAAGGTTCATCTATGTTGTAGCAGGTTCAGAATTTCCTTCCTTTTTAAAACTTAATAATATTCCATTGCACGTATGTGCCACATTTTGCTTATCCATTCATCCATCAATGAACACTTAGGCTGCTTGCACATTTTAGCTACTGTGAATAATGCTGCTATCAACATGTATGTGCAAATATCCCTTCAGTGCCCTCCTTTCAAGTCTTTTGGGCTTATACCCAGAGTGCAATTGCTGGATCATATGGTGATTCTATTTTTAATTTTTTGAGGACTCTCCATATTGTTTTCCATAGTAACGATATCATTTTACATTGCAATCAACAGTGTGCATGAGGGTTCCAATTTCTTCACATCCTTGTCAACATTTATTTTCCGTTTTGTTTTTCTTTAGTAGCCATCCTAATGGGTATAAGCTGGTATCTCATTGTATTTTTGATTTGCATTTCCCTAATGATTAGTGGTGTTGAGTACATTTTCATGGGCTTATTGTATATTTGTATATCTTCTTTGGAGAAATGTCTATTCAAGTCTTTTGCCCATTTTGAATCAGGTTGTTGTTAAGTTTGCAGAATTTTTTATATATTCTGAATATTAATCCCTTATCATTTCTATGATTTGCAAATATATTCTCTCATCCTGTGGGATGCCTTTTTGCTCTGTTGATATTATCTTTTGACATACGTAATGTTTTCATTTTCACTAAGTCAAATTTGTCTATTCTTCCTTTGGCTGCCTGTACCTTTGGTGTCACATGCAAGAAATCGCTGCTAAATACAATGTTTTTTTAGCTTCTCCTCTATGTTTCCTTCTAAGAATTTTATAGTTCTAGGTCTTACATTTAGATCTTTGAGACGTTTAGAGTTAATTTCTGCATATAGTGTTAGGAAGGATCCAACTTCATTCTTTTGCATGTGGAGATCCAATTTTCCCAGTACCATTTGTTGAAAAATGGTCATTTACCTATTGAATGGTCTTGGCACCTTTGTCAAAAGTCATTTGACCATATGTGCAAGGGCTAATATCTGGGCTCTCTTTTCTACTCCTTTGGTCTATATGTCTGTCATTATGCCAATACCACACTGTTTTTGTTACTGTAGCTCTGTAGTAAGTTTTGAAATCAGGAAATGTTAAGTCCTCCAGCTTTGTTCTTCTTTTTCAAGACTGTTTTGGCTATTTGGGGTGCCTTGAGACTCCAAATGAATATTAGGATGAAATTTTCTATTTATGCAAATAACATCATTAGAATTTTGATAAGGATTGTATTGAGTCTATAGATTGCTTTAGGTAGTATTGACATCTAAAAATATTAAGAATTCTAATCCATAAGCATGAAGTGTGTTCTCATTTATGTCTTCTTTAATTTCCTTCAGCAATGCTTTGTAGTTTTCATTGCACAAAACTTTCACCTCCTCAGTTAAACTAATTCCTAAGTATTATATTATTTTTGATGCTATTGTTAATGGAGTTGTTTTCATAATTTCCTTTTCAGATAGTTCATTGTTAATGTATACAAATGCAACTGATTTTTGTATGTTGACTCTGTATCTTCCTTCTTCACTGACTTCATTTAATACTGCTAAGAGCTTTTTATGGAAGCGGGGATCTTTAGGGTTTTATACATAGAAGATAATACCATCTATGAAGAGAGACAATTTTATCTTTTCCTTTCCAATTTGGATGCCCTTTTTCTCTTCTTTTTAATTGCTCTGGGTAGAACTTCTAGTATTAACAGAAGTGGTGCAAGTGGGCATCCTTGCCTTCTTTCTGATCTTAGAAGAAATGCTTTCAGGTTTTCACCACTGAGTATGATGTTTGCCATGGGGTTTTAATATATGGCTTTTATTGTTAAGGCAGTTTCCTTCTATCTCAAATTTGAGTGTTTTTATCATAAAAGGGTAAAATTTTATCATTAAATTTTGTCAAAGGTTTTTTCTGCATTGGTGAAATGATCATGTGGTTTTTTTCCCTTTCCTTCTATTAATATGGTATATTGATTAGTTTTCATATGTTGAAACACCTTTGAATTCCTGGAGTAAATCCCAGTTGGTCATCATGTATAATACTTTTAATATGTTGTGAATTCAATTTGCTACTATTTTGTTGAGGGTTTTGAATCAATATTCACAAGGGATATTGGTCTGTAGTTTTCTTACAGTATCTTTGGCTCTGGAAATCAGGACAATGCTGGCCTCAGAATGAGTTAAGAAGTGCTCCTTCCTCTTTGATTTCTTGGAAAAGTTTGAGAAGGGCTGGTTTCACTTCTTTAAATGTTTGGAAGAATTCACGAAGGAAGCCTTCAGGTCCAGAGTTATTCTTTTTTTGGAAGATTTTTGATTACTGATTCAATCTACTTACTAGTTACAAACTACTTATAGACCTATTCAAATTTTCTATTTGTGATTTAGTTTTAATAACATTTTTGTTTCTAGAAATTTGTATATCTCATCTAGGTTACCAAATTTTTTTAGCATATAACTGTTCACAGTACTCTCTTATAATCTATATCATATAGTCAGTAGTAAACATCCCCATTTTCATTTCTGACTAGTAATTTGAGTCTTCTCTTTTTAACTTAGTTCATCTAGCTTAAAGTTTGTCAATTCCGTTGACCTTTTCAAAGAACAACTTTTGGTTTCACTGATTTTCTCTGTTGTTTTTCTAGTCTCTTTTGTTTATCTCTGCTCTAATCTTTATTATTTCCTTCCTCCTGTTAGGTTTGGGTTTAGTTCTTTTTTCTAGTACCTTAAGCTGCAAAGTTTGTTATGTATATTTTACCAGAGTAAAAAAATAAAAAATAAATGTTTTTCACTTATTATCTCCCCAAATTTCTGACAATATACCTCACTCTCAATTTTTTTTTTTTTTTAAAAAGAATGAATTAACAAGAGAATTAGAAGACAAGCCACAGACTGGGAGAAAATATTTACAAAAGACACATCTGACAAAGAACTGTTATCCAAAGTATACAAAGATCTCTTAAAACTCAACAATAAAAAAAACAACTCACTTAAAAAATGGGCCAAAGACCTTAACTGATACCTCACCAAAGAAGATATACAGTTGGCAAATAAGCACATAAAAAAGATGTTCCACTTCATATGTCATCAGAGAAATGCAAATTAAAATAAAAATGTGATACCACTACACACACACTAGAATAGTCAAAATCCAGAACACTGACAAACCCAAATGTTGGCAAAGGTATGGAGCAATGTAAACTTTCATACACTGCCAGTGGGAATGCAAATTGGTAAAAATGGTACAGCCAGTTTGAAAGACAGCTTGGCGGTTTCTTACAAAACAAGATTTGCTCTTATCACACATATCAGAAATCAACTCCCTTGCTATTCACTCACAAGGCTGAAATAGCTATGTCCACATAAAATCCTGTACACAGATGTTTATAGCAGCTTTATTCATAATTGCCAAAACTTGGAAGCAACCGAAATGTTCTGTAGTAGGTGAATGGATAAAGAAGCTGTGGTATATCCAAACAATAAAATATTATTCAGTACTAAAAAGAATAAGCTATCAAGCCATAAAAAGACATGGAGGAACCTTAAATGTACATTACCAAGTGAAAGAAGCCAATGTGAACAGGCTACATACTATATGATTCCAACTATATGATATTATAAAAAAGTCAAACGGTGGAGACAACAAAAAGATCCGTGATTGCTATGGGAGGTGGAGAGCAGGGGGATAATAAATAGCACAGAAGATTTTTAGGGCAGTGAAAATACTCCATATGGTATTGTAGTGATGGATATATATCATTGTATATTTGTTCAAACCCACAGAATGTACAACACGAAGAGTAAACCCTGAGGTAAACCACGTATTTTAGGTAATTATGATGTGTTAATGTAGGTTCATCTTTGGTTTAAAAAAAAAAAAAAAACCAGTATATCATTCTGGTGAGTGATATTGATAATAGGTGAGGCAAAGTATATGTGGTGACCAGGGAAATACGGGAAATCTCAGTACCTCCCTCTCAATTTTGCTGCATACTTGAAACTGCTCTAAATAAAGTCTTTTTGTAAAAAAATGAATGAATTAGCAGTTTCCCCTTCAGGTTAGTCTCATCCTTACAATCTTCTGAAGAAGCCATACTAATTCTTCCTATGCTTGCCACCTTTTCTCATGCTGCTTTCTCCTGAACATGCTTCCACTGCCTGGAATTGAGAAACATGATAAATACACACTTATCTATTTACCAGTTCATGATCTATCTTCTCAACTAGACTAGCTCTACGCAATCAAGAATTAAGTCTATAATACATATGACCATAAAGAAAGCACTTATCAAACTGTCAAAGAAACATACTGTGCATAAATTTGGCATTCAAATAACTATTGAATAAACTAATGTAAGCTTATCCTTCAAAAAAGTTGATTCTTCCTTCCTGAAAACTAAAAGCAAAGGTTATATTTTTGCAAGCATCACCATAGAGTGTCAATCTATTTCAGCTCCCACCTATCTTACAACATGTTCTAATACCAAGAACACATGCCATATAAAGAATCTATAATAATACATCACACACTAGTTAAAAACACTGATGACTACTGAGTTAGATTAAACTATAATACTGAATTTCAAAATCCTAAACAAACTATTATTGTTTAGATTGAAAGTGAGAAATAGTATATTTTGTCAGTTTTATTAATTTATAAACTTTATAGGAAAAATGCTCAACAAAATAAAAAGTAGTGAATTTATAGCTGTAAATCTTTCATCAGTTTAAAACAAGCAGGGGAAATAGCTGTGTTCTTTTTCAAACTATATTTCCTAATAATTTTATATAAATAAATATTTTTTCTGCTTGTTTGCTTATCTAGCTTAATTCAGCTATCAAAACAGGAATTCCTCTCCACCTGAACCAATGCAGACAGTAACCTAACAAGTTGACCACAGGCTCAAAGAGTCATGTCTCCCATCGAATACTATTTCTTGCTCCTTTGCTATTATTTCCTTGGTGGTAAGAACCCTTGAGAAAAATGGTTTTGCTGTTATTTGCATGCAACTTCTCTCCTCTCCTCAAAGCAATCAACAGCTATTTATTAAACACATAGCCATGCACTGTGCATAAGTCTTGAAGACACTAAGAAATTGAACTGAGTAAAGCAGGTATTCTTATATCAGCTCAGAATCTTATTAGATCCTTCTGTAATTTTTTAAATTTATCTATTTTAACACCTTTGATGCTCATTTTACCCTCACCCACCTAAAAACCCTCAGCAATCATAGGTTCAACATGTGAAATATATTGTATAGCCATCCACTTCTCTCCATGTCCACTGCCATCACCCTGGTGCAAACCACTTTTTTAAATAGAGCTATTGCAATAACTAAACAACTAATTAATTAACTGATCTCTTGCTTCCACTTGTTTAGTTATAGGCTAGTGTGTGAGCTTTCTAAACCCTAGATTGGCATTTCAATATTTTTTCATTAAGCTTAAACATTTTATTATGAAAATTTTCAAACATTAAAAAAGAGAAGAATCCAATGAACATGCATATAGCTACCACTCAGACAACAATTATTAAGATTTTGTAACAATTACTTTTTTTTACATTGAGGTATAACTGACATATAACATTATATTAATTTCAGGTATACAACATTGTGATTCTGTATTTGCATATAATATGAAATGATCAGGTTCTCTAATTTTGTTGAAATCAATTAACTGTAAATCATCTAAACTTCAAAAAGATTTGTATCCTGGCATAAGAATAATTTAGTTTCTCTTTTTCTGAGTACACAAAATGGCTTTTCAAAAAATTATCTTAATATTAATTATACATGTCACTCACCTAGAGACATTCTTTAATGAAATATACTAAAAAGGGATTGGAAAAACTTGTAATACTCTTAAATTTTCAATATTTCTCTGGCAAAACAATATTTTTTTAACTTTTTATTTTGAAATAACTGTATTATGTAAGCAAGTTGCGAAGAGAGTAGAGAGAGGCTTCTTGTACTCTTCATCCATTTTTCTCCAATGGTTACTTCTTATACAACTATAGAACAATATCAAAACCAGAAAACTAACATTGGTACAACTGTGTGTATCAATTCTGTGTCATCTTATCATTTGTATATATTTCTGTAATCACCATCACAAACAAAAAATAAGGGATTGCAAATTGGTACAGCCACTATGGAAAACAGTCTGGAGGTTTCTCAAAGAATTAAAAATGGATATGCCTTTTGACCCAGCAATTGCACTTCTGGGTATTTATCCAAAGAAAGTCAAAACAATAATTCGTAGAGATACATATACCCCAATATTCATGGCAGCACAATTTACAATAGCCAAGATATGGAAGCAACCTAAATGCCCATCAACAGACAAGTGGATAAAGAAGTTATGGTTCATATATACAATGGAATATTACTCAGCCATTAAAAAAAATGAAATCCTACCATTTGCAACAACATGGATAGACCTAGAGGTTATGCTGAGTGAAATAAGTCAGACAGAGAAAGATAAATACCATATGATTTCACTTATATGTGGAATCTAAAGAACAAAGGGAATGAACTAATCAAAAACAGACTTACAAATATAGTGGACGATTTGGTGATGGGCAAAGGGGTGGGGAGTTAGGGAGGTGGGAGAATGGGGTGGTTAAAGAAGTACAAATTAGTAGCTGATAGTTGGTCATGGGGTGGGGAGCACGGCACAGGGAATGCAGTTAGCATTAATATGATGGCTAAGTGGAGGGCCAAGGGAGGGAGGGAGCAATTGGGGGAATCGTTTTATGAACTATATAGATATCTAACCAATGTACTGTATACTTGAAACTAATTTAAATAAATAATTTTTTTAAAAAAAGAGAGAAAACTATTCCATCACTACAAAGACCTCCCTCATGCTATACCTTTCTATAGTTCCACCCAACTCCTTCAGCCTAGCTCAATTCCCTGGCAACCATTAATTTATTCATAACCTCTATAATTTTGTTATTTTGAGAATGTTATATAAATGGAGTCATATGCTATGAGCCTTTCTGAGATTGGCTTTTTAACTCAACATAATACCCTCAAGACCCATTCAAGTTGTTGAGTATATTAATAGTTTATTACTTTTTATTGCTGAGTAATATGCCATGGTATATGTATGTAGTATAGTTTGTTTAACCATTAACTTATAAGACATTTGAATTGTTTCCAATTTTTGGAAATTGAAAATAAAATCACATACAGGTTTCTGTATGGAAATAACTTTTCACTTCTCTGAAAGAAATGCCCAAGCGCACAATTACTGAGTCATATGATTAAGTGTATATTTAGTATTTTAAGAAAATGTCAAACTGTTTTCCAGAATGACTGTATCATTTTATATTCCTATGAGCATATATGAGATCCAGTACTTCCACATCCTGGGCACCATTTGATAATGTCACTGTTTTCTATTGTAGCTGTTCTAATCGGTATATAGTAATAGTTCACTGAAGTCTTAATCTGCATTTCCCTAATGGCTAGTGATGTTGAACATCCTTTCATGTGTTCATTTGCCATCTCTATGTTCTTTAAGTATCTTTTCATGTCTTTTAGTCATTTTCTAAATGACTAAAAGAATTAGCATCATCACTATATTGAGCCTTCCAATCCATTGGATTGTTGTTGTTTATTGTTGTTAAGATTTAAATTTGAGGGTATTTTAATCTATATACAAGTCCATTGATGGATATGTAGTTTGCCAAAATTTTATCCCAGTCTTATTATTCTCATCACAGAGTATTTAGCATAGCAAAAGTTCTTAATTTTAATGAATTCCAATTTATGAATTTTTCTTTTATAGATCATACCTTTTGTATCAGGTCTAAGAAATATTCATCAAGTCTTAATTCCCAAAGATGTTCTGTTTTCTTCTAAAAGTTTTATAGTTTTACATTTTAAACTTTAATCTATGATCCAATTAAAAATATTTTTATAAAAGTTGTAAGCTCTAGATCAAGATTATTATTATTATTATTATTTTTTTTTTTTTTGCCTACGAATATCCAATTGTTCTCACCCCAGTTGTTGAAAAAACTATCTTCCATTGAATTGCTTTTGTACCTTTGTCAAAGATCAGGTAGTTGTTACCATAGCAGCTATTTCTGGGTTCACTATCTGTGCCACTGATCTATGCATTGATGTGTCTACCAATACAACAGAGTCTTAATTACTGTAGATAAACAGTAAGTCTTTAAATAAAGGAGAGTGATTATTCCCACTGTATCCTTCTTTTATAAAAGTGTTTAGCTATCCTAGTTGCCTTGCCTTTTCATTTAAATTATAAAATAATCTTGTCCATATATAAAAAAAAATCGTTCGAGATTTTTAAATTAAAATTATTGGGGTGACATTTGAGATTTTGATAGGAATTGTGCTAAACCTATATATCAATTTGGAAAGAATTAGCATCATCACTATATTGAGCCTTCCAATCCATGAACATGGTACATCTCTCCATTTATTTAGATCTTCTTTGATTTTTATTCCTCAGCATTTTGTAGTTTCAGCATACAAGTCCTATATCTGTTTTGTTGGATTTACTCCTCACTACATCATTTTTAAGTGATTATAAATATCTCATTTTTATTTCGGTTTCCACACATTCATTGCTAGTATACAGAAATATAATTAATTTTTGTATGTTAGTCTCATACACTGTGAATGTGTGGAATTCACTAGTTCTAGAAGTATTTTTTGTGAATTCTTTGAGATTTTTTACATAGATCACCATATCACCTGCAAATAGGGACATAGTTTTGTTTCTTCCTTTTTTATCTATATACATTTTATTGCCTTGTTTACCTTATTTTGCTGACTAGAACTTCCAGTACTATATGGAATAGCAGTAGAGAGAGCAGACATCTTTATTTTATTGCCAGTCTTAAGGGGAAACCATTCATTCTTTCGCTATTATGGATAATGTTACCTATAGGCTTTTTAGCTAAGGTTTATCAAGCTAAGGTGGTTTTTCTCTATTCCTAGCTTTCTGAGTTGTTTTTTTTTTTTTAATCATGAACAGGTGTTGAATTTTATCACTTGCTTTTTCTTCATTGATTGATATGGTCATGTGATCTTTATTCTTTACAGGTTAATACAGTATGGATTACATTGATTGATTTTCAAACACCAAAACATCCCAATACACCCATTTAATTTTAACATATAATTATTTTTGTATATTGCTGAGTTCAACTAGATAGTATTTTGTTAAGAAGTTTGCATCTATATTCAGGAAAAATATTGGTCTGTGCTTTTCTTTTTCACATTGTCTTGTCTGGTTTTGGTATCAGGGTAACACTGGCTTCATAAAATGAATTGGGAAATGTTTCCTTTTCCTTCCTTCCTTCTTGGAAAGAATTGTGTATAACTGGTGTTAAGTCTTTTTTGAACATTTGATAGATTCCCTCCAGTGAAATCATACAGGCCTAGAAATTTCTATTTTGAAAATTTTTAAATTACAAATTCAATTTTCTTAACAGTTATACTGTTGTTTAAATCATCCATTTCATATTGGGTAGGCTGAGTAGTTTGTGCTTTTCAAGGCTTTGGTGCATTTCATTTAACTTGTCAAATTTGTATGTGGAGTTGTTTGTAATTAATTCTGATGAATGAAGGGTCTATAGAGATATACCCTGTTTCATTAATGATATTAATAAGTTCTATCTTCTCTATTTGTCAGTCTTACTAGGGGCTTATCAATTTTATGATCTCTTCAAAGAGCTAGCTCTTTGTTTCATTAATTTTCTCAATTCTTTTATTTTCAATTTCATTTGTTTCTACTCAGGTATTTATTCCTTCTCCTGAGTTTATTTTATTTCTCTTTTTAAAATTTTTTTTTGAATTAGGAGTTTAGATTATTTATTTCAAACTTCTTCTCTTTTCCAATGATGCTTTAGCTGTATCTCAAATATCTGATATGTTGTATTTCACTTAATATGTATTTAGTATTACTTTTTTATTTTTTAAATTTCTTTGACCCATGAATTACTTAGAAAAATACTGCTTAGTTTACAAGTGTTTAGAGATTTTTCTATTATTGATTTCTAGTTTGATTCCATTGTGGTCAGAAAACACTCTGCATGATTTCAATTGTTTTAAATTTTTCCTGGATATAAAATTTTTTAACTTAAAAAATTAAAGATGCATAGAACATAATTGTTCTATAAATGCTGACTAGCTCCTTTTGATTGATAGTATATCCTTGCTAATTTTCCATCTAGTTGTTCTATCAATTGTTGAGAAAAGGATGTTGCAGTCTTTAATTTTAATTGCAGATTTGTCCATTTCTTCTTTCAGTTCTATCAGTTTTGCTTTACATTTTTGGAACTCTGTTGTTTGGTGCATACACATTTAAAATTGCTATGACTTTTTATGGATAGATGCTTTCATTATTATTTTTTTTTTTTTGCTCTGAAATCTATTTAGTCTATTAATATAGCCAATGCTACTTTTTTTTTTGAATAATGTATGCATGGCATATTTTTTCTTTCAAACTATCTATATTATTGTATTTGAAGTGAGTTCATATAGACAGCATAAAATGGGTCATGATTTTTTTTATCCACTCTGTCAATATCAGTCTTACTGACATATCATTTACATTTGGTGTAATTATTTACATAATAGCGATTAAGTCTGTGATTTTATTTTTAAATTTTTCTTTATCCTATTTTACATTTCTTTATTTTCTTTTTCCTGCCTTTCTATAGGTTACTTAAATATTTTTAGAATTCCATTTTTATTTTATATTTTTATATAGATTTTGTAGTGGTTGCTCTTGGTATTACATCATACATACCTAACATCTGAGTCAAATAGTGTTGACTCATCCAATTCTTGTGAAGGATAGAAATTTTAACTCCCTTTATAGCCCTCTAGCTGCCTCCATTTATAATAGTTATTTAAAATATATCTTCTACATACATTGAGAACCACATCAGACAATGTGTTATAAATTTTGCTTCAATTGTCAAACATAATTAAGAAAATGCAAGGAGACAGAAATTTTATTGTGTATACCTATTTTTACTCTCTGTTCTTTCTTCCTCCCTAATGTTCTTGGTTTCCTTCTTTTAACAGTTTCTTTCTGTTTAGAGAAATTCCTTTAGTCATTCATGTGGAGCAGGTCTGCTGGTGACAAATTCTGATGTTTTCTAACACCAACAACCAATTCCCCGAAACCAAAGCCAAATGTCCAACGATTCAGTTTAATTCCAACAACATGAGGAGTTATAAACTTGGGAGGCAGGAGATATATATTTCCCAGTCCCTTTGCAGGCAGACCACCCTCCTAGCCAGTTGATGTGCTCACCAACCTGGTAACCCTCTGAATCTCAGTGTTTAAGAGTTCTTACAGAGCTCAATTTCCAGGCCTCCTTCCCTTTCTTGGAAGTTGTTGCATGGGGCTGAGATTTCCAGTCTTCTAAGTACTTGGTCTTTGTAGTAAACAGCCCCATCCTGAGGCTATCTAGAGTCCCCACCCTGAGCCACCTCAATTGCATATACTCAAATGTGCTTTTTAATTCTCTCAGCCTCTTAGTATATTTTAATTAAAACTTTAAGCTACAAATTTAGTTCAGTTTATGAAAAATGGGTGCCATACAATTCATTTGACAAAACTAATACTCGTCAAATCAGTTAAACTGGATTTATTTTCTACCAGAAAAGGTCTGAAACTATTTTTTAATTTAAATAAGTACGTTAATATTTCTCTCTATGACGATTCTGAGATAAGGCAGGGAGAATAAGAGTAGAGAGGGCCAAGAGGTATAGAAATGACAGGACACTTAGAAAATTCGTTGACTGGATTAACTGAAGTGCCTTCACCTTCAATATTTCTTAACCAAGTTTTTTATTTGCTTAGATTTTACAGAAGAATGCATTTTTTGACATCCTCAGGAGATAAAAGAGATGAAATTCTTAAAGAAACTCTGGGACCCTAGGGCAACACATCATATTATACATCAGGATGGCTACAAAATATTTTGTGTTTTGTAAAGGAAGAAAATGGGCTATTGTGAATGGGGGTTTGGAAAGGAATCTACCCTGATACCAAGATATATTCTTAGGAGGATGAATTCTGGGAAAAAACAGAAGCTGAGAATCAGAAAGTTGATTCCTTTAAAACTATCCAAGACTGAGTTACTCTTTGGAAAGTCTTCATGTACTCCAGTATAAGATGGCTAATCTGTCCAGCAATTAGACTCTACTGATAAGTGAGACTAGAAAACCATGTGAGAAATTCATTAACTCATATAATAAAAGTGTTAATGGAGACAGAGATTAAAACATTCATTTACTCAGTCTGTTAACAAGTATTTACTAAGCACCCCATCATATACAAAGCACTGTGGTAGGCCCAGGCTCTCTGGGGAATCTAAAACCAAATCAGACATATTTCAGACTCTTCTACAGCTTTTCTCTTGCATTAGAACACTGCCATCTGATAGCACTTTTTGTGATTATGAAACTGTTTTATATCTACACTGTTAAAGGTGATGGCCACTAGATACACGAGGATACTAAGCATTTGCAATGTGGCTAATATAACAGAGGAATTGAGTTTTAACTTTATTTTTAGTAATTTTCGTTAATATAATGATATGTGGCTAGTGGCTACCATACTAGAGAGTATAGAATCAGATCATAATAAAAGTCCCTTGCATTTACTATATGTTCCCAGTTTAAAGTTGTCCATGATTTGTGTGAACTTAAGGCACATGAAATAGGTATGATTGGGATAGTGTAGTCCCACCTACACTACTGAGTGCCTGATGGATATATCATTTGGTTGCTACCCCATGGGCCCTGGCTAGCAGAAGTACAAGTTAACTATGAAGCAGATGTTATCCAGAAGATTTAGAAGGGAAAAAGAAATTCTTAGGTGTGGCTTTTTGTATAAATGGTCTTTGAATATGTGAATACAGGAGTATAGGAGGTTAAACTTATATTTCATATAATTTTATTTAAAGATAAATTTAAAAGTCTGGGGATGTATATATTTTTATTGTATGACAAACATTAAAATACTTTTTTTCCTTTTAATACCAACTTAAATCTTTACCTACGAGTAAAAACATAGGGTTCACATAATGGCTGCAATATCATGTCCTGCATACAGAAGAGGTTTATTATAATAGTGTTTCCTGGGACTTGGGAAAGAATAGAAAGCTAGATTACTAGACATCACAAAGAACACTACTACAGCCCCTAAGTGTAGACTGTGCTCAAAATGGAGATATTTACAGAAACAACTTAAAGAAGGTGGTAATACATCATCTCTTTTTAGTTTCGAACAATGCTTTTTGTGCTTGCTGGTTTTGTCCTGCTCCTCTCCACCACCACCCCCTCTACTCTGGAAGAACTGCAAATATCTAATGATTTTAGAACAAGTGATTTGGTTCCCTTAGCTAATGCAACAAGTATACTAATCTGGAAAAACTCTGGAAATCATCTCTTTTAAAACACATTAAAATTTTATTTTCCATCAAACCAAGTCATCAAAATTGTAGCTTTCCTTAAGCTTCTAATGAGGTGAGCTGCTTAATAAAATACTGGACATCTTTTTGTCCTCAGATGAGTATCATAGTTTCATAGCTCTCCTCACAAATACCAACAAGTGAAAAACTAGAAATCCCATCATGAGGCACATTAGGGTGAAGCATCTATCCAGTTCTCTACCAACACTCGTGACTGATACATTCTCTCAAAAGTAACCTTAAAAACAGTCACTATCAACCTTATACAAAACTCATATTCATTAAGAAACAATGCCATAAAGTTCCTAAACCTAATGGTGATCCAATCTGACTTGTTGCAGCATCAGATGCTTTCAGGTTAGTAAAAACAAAAGTAAAAGTTATCCACCCTCTTTAAGCTCTTGAACCTTGGAACTCTGCACCTTTCCTTAAGAAACATCGTTCCCCCAAGATTTCAGCCAGGATTTCTCTCATTGCTAATTCTGAAATTCTGAAAAGGATGCACAAACTGAAGTCATAGTCATTGGCTGAGGCATAAACAGCACCATTTCTGAATATTTTAAACATTTCTCTTAGCAAAAAGCTTGGATAAAGATAGTGTGTGGCTTAAAATATTGCACAAAGGCTTCTAATATCTTATCATGCATCTGCTGTATACATGTAAATTAATTTCCTTATTTGCTAGAGATTTGGAATGCAGTTTAGCTTTGCATTTTTCAATATTTAAGGGGACTGTGTTGTCAGGTCCTTCTGTAATGTGAAAGTTGTACAAGGCTTGGCTCTCACATCTATTTTAAAAATTAAGATTATTGTAGAAAGCCTCTTACATTAAACAAAGCCACATTTTCTAATAACAACCTTACTTTTCAAAACTAGTTGTACTGGATCAATATATTTTTCCTTCTACCTATCCAAATTCTAAAAGTCATATTATGCTACTTTTCGAGAGAGAGAGCTTCTGGTATAACTGGCATGAAGTAACCATTCACTACAAAACTGACAAGTTCTGCTATGTGAATATCATAAATGATAGATTATAATACTATAAAGCCACTGACTGACTACTTAGCACTTCCACTACCAACAACATTAAACTTGTAGACTGATTTTAATCAACCAATACAACTATTTCACTAGCCAGAAGTTTGAGGAATTATTTGTATTCAGAATTTACTTTGACTATTTTAAGACTGTTTACAAGTTGAGATATCTCTTAAAAGAGTAATGGTCTAAAGGAAGGTACCACTTGGCAATGCAATGATAGGATAAGTAACTGATACAAACACCCATAGAAAATCATTCTGCAAAACTCAGGCTGAACTCATAGGGTAGGTACTATTAGGAAGACATCGAACATGTATCCAGACATGATATATTCTGTGTACTACAAAGCCAATAGTCTCGTGAAAGTAGTTCCCTTCTTAAATTGCTACTAGTTCCAATCCTTGGTTACTCTATAAAATATTGATGGGTCCCCATCTTTACTCCCTCCAGTTAATTAGGCACTGCAGCCTTTTTGATTAAAAAAAATTTTGCCTGTAAAGAGACTAAAGAAAGGCAGAGCAAGAGGAAATCTGCTACCCCTCTGTGATAGACTTCTATATAAAACAAAATGCAATGAAAGAAAGTAACACTAGTTATTACTCCTATTCTGAAATAACCCATAAAAGCACTAAAACAGTCAGATGTTATATTTCGAATTAAAAAATTTACAAGAACTATGCTCCTAGCAGAAAGCATATGTATGACAAATGTTTGCTGAGTAAACACATGTAAGTGTAAATAAACTTGAGTCACATTCCAGGAAGTTGGGATGATTGTAAGAGAAAGAGAAAAAAACTGCATAGTCATTTTCAATATTATCTTCTGTACTCAAAAAAATCTTTATGGTCTCATTGTACACAGAAAAAAAATTTTAACTTTTATATTTAAATTTGTAAACATAATGAATATGAAGAGTCATACAACTGGCCCCGACTACCTTTGCGGCCTTCTATTCTGTTACGACCTAACATTACTCCAAATACGAAATAAATCCTAAGCTTCAGGCAACTTAACATCCTATCTCAGAATTTTTGCTAAAGCAGTACAAATGCCTTTTTTCTTTAGTATGTTCAAGTCCTACTTATGTTCCAGTTACTCTTGCTGCATAATAAACTATCCCAAAACTAACAAACAAATAAAAAACCAAAATGTAGTAGCTAAATTAAGCACCATTTTATTATGCTCACGGAGTCTATGGATCAGAAATTCAGACAGTGCAGGGACAAAATTTTTTTTAATCAAAAAGGCTGCAGTGCCTCATTCGTTGACTAAATATTAACATAGAAGATTAAGATCAACAGATTAAGATGTTATTTCTGAAAAATAGGATTACTGATGGAAGAGGGAGTGTTTAAATGAAAATTTAATAACAACACTGAAATTTATTTTAAGTTGACTAAAATATTTCCAAATTTGTTTCAAAAAATAAATTTTAGTTTTAACTATAATGATCTGTTTTGTTTAAACAATTAAAGATAATTTATTTAATAAAACTATCCAGACTACAAAAGCTATTTTTTAAGCAATTCAGCTGGAAATGCTTCACCTTGGAAATAACTGATCATCTGTTTTAATTCTATTTTAAAACAAATGTCCCACATTTTACATTTGGATAAAACACTTCATGCTTAACACTTCAAAGAAACATGTTTATAAATGTGGCAGGTGTAAGATGAAGGCATTTGTTGTGGGTGTTTCTACCTCCCGTCACCAAGTCTGTATAAAAAGGTCAAGTGCTAAGTAAAAACAAGAACAGGCATGAAATGGGAGGATAAATAACCAAATAAGGATAAAGGCAGAACTGGAACAATTACTTAATGTATTAAATTCACAATCATAACATGACTTAAACCTTCTGGAATTGAGGTGTAATCATTATAGAAACACCAGTCAGCATTTCTAGTAAGATTCATAGATAACTAAAGGGTTCCTCCCAACTTCCTGGGCTAACGATTGACATTCATCTCCCTTGGAGAACATTTATATGTTATTATCAAATCTTAAATTCAGATATTCATGACCTCTAACCTTAAAGATTCAATGACATTTGAAAATGTCTATATTCACCTATGTATACACACATCATACTTAATACCTCTAAAAATGTCCACATTTTAGTCCAAGTAATCCAGTTCTAAAGAGGTTCTGTAATGCTAACCAAAAGATCTTTCGCATATACAATGGAATATTACTCAGTCATTAAAAAAAAATTAAATCCTACCATTTGCAATTACATAGATGGACCTAGAGGTTATTATGCTGAGTGAAATAAGTCAGACAGAGAAAGATAAACACCATATGATTTCACTTATATGTGGAATCTAAGGAACAAAAGGAACAAACTATTCAAAAATGGACTCACAAATATAGTGGACAATTTGGTGATGGACAGAGGGGAGGAGGTTTGGGGGCCTGGGAGAATGAGGTGAAGGGCTAAAGAAGTACAAATTAAAAGTTGATAGCTGGGCACGAGGATGGGGAGCACGGCACAGGGAATGCAGTCAGCATTAATATGATGGCTAAGTGGAGGGCCAGGGAAGGGAGGGAGCAATTGGGGGAATCGTTTTATGAACAATATAGACGTCTAACCAATGTACTGTATACTTGAAACTCATTTAAATAAATAAATTTATTTTTTAAAAAATCCATCGCAGTTCTTTGTTCAACTAGCCCTCTCTCCTCTGCATCCTTCTTCTTCCACTGATTAGGTAAAAAGACCACAAGACTCCATATACCTATTGACACCTTTCACTAAAATTTCTTTCCGCTAAGAAACAGCACATCTGAAAGGGCTTTGAAAACAGTAAACTGCTATTCAAATATTATTACTGCACAGAGCTTTTCTTTCTTGACTATAAGAACAACTCCCATTCACACAATTTCAAAATTTAATTTTAAGTTATGATAAAACAGTAGAAAGAATATCCTACAGATGATCATATTTCTTCTAAACAACCTAAAATTTTCAACTCCATCTTATCCTAAAATAGAATACTTAACTCCTCATAATTTTATTCTTCCATCTACTGGGTTTTCACATTACAGGAACAGTTACAAATGAGGAAAACTTCCAAGCACTTTAAACTGTTTATAGCTTTAAAAAGTGCCAATTTATCAAGCTATTAGATCATGTGCTTTACTGAAAGTTACTAAATATCACAGTTGTTTAGATAAAACCCATTTCTATACAGAGTTCACTTTTCCAATTGACAATGCTTAAAACAAAAAAAAAAACCTAAAATAATTGAAAAGTAGGGTTTTCTAATGTTAAAAAATTCTTTGTCACACAAAAAAATTTTCCTTCTATTCATCTAAATATTTTTAGATATAACATGTCGAAATTTTATCAGAAATAAGTGCAGGTTCTTGAGGTGTAACTGCAAACTGCTAATCATCCACAACCCTATTCCTATACTCCTTTCCAAATATAAACAATTTCTAAAAAGCAAAATAAACAGAAATTCATTTATCTGATCTGGTCTACTGCTACTCATAAGCAAAACTGAGTTAAATGACCTTTTTACATCTCCTGGTTTGATTTTCCTTTTATCATACAAGGTACTCTTGAAGGTGTATAAGTCAATTCTGTGATACACATCCAATGCCCATGAGAATTCGAAAACAGGAACACTGGGGAAAGTTTATAAATTTTTTGAGCTCATTCTAAAAATTTCCTTTGGTCTTTGACTCCTTCCCTAATGACAAAGAAACGTAAAACGATTAGGTAGAAGAGGATCATAAACTTCAAATAAATTACAGGTACCATATAAGGTTCTTGTTTTGGTTTTTAAAAAATCAATTGTATTAAGTATATTATGGGGAAGATATATCTTGGTAAACTTCCATGTACACAAACTCCAAAGGGGAGCAGGCGAGCAAGGATGGTGACTAAAGGTTGATATGTGTGTTAGGGCAATGTAGTATAGTTTTTGAAGGAAAGAAAAAAATTAATAATGCAAGTTTGGTGGCATTAGAAGTAAAGTCTATCTCAAAAGGGGAAAATAGAGTCATTTTCTTTGCATCGCAACCTTTACATCTAGTTATATAAGGCATAGTTTTAAAATAATGCCAAAGTAGATTCCCAGAGAAAAGCAACCAAGAAACAAGGCATACTCATTATCATCACAGTAGATAGGACTAAAGATATTGGAAACATTAACTCTCATGACTTTAATGTCCTTTATGATGACTTCTGAATCTATAATCTCCAAGCCTGACCTGTCCCCTGGATTTCAAATGCATAACCACATGTCAGCTGAATATATTTAGTTGACTGTTTCACATACATTTTGGTCTCAATCAGAGAGGTAATGTAAAGAGTCTGAACACCGGAGCCAGACAGCCGTGATTTAAATCCAGAGCCTAGATTCTAAGCTCTTCCAATTATCAGCTATATAGACCTTATACAAATTACTTTATCTCTTTATGCATCAATTTCTTCATCTACAAAATGGAAATAATACTAATTACCTTGCAAAGTTGTCATGAGATTTAAATAGCTATATAAATTTTGAAAGCTCTTGAAATAGAATTGGAGGCATCCTAAGTGATATGTTTGTGAAATTAAAATAAAAAACATACCTAATAACCAAATTCAAACTCTCCACTTCCAAAACTGTGCCTCTTTCTCTAATATTTATTTCAGAAAATGACTCCAAGACAAAAATTTGGCCTCTTTCCATACCTTAACCTCTTTTATCCAGTGAATCATTCAAGTTCTTGCCATAAGGGCCAATAAGATCTGACCAGAGAAGGGGAAAGAGAGAAGGCATAGAGAGAAGGAAAAGGGAAAAGGAGTGAAGAAAGGAGAGAAACTGAGGAATTATGGTAGTATTAAACCAAAATGTTAACAGTGGTTATCTCCGGTTGAAGATATTACAAGTAATCATATTCTTCTTTATATACTTTTCTATACTTCTGAGCTCTTCTAAAAAATAAAGATGTGCTTCTCTTTATCAGAGTGAGAAAAAAAGCTCTTCTGAAAATGTCTTTAACGATATTCTTTTTTTTTTTTTTAATAATATTCCGAGTAAAGTCTAAGTCCTTCATTTGGTTTTTCCTATGCCTTCTGCCACTCCCCAATATTCCTTGCATCTTCTCATATCTGTACATATGAACAAGTTCCTATCTCTACTTAGAACATAATAACCATTCACCTTTACCTGGCTAATTCTTACCCATCCTTCAAAACCACTCATGGGTACCATCTTCTCTGGAAGTCTTCTCAGATGACAACCCTGCTCTCTTGAAATCTACTGTTCCAACCTAGGTTAAATACCCTTTCTATACCCACCTTTAGAACCTAGGATACACATGTAGCACTAATCACAGTAACTTCAGTAATTAAAGTGTTTATGTTTGTCTCCCTCTTTCCTTGAAATAGGAGAAAACACTTATTTGTTTTCCTACTCCAGCATCTAACATAGTACCTGACACAAAGTAGGATTTCAAAAGAAGTTGTTCAAATGACTCCAAAGTCATATTATTTCTATTCTATTATGTTACCTTTCTAGACATGTATAAAAGTTGAGAAAGTGAATTCATAAAATAGCAGATTCCCAATTCTGGCAGTATTCAAAATGAAAGAGAATGCTACCATTCCTGTTCCTTCAGTCAAGCATTTATTCACCAAATATTTATTTAGTACCTCATATATGCCATGCACTGGGAATACAAGAATGAGCAAAAACAAAGAATTTCTTCTCTAATGACACTTTAGGGTATGGAGACAAGAGGGCAAATATTGCATAAATACTCAAAACTACTAAATAAACACTACTGACTCATCCTTGAAGTTAAGAAATATAGTTGAGATAGAGCATATAACAAAAGATCGTGTTTGGAAAGCTCAAAGACTCTGAATTAGGAATGAGATTACGTTACCTGAAGATA
This sequence comes from Pteropus medius, assembly GCF_902729225.1. Taxonomy (NCBI): domain Eukaryota; kingdom Metazoa; phylum Chordata; class Mammalia; order Chiroptera; family Pteropodidae; genus Pteropus; species Pteropus medius. Next base: position 2,584,719 of record NW_024342470.1, read on the forward strand.
GTAATTTTCAATCTTTTTTTCTGGCTGCCACATACATGGACATATCCAGAGCTATACATTCTTTCCACAAGCTAAATAATTCTGCTCCTAATGAACTTGGCATGAAGTCTCATAGGACTTGCCAGTTACATTACCCCTTCTTAAAAAACAAGCCAGAGCAGTTCTTCATGACTTGCAAGGCCAAGAACTTCAAGAGAAACCAATCTTAATTTCCTGACCACAATGATTAGTACAGAGATGACTAGCTGAAGGCTGCCCTCTAAAGGCTCTCTATATTGGAGGATGCACACAATATCTATTTTTCCTTTTTTCCTCCTACTAGGAGATTTTACAGGTGATGACAATATGCACAGCTCAAAAACAAACAAACTCCATTAGATTTCCCTTTCTTGTAGTCAGGGATAGTTATATACTAGTTCTGACCAAAGAGATACAAATGGAAGTCACTTCTGGAAAAGCTTTTTTTCCCCCATTTTGAACTTAAATTTATTGGGGTAATATTGGTTAATAACATTATATAGGTTTCAGGAGTACAACTTTATAATACATTATCTGTATATTCCATTGTATGCTCACCACTCAAAGTCTAGTCTCCTTTCGTCACCATATGTTTGATTCCCTTAATCTCTTCATCCTCCCCCCACCCTCCTTTCCCTCTGGTAACCACCACACTGTTGTCTGTGTCTACGAGTTTGTTTGTTTTGTTCATTTGTTTGTTGTTATTTGTTTTATATCCCACATATGAGTGAAATCATATGGTTCTTGTCATTTTCCATCTAACTTATTTCACTCAGCATGATACTCTCAAGATCCATCCATGTTGTCACAAATGGCAATATTTCATCTTTTTTATAGCTGAGTAGTATTCCACTGTATATATGTACCATATCTTCTTTATCCAGTCATCAGTCTTAGGACACCAGTTGTTTCCATGTCTTGGCTATTCTGAATAATGTTGCAATGAACAATGGGGTACATATATCATTACAAATAAATGTTTTCAAATTTTTTGAGCAGATACCTAGAAGATGGATTGCTGAGTCATATGGTAGTTTTTTATTTAATTTTGAGAAACTTACATACTGTTTTCCATAGAGGCTACACTAATTTACATTCCTACCAGCAGTGTACGAGAGTCCCTTTTTCTCCACATCCTCTCCAACACTTGTTATTTCTTGTTTTATTGATAATAGCCATTCTAACAGGTGTGAATTGGTATCTCATTGTGGTTTTGATTTTCATTTCTCTTATGGCTAGTGAAGTTTTAGCATCTTTTCATATGTCTGTTGGCCATTTGTATGTCTTCTTAGAAAAAGTGTCTGATCAGGTCCTCTGCCCATTAATTAATCAGATTGTTTGGTTTTTTTGTTGTTGTTGAATTATGTGAGTTGTTTATATATTTTGGATATTAGCCCCTTATCAGAGGTATCGTTTGCAAATATCTTCTCCCATTCAGTTGGTTGCCTTTTTGTTTTGTTGATAGTTTCTTTTGCTGTGCAGAAGTGTTTTAATTTGATGTATTCCCATTCATTTATTTTTGCTTTTACTTCCCTGGTCTTTGGGGTCAAGTTCGCAAAATCCTCTCTCTCCAAGACTAAGGTCTACACATTTAGTATCTATGTTTTCTTGTATATATTTTATTGTTTGGGGTCTTATATTCAAGTCTGTAATCCATTTTGAGTTAATTCTTATGTAAGGTGTCAGATGGCAGTCTAGTTTCATTCTTTTGCATATAGCTTTCCAATTTTCCCAACACCAAGAGGCGGGAAAGCTCTTTCAAAAGGAGGAAGACTCAGTCACATTTTTAACCCTCTTCTCTTTTTCCCTTCTTTCTGTCTAGAATGAGAACATAAAGATAAGGGTCACATTCCATAAAGGGAGGACTAGAAAGTTAGAGCGAGTCTTTAATAAAATCAAGAAATTGTTAAACCAGCACCAAATCACCTACCTCCGGACTTTTTTATTTTATAGGGAAGAAAAATACATTCCACTTTTGATGGGTTTTCTGTTACATGAAGTTGAATCTCAGCCTAATAGATGCTGATGACAACTAATGGAACTAAGTTAAACTTCTGTCCTTAGGGGCAATGGAATAATATAATTCAAAATACTTACTTAGCTGAGGGTGAAAAGACATACCCTAATGCTGAACATCAAAAAGCAAAGTAGCTTGAAATAAGAATTAAGGGTTTAAAGTTATCTGAGCAAGTCCCTTCCCTGTAACTGGACAGAGCATTAACTAAAAAGGCATTGCTTTCCCTCCCATTCAAGATGGGATATTAGGATGCCACTGAGGACAACACATTAAATATATTTAAATATACTCTTTTTTAAATAAATAATAAAAATTTTAAAAATGAATGAATGATTGAATGTCACAAGTTTTGGTAGTTGAATTACCGGTATGAAATTGCCAGGCCCTCTCCAAATTCTAACACTCTTATCTGGCATGCACTTAAACAGACAGACTCATTAAACATTTAAAAAAAAAAAAAGGACAAAAAAGGGTATACATAGGTTATTTAAATGGTGACAGAGGAAAATCAAGGAGAAGGAAATCCAAGGCTATATGATTTCCACAGATCCAAAATAACTCGGGACAGTCTTGTTTATGTGTGGGGTTTCCTCCAGTCTGATAGCTTTCCTTACTCTGTCCATTTCATCTGTAATTTCTGAAAAACAGCTTTTCCAGATGAGCCTTTAGGTTAGTTTTAGCTTCTCTAAGAAAGCAAATTGCTTCCTATAAATTCCATGGGAACACGAGGGAGAGTATGAGGGTCTATGTGAACAAAACTGTGTAGGAGAGTCTAAAGGATGACATAAATTCATTGAAGGACAAAGCCAATGTCATGGAGTGAGGTCTAGTAGAAAAAAATAAAATCTGACATCAGAGCTTTGAATTTAATTGAGCTAAAATACAGTATTCAGATGAGGGTGACAAAAGTAAGAAATAAACATTTCAACATGACATTTTTAAAGAATGAGAAAGATCCTCGGGCCAGGGAAACATAAGAAAAAAATAAACAAATGAGACTACATCAAACTAAAAGGTTTTGACACAGCAAAGGAAGCCATCAACAAAATGAAAAAAACAACCTATTGAATGGGAGAAGAAATTCACCAATGATACATCTGACAAGGGCTTAATATACAAAATAAAGAAGAAACTCATACAACTTAACACCAAAATAAAAAACAATCTGATTTAAAAATGGGCAGGGGACCTGAATAAACATTTCTCCAAAGAGGACATACAGATGGCCAATATATATGTGAAAAGATGTGTTCAACATCACTAATCATCACAGAAATGCAAATTAAAACTACAATGATATATAATCTCATATCTGTCAGAATGGCTACTATCGATAAATCAACCAACAAGAGTTGGCAAGGATATGGAAACAAGGGAACCTTCGTGTACTGTTGATGGGAATGTAAATTGGTGCAGCCACTATGAAAAACAGTGTGGTGATTCCTCAATTAAAAACAGAACTATCATATGACCCAGCAATTCCATTTCTAGGCATTTATCCAAAGAAATCCAAAACACTAATTCAAAAAGATATACGGCACCAGTTGTAACAATAGTCACAGAGATGTAAATTACAGCATAGGGAATATAGTCAACAATATTGTAATAACTATGTATGGTATGAGATGGGTACTAGACTTATTGGGGTGATCAATTCATAAGGTATATGTGTCTAAGCACTATGCTGTATACCTAAAACAAATATAATAGTGTCTGTCAACTGCAATAGGAAAATAAATTAAGAATGGTTTTGAAAAAGATAAATAAAAATATTTTTAAAGAATCAAAAAGTTTGTAATTACAGTATTTTCAAAGATCTTTTCCATCTCCCACTTTCCTAAAATAAACAATAAAACTAAGAGTAACATGATTTAATAATTAAAACTGCACAACTAATTTTCCACACCTTGGTTCTACAAATCTGAGAGGGTAGAGAGGACAGGAAAGTAAAGAGCCTGGGATTGCTGCAAATAAAAGAAATACTTTTTATATTACTCAATTTTACACCAAAATCACAGTGTTATTTTGGAAAACATACCCTAATAATGACAACAATAGTAACAGCTACCACATAATAATTACTATATACCGGGCACTGTTCTAAGCACTTTATGTGTATTAAGTCATTGATTCTCATAATAGTTTTATTCCTATTAGACTGATGAAAAGAGGCACGAAGACTTTATAAAATTTGCCCTAGGTCACCCCCTGGCTATAGGCAAAGAGACACCTGATTTGTTGTGATGCTCTTATATCAGTCGGGTGCAAAGCAGACATACAGTCCTTTGTTTATCCTAGCTTGATGCCTGGGTTGGTGGCTAGAGCTATTTTATGCCTGGGGCACATAAAATCATATTGCTGGACTGTTTTCCTGGGTCTTGGGGAGAGATGAGAAACATTGGTCTTATAAGTAGATTATTAATTGAGGCTTTAGGGAATGTCATCTTAAAATGTTCTGTGGAGATACAATCATTCTGTGCTAACTTCTGGACAAAGATAATGTAAACGAGTGGTTCTTAAAGAGTGAAAATGCCACCTAGTATGGTTTTCATGGCATTAGTGCAATAGGATATGGATATATGTTATTCTACACATAAAACTGATTGCTATGAGATCAAGTATAAGTGAGTCACAATTGGCTTTTAGAAAGTTAGGGGGTCTGGTATGGTAAGAGGTCATATTATTTCATAGGGCTGTTATGGCGAAGCAATATATTCTTAGGAGCAAAACTGAGTACAAATTCTGAGTCTCTGCCACTTAACTGGCAGTATGATCTTAGATTCACTTAATTGGCCTCTTTCTCACCTGAAAAGAAAGTTTTAGTAATAGTACAGGTCTGAGTTGTTCAAAAGAAGAAATACATGAGAGGCATTTAAAAATGGGGCCTGGCACAGTTATAGCTAATATATGAACACTTAAAAAAATTTTTTTTTTTTGCCCAAGATCACAAGTTTGCTAAGTGGAGAAGCCAAAATTAAAATAAGCAGTCTGATTCTGGAGTCCATGCTCTTAATTAATCAAATTGGTTAATATCTTAAAGTAATTTGGAGAGTCAAACTGGACAGAACTGAAATGATTTCTACTTTCTCAGTATCCTGTCAACGTACTGCTCTCTACTAGTCACCCAAATTTGAATCTCTGAGGTAACCTTTCACCTCTCAGTGCATTCCATATTGAATTAGTCAACCAACCAAACTCTGCCCATTAAATACTCCATTACCACTCCTATTGTCATCATCCTGGTAATCACACAGCCAAAAAATTGCATCAGCTGTTCAAGAAGCCAATAGCTCACGCCAACCTTATTAATAAAACATCTTTTTCATATAAACAGCAGGTCTCTTATACCAGTTGTATGGAAATAAATATAATTAAATATTTTACATTTCCCCATAAAATTTCTCCTTATTAATTTTAGTCCATTATTCCAGTCTATGTATTAACTTTCCCTTCCAGATATATAGCAAACACAAACTAAGCAAAACTTTAAACTAAAAATGTATCAATCACATTCCCTATTCAAACGACATACAAAGGCTTTAAAGTTTTAGTACTAGAAATAAAATCTACAGGAAAAGAGAGTAGCTGGATCAAATTGAGTTTTTAACCTTTTAGTTACACTGGGAGTGGGGGTTGGAGGTAGAGTGCTCTCCATTCAATTACCAAAATCATGACTTATATGACCTTCAAGGGAGCACAGTGCTTCCTTTAATCCATTTTGGTTCCAATGAGTATCAGTGAGACAGTTTGGAGGCTTTTAAAGGTCTTTATCAAATAGAACCAAATAGAAACAGAGGCCAAGAAATACAAATTGGCAGTTACAAACAGTCACAAAAATGTAAAGTACAGCATAGGGAATATGCTCAATAACATTGTAGTAACTATGTATGTTGTCAAGGGGGTACTAGACTTATCAGGGGATCACTTCATAAGTTACATAATGTCTAATCACTCTGCTGACAACTGAAACTAATATAATACTGAATATCAACAGTAATTGAAAAATTTTTAAAATTTTTAAATAAATAAAAAGAAGCTTAAAAACAGTCCATAGCATTCAGTAAATCACAGTGCTCTCCAATCTCTTTCACTTCCTGCAACACAGACGATGTTATTTACACAGTATACCATGGTAAATCACAAGATTGCTCACAGTCAGTGGTCTCAGGATCCCTACACACTGATGGCCCAGCTGGGCATTACTTGACAAGTTCCACACTCAGGAACTACAATTTATTTGTTCTCAGCATTCATCAGTTCTAATCATTTCCGAACCAGAGCTGTCCAAAGCCCTGGAACTACTCCGAAGGCCCCTCATGGAGATTCCTTGCTTCCCAGTTCCCTTTGTGCCAGGACGTGGGAAGTGCTGTCTCCTCTTCTTAAGAGGCAAAAAGAAAGAATAGTTCATTCTGACCTATACTTGACCCCTCCTATTTTGTTTGTTTTAAATCTGGAAGAAATGACTCCTAGCTGCTTGGTAATTAACTGACAATATGACTGACTTCAGTCAATTAGTGTACTCTTATCTCCATATATGAGGAGTAGCTACCTGAACCAAAAAGCTAAGGTGATCTGATATTATAAAATACATTATTAGGATTTGAAACTTGCCACAGATATTAACCTAGTATGACATAAATTAGATGAAGTTCATATTATCCGATGCATTGTAATGTTTTCATCTCCTGTGGCACTGTAGCTAACACCTCTAAAAATGACTTTGAGAGCAGTAGCAAGGGCTCGTGGCTCCACTAAGAATAGCTGGCTCTAGTCTCTAGTCTCCAATACGATCTGGGCCAAAGATAGTCAAAAATAATGTCCAAAGATTTGCCAGTTAGAATTTTTAAAAAGCAAAACACAACTTAAGATTCTAAACATACACTGATACAGTATAACATCAAATATTACATGGAACCATGTCCCCATCTTAGTCACTTCAACTTACGTAAGTGTCTGAAATCTTACTTAGTATAATGTAATTAAAGAGGGTGGTAAGAGTCTATATTCTGCCCTGCATACATTCTAGAAATTCCAATTTTATTAGGTTAAGAGTCCTATATATGTAATTTATGACACATCCAAATATTGTAGAACCTCTAACTTTTGAAAAAATAATTTATATATGTATATATTTTAATATAATTTACAAACAAGCCCTTTCGATGGGGGAAAAAAAAAACTAGAATAGTAACCTGAATAGGTCAGGTTAAAACTTTTATAAACTTGTGGAAAAGAACAAAACCATTGAAGATAATGTGCATAAGACTCTGATGGTGAACATATATATAAGAGGAAGTCCACCACCACTATAAAAATACAACTAAACTGAATATGAGCTTTAGCCACATCTGTCGTATTTACCACTGTATTGCCAGCACTAACACACTGTCCAGTACCTAGCAAGCTCTAAGAAAATACTTAAGGATGAATCACTGGGTGTATTTAATAGAGGCTAAAGCTACATGACCAGTTGGGAAGAGTATTATATACAAGCTGATTTAATTGTCAAAATGAGGGGTAGAATTTGACCAGAAAGCCTTTAAGGTTCCTTCAAACCCTAAAATTCCTTTAAATTTTCATCACTACCCAATGAACATTTTAAATGAGCGTCAACTCTATTACAGGAAGGGCCTTTAGAGAAATGTCTACCAATAACTAGAGGTTGCATCATAACCTACCAGTCTTTTTATATAAATCTTTGTCAGGCAAGGAAAAAAAAAAGAATGAAAGAGAATCAGTAAACATTAGTGATCTTAAAGGTTAAATCAACCTTATTTATATATTTCCATATTTAGAAACTAAACAATTATATTAATCTAAAAAATGTATTAAAAAATAAACCTTTAAATGTTGTATTATATATGCTAATAAATAATTAGGGGGAAAAAATGCCCCTATTATCAAAAGTGCATGTAATCATTTTTTCTTTATAAATCATTTTAAATTCTCTATCAGTTAAGCAATTACTTGGTTATGGGATTGATTTTTAAATAAACAGGATTTTTATATTTGTCGTTACCTAGCTTTAATGATAAATCACAAATATGTAACTACATCTCTTTACCCTTTTCTTTGTCCTTGTATAGAATACAAATATTTTTTAAAATATTGTATCATATACAATATTACAGAAAATTATAATTGCAGTCATGTATAACTCACATTTTTGAATAATTCTTAACTACTTTAGGTCAAGAAAATAATACCTGTTGCTTTTCATATTAAATACATTTTCTTTAATAGTTTGCTAAGGTTAAAAGTATATAGTTAGAATTTGGTAATATCAAAGATATGCCAAATACTAAAAGCAATTTAACGTAGCTCATTTGCTTGTCTTTAGATTATTTGGCAGGCAGAAATGGGTAAATGATTGCCTTGATTATTTATAAACTAATAGGCCATCAATTGTTCCTGTCACTGCTTTATTATTTTTTAATAGTACTTACCAGTTCTCATGTACTATATAATTTACTTACTCATTATAGTTAGTGCCAGTCTCTCTTCACTAGAAATTTAAGGTCTCTGGTTTTTACCTGGTCCACTGCCATATCTTCAATGCCCATCCCAGTGTTTGACACATAGTAAACACTCAATAAATATCTGTTAAATAAATTAACTGGCATTAAGTCATAGTTAAATTTTCAAAATGGCTATAAATTTTAAGGTAAAAATCTGGAAAAATGAGCAAACTACAAAAAAAAGTTGTGTTTCTCCTTTAAGTACTCAGAAGCCAGCTTTTTAATGATTTTTTTTTTAATCACCAATTATCTATAAGTTATTAGTTTCTAGACTCCACCCCTGTCCCATTTTCATGTTTAGGAAACAATCCTTTGCTCTTAGTAATAGTGTCACCTCATTCTGCTTTAAGTTGACATTGTCACCAACAGGTAACAGGCTGTTCTGTGAGATAAAATGATACATATTACCTAGGTAGAACAATATTATATAAGTAAATATTCATGAAAAATTGAAAAGCATTTCCAGAAATTTTAAAGAGGCCACATTCAGTTTAAAAGTTAATGGAATGTGAGGGTGGCTCCACAGTATAGTGGTTGGCATGTCTGCTTTACACGCAGAAGGTCCTGGGTTCGTGCCCCAGGTAGAGCCATAGACCATAACCCAGGTGTGCCAGGCCCCGGGTGTGCCAGGCCCCGGGTGTGCCAGGCCCCAGGTGAGACAGGCCCCAGGTGAGACAGGCCCCAGGTGAGACAGGCCCCGGGTGCACACGTGAGCAAGTGGGAAGAGATGCCCCGCCTTTAGAGATCCAGTTCTTAAGGGGAAACAGCAACATTCATAGGTCAGGGGTGGAAGTGGGGGGAGGGAGGAATGAAAGAGGGGGAAAAAAAGAAGTTAATGGAATGAGTAGAAAATGTTATTTATGAGCAGGAAGCCTTCCTGTGCCTCTTTTCAACTCAGAACATGTCTCTTCCTCCATTTCCCTGGCCTGTCAGAAAGTAAAACATTTAAAACCAGAATCCCAAGTCCCATCTCATCTTGTTTATCAGTAGTGAGAAGTCTCAGGAAAAGCAGTCACTGCCTGGAGAAAGAGCCCAGTGAACATCGAACAATGGAAACCACAATTAATACACAAATTGATGGCACTTCTCATGTAAGTTTTATAGTAGTTTATTTCCCTTTCCAAATTAAGAACATAGCACTGAATTTGAGAAAAATACTGAAGATCTTACTACCTTTAATAAAATTTTTTAATCAGTTATGAATCCAAAACAGAATCTAATTTTTTCATTAGAACACTATGGCTATCATAATCGAAGTTATTCCTGAGTTCACACATAACATAGATATTTCTTCAGTATCCTCAAGGGATTGGTCCCAGGGGTTTGGACTTCAAGGATACCAAAGAATCCAAAGATGCTCAAGTCTCTTATATAAAATAGTGTATTATTTGCACATAGCCTCCACACATCCTCTTCTATACTTTTAATCATCTCTAGATTACTTGTATTACCTAATACAATGTAAATGCTAAGTACATGTTCAGTACAGACACAATCATCGTAGGCCTAACTTCATAGTGTCAGCAACAATGTAATATTTTTTTATTTAATATTTTCCTTGTGGCTGGTTGAATCCAGGATGCAGAATCCACTGGTGAGAGCTCATAGATGCGGAACCCATGGACACAGAGGGCTGTACACTCTAGCTTTGCAAGAAATAAAAGCTGCCAACTCCTTAATTACCACAGATTTATATCATTAGACCTTTCTGATCTTAGTGGTAAAACACACTTCTATTTGTGTCTTTCTAATGCCAGTTAAACCTTCCTCAATAGAATAAGACTTAACCATTTTTTTTTAATTAAAAAAAAAAAAGTAGGAAAAACCCCATCTAACACAAAGAATAGAGTATTTTATTTTAGTTTTAGAAAAGCTTTAGCAGAGAGTCAAAAGACCAGGGTTTTATTATCATCTCAGCCAACATTAAGTAGGTTTATGACCCTGGGCAAGTTACTGAATCTCTAAATTTCAATACCTAATTTTTAGCATAAATGAAGTGCATTTCAGCACTTAATATAAATTCGACTTACCTAAAACTGTCAGTTTTATCTTTAGCTTTCCAAATCTTGAATTTACACAAATTTTCCCAATTTTTAAAATGATATGTCTAAATTCCCACAAGCTTTTCAGATTCTGGATAATTCTTGGCCTAACTTCAAGTATCTTTAAGCTAGCCAGAATTAGCTGTTTAAAGAAATAAACTTTACTAAAGATTTATTATCTTTAAGATTAACTTGCAAAATGTTGACTCAATTTTTATCTTTTATCATATTTGAGGAGATGTCAGAAATCATTCCTACTATCCCCCTTCATGGACACATTTCAGTACAACACAAAACTATTGCTGATAGAAGGACAAGCTGCATATAAATACTTCTTTCTAATTGAGACATATGTATATAATTTCAAGGCATTTCTTAAACATAAGGAAAATCTAGTGATAAAATTTGCTATAACAGTAGACACAGCCACGTCATTAAAAATTTATAACTGACTAATACACTTTTAATTCTCAAACATTAAAAAACTTTTCTTCAACAAATGTACATATGTGTGTTTTATCACCTCGGTAACACTCTCCCCCTAAAGCTTTGTATATTAGTTAGTGATATTAGTACCACTAATAAGTACCACTAGAGGCCACCAAATACTTCGCTTTTAAAAAGTGACACATGTATAAATTGTAAGGATATGACTATGTACAGTAATATCCATAATTGGCCAAGTTCCACATGAACACTCAAAGCACAATAAAAACTCAAGCCAAAAGATATGAATATATTTCATGTAGTAAGTAGGATGTCTAGATCACCAAAGATCTTGATTAGATTAAGAACCAGGGAGTAGGGGGATGGTTAGTACCAAAATATCATTCCTTACATACCTTTGAAATAACCTAGAAAGTTGATGCTCTCTCTAAATAGTTGTTGCCTTTTATAATCAAATTACATACCTATGTATAGGTATATACTGATACAAACAGATAAATAAAATCCCAGAGTTCAGTATTCTTTTCCTCCACATCACAAAGTCTTTCACATGCAATAATGTTTTTATATCTAAAGTTAGCTACCGTTTATAGCAATTAAAACTTTAAAGAACTCTACTGTCAAAGTCACCCACAGATTTGAATACACCCAAAATTCTGGCTTCAAGGGTTAAATCTGGCAGAGGAGAATAGGTAACACCTAAGAAAACTTTGCTCTGAGTTCTTAGGGAAACTGCTGCTAGTCTCCCTTGTCTCCTCTTTTCTTCCAGTGTCCTCCTCCTCACTAAAGGTGAACAGCAAAAAATAAAGGGCTCCCAAGTAGCATCCAGAGATTCTGCAGAACCAAGTGATATCTATGAAACAAAATGGGACTTCTTGTAATCTGACTATTTGACACACTATTTTTCAAGGGTTTTCAAGTATTCTGGGGAACGCTTATTCAGCCGTGCTTTTGGTGTTCTATCTAAAGTCTTCGCTTAACTAAAAATCACAAAGATGTTCAAAGTTTTCTTTTAAAACCTTTACCGTTTTAACTTTTATATTTTGTCTATGATCCATTTCAGGTTAATTTTTTTATATGTGTGAGGTAAGGTCAGGTTAATTTTTTTTTCCAAATGGATACTCAGTTGTTCTGGCACCATTTGTTGAAAACCCTATCTTTTCCACAACCAAATTACCTTAGCAATCATATCAAAAATCAATTTACCATATATGTGTGGGTCTACATGTCTATCCTTAAGTCAGTGCAATACTGTCTTACATATTGAGCTTGAAACCAAGTAGTGCAGGTCCTCCAACTTTATTCTTTTTTCTCCAAATTGTTTTCGCTATTTCATTTATAAGTCTTAGAAATTTATTCATGTCACTGCATAAAGCTCTATCTCATACTTTCCTAAAAACTTTTAATAGTGGTAAAATATACATAATGTAAAATGTATCATCTTAACCATTTTCAAGTGTACATTTCAGTAGTGTTAAGTACATCCGCATTGTTCTGCAACCACTCTCCAGAACTCTTTCATCTTGCAAAATTGAAAATCAATACCCATTTAAACAACTCTGGCCAAACACTATGGGCCTATAAATTTAATTACTGTCTGTATCTATAAATCGGACTACTACAGGTACTTCACAAAAATAGAATCATGCAGTATTTGTCTTTAGTGACTGGCTTATTTCACTTAACATAATGTCCACAAGGTTCATTCATGTTGTAGCATATGTCAGAATTTCCTTCCTTTTTAAGGCTGAATAATATTCCATTATGTATATAAACCACATTTTGTTTATCCAGTCATCTGTCAATGAATGCTTGAGTTGCTTCCACCTTCTGGCTATTGTGTCAAATGCCACTGTTCAAGCTCCTGCTTTTAGTTCTTTTAGGTATATACCCAGAAGGGAAATTGTTTAATTATATAGTAGTTATATTTTCACTTTTTTGAGGAACTGCCATACAGTTTTCCATAGCAGCTGCACAATTTTACATTCCCACCAAAAGTGCACAAAGACTGTAAATTTTCTACATCCTTGTCAACACCTGTTATTTTGTTTCTTTTTTTAATGGTAGCCATAATAGGTGTGAAGTGATATCTCACTGTGATTTTGATTTGCATTTCCCTAATGATTAGTGAAGTTATAGCATCTTTTCATGTGCTTGTTAGCGATTTATACATCTTCCATCTCATATTTAACAGCATTATATTCTGATGAATGACTAATTCAATCAGTCCCTTACTGATGGACACTTGGGTAGTTTCTAATCTTCTGCCACGAGCAACCTTATACAGTCAATATATATAAGTAACCATACAAATCAGTTTGTTCAGGAATAGTCTCAGTTTACGAATGTTTTCTAATTCATTACCTTTCCCTCTCAAAAGCATTCTGGTTTGAATAATATACATTTATACCAGTGTCAGTTTAACTATAGGACAAATTGCTAAAAGTGAAATTAGACAAGAAGTACCTTCAATTAAACCTTCCAGGCTATTTGTTACCAGAACTCGCCCCACATTAGAACCCTGGTATTTGAAAAAGACACCAAAATATGGATTAGCTCTGCCTGAGACATATAGGCGATACAGCTAAGAGTATAGGAATAGCAGAAAAGGATAATCTCGGCCTCAGGGACAAAATACTGATGGAATAGAGATACCACCACTTTCCGGAGAAAATAAAACACCAAAAAAAAGAAAAATGAATCTTATAGAAAGTCTGTAGTAAGGGGGCCACAAAAACAAGAAAAAAATGGGAAAAGAAGTACCTGAAGGTGAAATTAGGAGAATATTAGCATGATGATGACTGTGTTAAATTTTTTCTGACACCAAATGTGTGGATTTTTTTCCTACACCAACTAGGTACCCAATAATTCAATTCAATTCTGACACTAACTACCCAGAATTATTAGCACAGACCCCCCAGGTCAAGGGCTGAAGGCTCAACCCCACAAGACTGCCCTCACTCCAGATGCCAGCTGCAAATGGGGTGTACCTAGGCTATCTACCTCACTTTGGCCTGTAGACTACAAATTTGGGAGTTCACACAAATGCCCTCCTTGGGTTTAATAATTTGCTAGAACTCACAGAACTCAGGCAAACATTTTACTTACATTTACCAGTTTATTACAAAGGCTACAACTCAAGAACAGCCAAATTGAAGAGATGTATAACGCAGGTTGTGGAGGGAAGGGTGGTGCAGAGCCTCCATGCCTTCTCCGAGCACACTATCTTCCCAGCACATGTTTCACCAACTTGGAAGATCTCTCAACTCCTTCGTTGAGGGGTTTTTAGGAAAGTTTCATTAGGTAAGAATGACTGATTAAATCATTGGCGGTTAGTAACTAAACTCAATCTCTACCTCTTTTCCCTTCCCCAGTGGGACTAAAATTTTCAGCCCTCTAATCACATGGTTGGTTCCTCTGCCAGATCAGCCCCCTTCCCGAAACAATCTAGAGCCCCCTGAACCCATAGCCATCTCATTAGCCATACAAAAGACAGCAAATTTGAAAGGTTCCAGGAGCTTTGAGCCAAGAACTTAATAAGATAATGACTAAATATTTATTTTTTATTATACCACAAAGCCTGAATTAATGATATAAAAAAATAAAGTGGTCAAGGAGAATTAAGGGAAAATATCTTTGGATTCATCAAGAACACTATGGCAGAGAAAAGCTAGTTGTTCATTAAATCTGTTTCACTTTTCTCCTAGGCACACATCTAAGCTATATTTTCCCAATTCCCATTAGTTAACTGTGGGTGTATGACTGGAACAGGCTGGAAGTGATATATACAGCCTCCCAGGCCTACGCCATAAACCCGTTTTCCTATCCTCCACACTTTCTCTTACTACTTTGCCAACTGAATGTTGATGCCCAAGATGACCCTGAGACTCACACTGTGAAGATGGCAAACCCACTCCCATCTACCCCTCTGCCCCTAATTACACTTTATGCTAATATGAAAAAAACTTCTATCATGCGAACCTCTAAGATTTCAAGGTTTATCTATTTTAACAGCTAGTATTATAACTGCAAAACCAGCTCAAACTGGTCCCATCCTGTTTCTAACAAGTTACTGAGCTGTTGCTTTTAGGAGACAGCAGACCAACACCACAGGTCACGCAGCCAAAGCATGCACAGAGGAGAGAATTTTGACCTCCAGTCACCCCAGAACCAATGTCTCATGCCCCACACGGAACCAGAGGATTGGGACATGACCAGAACTTGAACACCAGAACCTTTTCAGAGGAGAAAAGTCTGCTGTCCAGAATGATCCAGTGCTGAAGCCCTTTATCACATCCTACTATAAATGGCCAAGTTCCAAAACCCTCCAGTCAAAACCGGCCCTACCAGCACTTCCGCATACCAGCCTGTTCCCTTTAAGCCCTTTAAACTCGCCCCAAACTCTGGATAGGAGAGACAGATTTAAGCCTTGCCTCCTGTCTCTTTGCCAGTCGACTTCACAGTAAAGCTTCTTTCTCAAAGGCCAATGTCATGGAATTGATTTCTATACATGTCAGGCAGTGAACCCGTGCCCTGTAACAGTATTACCTTAAGGAATTCAGAAAAAATTAATGCATTTCAACTTTGAAATTTGAGAATGGCGAGGACACACACTATACTTCAGAATAAACACCCGAGATGTGGGTGAGATGGGTGTATGACATGAAAGTGAATGGCAAGAAATCATATTATATAATTCATTAAAATATTAATAGACAATCAAGCACCTGATAAAAGGCCTGTAGGAAAAGTAATATTATCAGAAAGGGTAAATTAACTTTGTTCACAGGTCTTAAAATTCCAGATCCCATATTTCCACTGTACCATCCTAGTCTCTTAGAGAAATGGAGACAGCAAATGAAGAAGGATCATTTGAGACATTTCATAATGAAGCAGAAACAGGATAATAGCTAACACAGGGAAAGTCAAGAAGATTTTTTTTAACAGCTGTAACGATACTTGGGATCGATGGCAGCAGAAGAGTTAAAAAAAAGAAAAAAAGGAAAAAAAATGGAGGTTAAGAACCATAGCAGTAATATGATAAGACATGAGAGTAGCAATATTCCATGTGGTAATGAGGGCCAGGCTATTTGCGAACAACATGACTTTTTAATAGGTTAGGCCTGTGTAGTTCTACATCTTCCTTAGGAAGTTCTCTATGGCATCGAAGCACTAGGTATAGCAGAACCCCATCATGGTAAGAAAACCTTGTCTAAGGTGGTCTGAGAATAGCACTTAAGTAGCATACCATGAAGACTAGGTAAGTGAAAGATTCTCTAGCATAACAGAAGCTATCGATACATTAGTAAAATAAACAGAATTGTAAGTAACTGAAAGTCTAGTATAACAAACCATTTTAATAAGCATGGAGGAATGTAAGAAGAATAACACTGACTACCCTCCACTTCAGAAATGTTGAGAGAATCTACTATTTCACATGTATCTTCTAGACTCCATCAGTTTCTAACCTGCCACATGGTTTTATTACTTCAAAGAGACAATTGTGTGGGAGTAGGAAACAAAAATGTAAGCTCAAACCACTACTTCCCAGCTTAATACCCATTTATATCTACTTGCTTTGTTGTGAACATAACTTAAAAAGTCCTTTTTGTAGTCCTTAATATGTTTTAAAAATCATTTCTTCATACTTCATAGCAGTATTATGTTTTCAGTCTCAACTCTAAGCAAAATCGAGTCCTTCCACACAGACTTTACACAATTTTTAAAACCTGTATTCATTACCAACTGCCCCACCCCAGCACAGAGGGTTTAGATGCTTCCTAAGTATCTTTTATAATTACATATTTTTTATTTTTAGCTGCCTTCTTATATTTCTCAAACTCTCTAGCTGGCAAATTATCCTTCCCATCTATTCTAAATAATTATACAGCTGGCTTATTATACTCATATGCAAGAAACAACATTTTTACCTACTGGACTTCATCTTCTTAGCTAAAGGACCTGTAACTGCAGCCTCTTTATATCTCTGTGAACCTTGATTCTGTCGTCCAATATGTTCACTACCTTTCTGATCCTCTCTCATACTATTCCTCTACAAAAAGGGGAGAAAAATCACTTTCATCCTTTCTACACTCGGTTCCCTAACCAAACAGTATTATAGCTAGATCAGATGGATGACTGCTTTCCCATTTGTTGCACTCAATGCAGTCTAAACAGCTTAAAGAATTAAAGCATTACATGGTATTTATACTTACTTCTCTGTCTACAAATAGCATCCTATACTAAGGTTACTTCTCCTATGTTACAACTGTAGAATGTTAAATATAAGATTTCCCCTCTTCTCCCTAATCTATACTCACAATTACAGAAAACTGTTTTTACATTGAAGGTAGTCAAATCACTAGTTGACAATTTAACTGAACTAATTTCCTAAGAATCTCAAATTTATAAATTCTAACTAGAAGTTTATTACCCTTCCACTCAAGTTACAAAAATTTTAACACAGTATTTTAGTCTTAAAAAAAAAAAAAAAATCTACGAATGTCCCGGGGCAGACACTCTCTCGTAAAGATATGGCACATTTTTTTGAATCATAATATAAAAAAATTCACTTCTAAGACAAGGCATCTTTAAAAAGAGGCAGTGCCAAAACAATACTATTTTGCTGATGTCCATAACCTAGCCAATAAAAACATTTGTTCCCATAATCCAAAATAGACTGTTAGCCATAGAATGCCTCTGCAAAACAATTCTTAAATTTTCTTTGAAATATTGTCACTAAAATTAACTGAAACTTTATTTATATGACTGTCTGTGGTTTCCTTGTATGCCTAAAAAACACACAAAAAAGATAAAAATATCCCAGAATTGGAAAAGTAGTCATTATGTTTGGTTTAGCTTATTTTCATATTTTTATTTTTAAAATCCGTCCAAATTAAAGTTCAGCACTTCTCAATAAAAGAAAAGAAAAAGAAGGCAATTTCTTTACATAAAAATGGAAAGAATAAATTCAGCGTCCTCTGAATTAAATTTGGGATTTGACTTAATAGTGAATGCCTAACATCTTTTCTCACGTCATAAAATTTAGTATTCACACTGAACACAATTATCTTTCATTTAGAATTTAAATACATCGAATATATGCTGTCTGGGGAGGAGAGGTGGGAATAGAAAATAATTTCGTTATAATATTATGCTCTGAATCCAGATTTGGCCTCAGATAAAATAAATAAGTAAAGCTGGTTTCTATCCAATAATGTAGTATTCTGTTAACATTTCTAAACCTCACTTCTTCTAAATTACAGAACCCTGTTTTCAGATCCTGCATTTACACTAAAACACAAATATTAACCATAGGTTAAAGTGTCACTCAGAATATTCTCAGATGTTGGCTGAGTCAAAAGACCTGTCTTTGAAACCTAACTCTGCTCTATTTTAGCTCTTAAGACCCTAGTAAAATTTTTTAAGCTTCTTAATCCTCAATTTCCTTATCTGTAAATTAGATACACTACCATAAATCATCTAATTTATATGAGTTCATTATCGTCTATGAGTCCTATAACTGTTAGGTACTAACACTAATGTTACATGCTAAAAGTTGTTCCACCATCTTGAAAGGGGTTAGGATTTTTTTCCCTATAAATCATCAGAAGAGGGTCAGTATCACCCAGGGATTAACAAACCACTTAGGGACTGAGCCGGATCACCTTCAATTAGACTAAGATTTTATTAGTCCTATCTTGGGTCTTAAAGCTATAGGAGTTACTCTAGATTGCATAGTATTTCGCAGTTACTCAAGTTATTGCTGTTCATATGCAGAACAGCTACATGTCCCTAATACATGAAATAAAGCACAAAGCAATAAATAATAAAAAAGACAACAAAAATTTAAAAGTTAATGATTCTATTATGTTTTTAAGTGGACTTTGATAGGTGTTAGATAAACAAATTTATTTTGTACTTGACACGGCACAATAGACATTAGAGGATCAGAATTGCTATTAATTATAGAAAAAGGAAAAAGAAATTTCCAATGTAATCCAGCAGATCAAAGCCTTGAGATGCTTTACTAAGAATCATCCAAGAAGTCACGTAAGAAAATCTCAGGTGAGGAAAAATTCTGTCTACCTCTTTAGCACCTCCATTTCACCAATCAGCAGCACATGACTCTACTGGTTGTTGTACAGACACTGACAGCACTTGAACACAAAAACATCTGTCATATACAGAAAAAAGAATTTACTAAATAGCAAAATCAATAAGGGTATCTCCCTCACTACTGGAGAAATATCAGAGGTACTACAGTATCTATTCCCTTGGATTTCAAAACACAAAAATTATCCCTTGTCAGTCATAGCTTAATAGCTAATGTCAAATCAATATCTCTGTTCTTCTTAAAATTTATAAGGTAGTTCATCGTCCATATTGTCAAATTCATTTCCCTCCACACTTTGATGTGAAGGAAGGTAGGAACTCACCAAAAGTCCTAAAAGGTCCCCAGCACTAGAAATTTCCCCTTTCAACTCATCACTAAAAAGATGCTTAAAGAGATTTAAAAGTTTTAATAGTACAAATAAATACCTAATTATTCACACTGTAAGGCCAATGACTAGTATTTGTAGGCATGTGGGAGAGAAAAGAAAGGAATACACGGGGCTCTGCAAAAAGATACTTTTCCTTGGGTCCTCACATTCTTTCTCCATCTTTTTAACACCAAAATTCAAGATTTACTCTCTCTGTGGGTCTACAGAATGCACAACCTTTTTTACACAGTTGGGTTATAACAATCAAAATTAGGCATTGGGCAATGATTCTTTTCTGTGAAGCAGAAATGGATAGTCATTAGCTAGAATGAAAAAATTCACAATTTTCAACAATGGTTTTACTCTTAATGGATATTATGATCCACACTAAAAGGAGAATGAACAATTCTTCCTCTTGGCCAGGTGCTGCAAGATATCAAACAAACAGCAATAACAGCAGCAACAATAACAATAATCAACCAACTACCTCAGTTAACGAGCACTTGCTTTATGGAAGACATTGTTCTAAGCATTTTATATGTATTTTTTTTAACCCATTCTATCTTTTTTAAAAACCCTATGAGATTAGTATTGTCATTATCTTTACTTTATAGATGAAGATTCTGCTGCTCAAAGAAGTAACTTGTCAAAAGTCAAATCATACAGCTGGGATTTCAACACAAGCAGTCTCCTTCAGAGTCTACACTATTCACTGTCATACCAAATGTACTCTCAATAAGAACTGCTTTGAAGAACACTTCTTGTGTGTGTGTGTGTGTGTGTGTGTGTGTATGTGTACACACAGACAATATACCACATACATAGGCACACACTCCAGTATGTTTGAAAACCAAACTTTATAGTCAAATTGCAAAATACGTTAGTGATCATCTTTCCAGTACCTCATTTTACCACCATGGATCATCTGCCACCAAATAGAAGAATGTCCTAGCTATCATAAATTATGCTCAACCGTTAAATTCCTTTAAAATAGCTGACAAAAATAAAGCAGTTGAATCGCACTATTATAAAGCAACCTAAAGATCTGTAGCTAAAAAGAAAGAATTCGATTTCTGATTTCAAAACCAACTCAATATGACTAGTTATCATTAAACCAACCTTTTTTTTTTTTTTTTGGTTTGTTTGTTTAGTTTTCACCAAAACAATAATCTGTAAATTTCTGGGAAAAAAATACAATAAATATTTGTTTAGTGACATACTGTCACTAAAGCTACTGGACTAACATTTTAACTAATGAGAGGAATTTTTCAGCTTCCAAGTACATAAAGATCATCAACTTCATCTTTAATAGTAGAGAGAAGTTTAAATAAGAAAAAGACCAGCCATCAATGTATTCAAAAGTTACTGTACTTGGGGGGGAGAGATTATTTTTAGTAACATGTTATGGTTAAATCACCAAATTAGTTAACAGCAACTGTAACATAAATACAACCATAAATATAAAAAGAAAAGTATCACTATAAACGCGTAATAATGCAACAACTTACCAATTCAATTCCCTGTGGAAAAGGTGTATCATCCCAGTCCTTCTGTGGAAATCTCTGAATTATTTTCCCCAGACCTGCTCCTGACCCTATGAATAAAATCAAAGTGAATTAGTACTAAAAATTTGAATACTCATTATACTGACACTTATTTCTAAATAAATATTTATGAAATAAATTGATATACAGATTAAACATTTTCGTGTTTGAAAGAGCACAAAAATATTTACCTTTTAAGTATAATACTGAAGTGACAGTTAATCCTAATTCTATAGACTCTCAAGAATCACACATGTGAAAAGCTAAAAAAAGTAGATGGAGGCACTGAAATCTAGTGTCTCTACCACAACATGGGAATAACTGTCTTTTTTTCCAATAAAGCAATCATCTCAGTATCTCATGTTGAAACTTAAAAAGAACTTTTCTATGAAGACAAAGTAACTTTAAGTGACAAATGAAGCACTAACCTTTAGTTATGGGTTATAAAAACTGTTGTGAATAAAATAAAGATTTTTAGAGTGGCCTGGGAACTTGACCATCCTCTAGGCAGGGTTTCTCAACATCAGAACTATTGACATTGTGGGCCGGATAATTCTTTGTTGAGTGTTTGTGGGAAGCCTCTGTCCTGTGCATTGTAGGATGTTTAGAAGCATCCTTAGCCTCGATCCAGTAGATGCTAGTAGTGGCATCATCCTACCACCACCGCCAAGTCCTTATAATCAAAAATATCTCCAGACATTGCCAAATGTCCTCTGGCAAGGGCAGAACTGCTCCTGGTTGAAAACCACTGGTCTACATCACTGTTATAAAATTATCCTGTACACTAAAGAATATAAGTGCTATGATAGAAGGGAAGCTACCTAGCATAGCAGAGAAGACCAAGGAAAATTTTTTAGAAGAAATAATAGTAAGCTTCTAGAAGAAATAACAGTAAGCTTTTTCTTTCTTTTAGTACCTTCTTTGTATTCCCTAGCATACTAAATCTCTGGCACTTTGTTCATACTGAGTTAAATGTTTATTTTAATAAATTTGTTACTATTGACAGAAATTGTTTTAAGCTCACATCTCCCTATCTTTTTAAACAGAAATAAGTGCATGTTATTTATCTCATCATATTTAATCAGGTGTCCCTATAGTGTTTATTCAGTTCTGAAAGTAATACCTAATGTATTTTAGGCTCAAGAAATATTTTACCACGTTAATTTTTACTATTTATAAAAATGTTAACTGCAAAAAAAAATGTTAACTGCAGAAAAATTTTGAAATACATAAAAATATAAAGAAGTCACCCATAATCCTACTCCTGAAAACAATTACTGTCAACATTTGGACTACTGTAGATTAGGGGTTTTTGGGGGGGGGGTTTGTACACATGTATTTTTTCTACAGAATTGAGATCATACTAAACCTAGCTTTACGTGTTGGTTTATTACTTAATATTTGACAATGGGTTTTTGATGACATTGCACCTACATTTTTTAGTTTCTTACTATTGTAAATAATGCTACAGAAAGCATCTTTCTATATAAATCTTTATCTTCATCTCACTTTACCCTATTACTTGGTTAAAGAGTATGAAAATTTTAAAGACACACAAAACCACCAGAATGACATTTAACAATTTTTTACATTCTGTGTATAAGAATGACACTGGTGTTTTCTACGTCCTCACCAACAATTGTTATTTTAAATTTTGTTAGTTTTAATTATTGCAAATTTGATAGATGGTAAGTTCCTCTTTAGCAGGAGCACAACTTTCAAAAGTTCTCCAGAAGCAACATATTATTTACTGATTTCATAATAATATGCAGTGTTTCAAAAACATGAAAGCTTAGTTTAAAATGTTGATATAACATTTATAAATATACACAGAAATTTGATTTATGAGTGATAAGACTTTCAGTTATATAATGTTATTTGAAAATGGATATTAGGTTAGAAAAAAGGCAAAAATAAAAATAATAAAATGATATTTTGCTACAAATAAAATGTGGAAAGAGCTACAACTTGGTTTCCATGTTTGTAAATTGCTGCAGCTAACAACTTTTGAGGAACTTATAAAGCATCCTACAAAAAGTAAACAAATATTTTCCAAAGCTTGTTTTTTGATTTTTAAGCATTAGCCTGAAATGTTTAGACATTCTGTAAGTTTATGTACTTTATCCAATAACTATTCTTATAGACAGTACTGGTTGTATGTAAGAATGCTGAGAAGATGACATTTTACATTGAGGAACACACAGCTGTGAGGTAAGACTGTTCTAGAATCAGATGGCCATCCACCTGTGGACTGATCCTTATGCCCAGAGTCACTGTTAATCAGAGTGACTGTGAAGGCAGCTCCTAGTTGCACTGCATATTTAATGAGGCTGGGTGACTGGGTAGGGGGAGAGAGAAATTCCTTGAAAGAAAGGGGGCCACTTTCTAGAAAGGAGAGATGTTAGGCAGACCAAATGGATTGTCCACGGCATTGTATGCAGCTATCTTGGAATGAGAGAGCAATTAGTAGTCAGTGCCTTCATGTTTTTCTTCCCAGCCCCTACTCTCCCATTCCATCATAAAATCAAGAAATTTGACGACTAAATGGAGTTAATATATAAAAAGGGGGAATCCTCAGCAAGATACCAGTACATCTGGAAATGGCTCTCTTTGAAAAAAGTATATATGCTAGACAAACTGCCCCAAACAAATTTAGGAAGGGTGAGGAAATACTGGCGAGGCCAGTCACACTTTCCCCTCCTTTATGTTTGGCAATCCACTTTCCCTTGGGTTCTGGTACAGCTGTCGGGCTACCCAGGCCAGTCACGGAATAGCAAGTGACCTAGGATGATCCAACCGTCCATTACCCCCCTGGCAAAATGAGCATTCTAGCCTTGGCCAATGACTCTAAAAGAGTCAAACAGTATTCTCTGAGGTAGCTAACTAGTATGCTATAGGTATGGAGTTGCCACTGTCTATGAGAAAGAAGTGTATCTGCAGAAGAACTGAAGAATGAGCGGGGGTTAATTAGGAGGTGGAGAAATGTAATATGTACTCTGTTCTACACAAAACAGGATGCTTGATATTTGTTGACTTACCAACTGACAAAAATTAATTATTTCAGTGCTTTCTCTGTGTGTGTGGTTACAGTGTAGATGTACCAAGTATATACTGTTTGTTTTAAAACAGACTCTGAACTTTGAGAAAAGCTACTCCAATACATAATTCACTAACTCTTTTTCTATGTTTATCTAAACAACTAGATGAGGAGTTATCTACACTAGACTTGTTTTATGATGTCCATCTGCCCACATCCCTTCTATCAAAAATGGTACCACCTACAGTTAAGGGTGGGCAGCAGTCATGTTCAGGAGCATACAATCCTACCACCCTGCCAGAGAGAAATTACTAAATCACTTATTTGGTTACTTTTACTTATCAGTCTTACTTCACTAGAATGCAAACAATGATGTCTGGCCTGTTTTGTTTACTGATGTATCCCAGGCACTTAGAATAATTCCTGATATATATTAGATACTTAATAAAACACTTGTTGAATAAATGAATGAGACTGTTAGGTGGATAAGGGCATCTATAAACTGGCAAGCAACTTATGACCAGAATGACCTGGCTGTAAAATGTATCCTAGACAAGTCATATTCCTCTGCTGGGGAATTTTGAATTAAAAAAGACAGACAGACAGACAGACAGACTAAAGCCACCAAAAGATGTATAAAGACTTGATAAGATGTAGTGAAAGCTAGGCAACCATAGGGTGTTTTGTGTAAAACCAAAGTTACAGAACAGCAGAAACTCTGAGCAGAGACTTGCCAGTAGAAACAGGTTAACAGGACACACATGTAGAAAGGAAGAGAGATACCACGAAAGAGAGGCTATGCAGCTGTCAAGTTCTACCTCCAGTAAACTCTGGCAGCACTGTCATTAATCTTCTGAGGTTTTCTTATAATATTCCTCCCTCTTAAGCTAGGATGGGTCTGCATTCCTCGCCACTAAAGAGTCCAAACCAGAATACACTGTAGGAAGCACTTTCAAACTGATAAAGGGCCTGGAAACAATTACATTAAAAGGCTTAGCCCAAAAATTTAAGAAAAGCACATATGAGAACTATCTCCAAATATTTGAAAAGCTATTATAGAGAAGATACAATAGAGCAGACTAGAGCCAAAGACATAATTCAGAGGAGTCATTTTTGAGTCAATAAAAAGGAAGCATCTTCAGAAAACAAGAACTATCAAAAAAACAATGAATTGCCACTGAAAGCGATGATCAGAGCTGGAGCTTTAGTACAAGATACAAGTTTTGGAAAACCAGGCCAAATGGTATGAGGATGAATCCAGAAAGTTTGGCAAAGACTATTACAATAATTCATTCATCCAACAGTAACTTTATACTAGGCTTTGTGGTAGGTGCTAAGGAGAGAAAGATAAAACTTGCTGTAAGAGTATTCAGAACATGAATTGAGGTTTTTGAAATCCAAACAAAAGGGCAGATGTAGGCACAGTATAATGACAGAGAAAGATTAGGAAAGAAAACTGTATTGTTTAGAAATCAGGTCAGGAGTCTAATGAAATCAGAGACAGAAAAACCAAAAAATTCCACATTTTGGAAGAGATATTTTTTATTTCTATTCTGACATAATAGCATTTAAGTCCAATGATGAGAAATATAAGCTTTTAAGAATCCAAATGTCGATACTAGACTAATAAGGAGGATCACTTCATAAGTTATATAACTCTCTAACCAGTATGCCGTACACCTAAAACTAATATAAAATAATATTGCATCTCAACTCTAATTGAAAAATAAAAATTAAAAAGAAGAAACCTAACTAGAACCCTCGACAATTAAAATGTTGACCAAGCATCATTGTCACGCCCCCACCAAAAGACATGGTAGTCTTGCAAAAAAGGTTTTTTGCAGTCTCTATATTCGATATGGGTTATATCTCCTCTATAAGTAATGTTATACAGTTAGCTATAACACTAAGTACTGTCTAAGCACCACCTCCAATATTGCCTGTCTTCCTGAAATGAGCATAATCTTAGAGGGGGGGGGAAAACAGAATTAAAAAAACACCAAAGATCCCTAAATATCTTCTGAAAATTAAAATAAAACAACAAAAAATCTGAGTATGGATATATTTAAAATGACCCACATGCATTCAATTCCCTGAAAATGCTGCAGAAATTACACAAATGTTGAGAACTTTCTTGGGGGTTACAAGTGTGGAAATACAGAACGAACCTTAAGATTCACATTCTTCTGCAGACAATTTACTTTCTGTTTCAATATTTCCTTGCTCTTTTTATTGAAATGCTAATTCAGATTACTGCCAGTGAAATAGAAAATCCTATAATGGATATTCTGAGATTGAAAAGTTAAGGAGGGGATTGCTGCTAGTCCATTTCTATGGACCCAAATGTTTAAGTTAAATCAGTAGTCTCCTCCTAAATTCCCATGACTTTATTCTAAATAAGCTTCGCCCATTTACACAGTGCAGCACTGATGTTACTGACAAATTCCAATGTAGCATGCAACAGTGGTTCCCAATTGCTTTAGTATTTATCATGCACAAGAGACAGGAGGGAAGCTGTCTCATTTTGTACAGCTCAGTTGCATTTCTTAACTTAAGAAGCAAACTGGGACTTAAGGTTGCTGCCTGAAAACAAGCATCCATGTATATGCATGTCTTGGAAGGAAAATGAATTGGTTTTTCTAAAACACAATACAGTTCAACCTCATTCTGTGCATTAATTTTACATAATTTCTCTTTTGCACATTTTATAAATTAAGATCCTCGACCTGGCTTACCTACGTAAATTTTCATACTCATATTTCCCAGGTTCTGCCTTTGGGCAATTTTCAAAACATTTTTTAAAAAAGCATTTTGGTGCATTTCCAAGATGCCCTCTGGGGTCAATTAGCACCTAGTAATATTTTTTCTAAGCAGTCACTGCAGGTGCTTAACTAGTGTGTACTTAGGCATGCTTTATCTGACAAGTTTTCTATATAAGTTTTATGCTTTAAAGAAACAGTACCCATTCATATTGTATAGTGAGCATGTGGTTACTATGTATGAAACTAGTACAGTGGAGAAGCTGAAATTCTGTTCATGCACTCTTCAATGTAGATCTTTCCAGCTAGTGATTCTGCTGATGGATGAAGCAGCCATACTGACTACATGTACTGCTCCAGGAATTCAAGATCCATTAAGATGTGAATCACCAAATGGTGTATACAAAGATCATGAAGGGCTGTTTGGGATAAGGAAAATATATTTGGGCTATACCCTGACAAATACTGATTGCATTCCTTGAAGTGAAGAACACACACACACACACACACACACACACACACACGTTGACCACCGAACAACACAGGGTTAAACTGAGCAGGTCTACTTATAAACACATTTTTATCAATAAATGCTGAAAATGTATTTTCCTTATCATTTTAATGACATTATCTTTTCTCTTGCATTATTCTAAGAATACAATATATAAAATATATAACATACGAAAGGTGTGCTAATCGATGGTTTATTTTATCAGTGAGGCTTTGGTCAACAGTAGTCTATTAGTAGATAAATTTTGAGGGAGTCAAAGGTTATACATGCATTTTCAACTTCGTGGGAGGTTGGTGCACACATTTTAATTATACAAATTCTAAGATGATCTCTATGGCTGTGGACAGTGTCTAATGATAAAGACAGTCTAACTACTTCAGTCTGACCTACTGAGTCTACCTTCTCATTGTGATATTATTTTACAGACAACTTTTTGGGTGCATTAAATAAGGTCAAGCTGCACAGTAAACTTGGTTGTCTGCAAATACACAATCCATATACTTGTGGATTATGCACTTGATGTAGAAACTGCCTCCTACCCTGTGGCCCATCTGACTCCACAGATCCCTTCCCTCTTCCCGTCCACTGATCACTGGGCAAGCATTGCTCCCAAAGTCATATTTACTTTCACTGCCCTTCTGTGTGGCAAGGGTGATTTGGTAAAGAAAAGTATCAGCGAGGTAATTACTTTTCTAGTGTTCCTTTAAACCTTTGGTTTCTGATAAGGCTGACAATATAATCTGCTAATATATTATTGATAACTAATCCATTCATCCTTCTATATTCCATCAATGCAAAAATGTTTTCTGTCTATTCATTAGTGTATTTTCCACGCACTCATATTTGCTGCCACAGTGGTTAAAAATAAGTAAATGAAAAGAGAATCATTTAAAGAGCAAAAGTAAGTAGCAAGGGAAGGAGATTTAAAAGAAAACTATAAAGATTACCTTAACCTGAGTAATCACTTCAATATAAGATTCATACATTATGACTGATGCAAAAACTCAAGTAGGTAAGTTCTAGTACCACTTCCGCATTTAGAGAATCAAGAGTTGATATATTAACTCTATTAAAAAGCTTCATGTTTCTAGGCATAGTGACTTTAACCCAAACCCTAAATTATCTGAATTGATTTATTCTGAAAAGAAAACTGCAGTCCATTCTACCACAGAGCAGAAAAATATATTTATAATGGAGTAGAGATAACATTATTAAGAACAAATAATAAGTCTCCACACAAATACTCGGGAACACATTTATTTCAAGTAGCTCTATGGAAAGACAAGTCTGAAATATATATAAACACTATACAGAGTTGCAAGCTGTCTTCCAAAACTGCAAACAAGATGTTTACAAAGAAAAGAGAGTGTAAGAGTATTTACAAAGGAAGACAAAACCAGAGCAACTCAAAGCAGATCTGTGAAGCAGAAATAGCAAATGAAATAAACTACTAAAACTATAAAGTGGTAAGCTCCTCGATATTAGTCTTGACGATGATTTTTATGACACCAAAAGCAACAAAAGCAAAGCATTATTTTTGCAACAAAAGCAAAAATAGACAAATAGAACTACATCAAACCCAAGAACTTCTGCATAGCAAAGGAAACAATTAACACAGTGAAATGCAACCTGCTGAATGGGGAAAATATCTGCAAACCATATATCTGATAAGGGGTTAAATCCAAAATATATAAAGAATTCCCATAACTCAACAACTACCAAAATCCCAAATAATCCAATTAAAAAATAGGCAAAGACTTAGATATTTCTGCAAAGAAGACATACAAATGGCCAGCCAGCATATAAAAAGATGCTCAACATCACTAATCAGTAGGGAAATGCAAATATCAAAACTACAATAAGATATCACCTGACATGGGCTAGGATGGCCATTATCAAAAATCTAGAAAATAACAAGTGTTAGAACGTAGAGAAAGTGGAACTCTTGTACTGTTAATTGGAAAGTAAAACGGTAGAGCCATTATAGAAAACAGTATGGAGGTTCCTCAAAAAATAAAAAATAGAATACCATATGATCAAGTAATTCCACTTCTGGGTATACATTCGAAATTATTAAAAACAGGATCTCAAAGTGATATTTGCATACCAGTGTTCACTGTAGCATTATTCACAATAACCAAGAGGTAGAAACAACTGAAATATCCATTAATAGTTGAATGGATTAACAAAATATATATATAAAATGGAATGTTATTTGGCCTTTAAAAATAAGAAATCCTGTCATATACTACAAAATGGAAGAACTTTGAAGACATTATGCTAAGTAAAATAAGCCAGTCACAAAAAGACAGATACTGCTTGACTCCACTTATATGAAGTATATAAAGCAGTCAAACTCTTAGATATAGAAAGTAGAATGGGGAAAAGGTAATTGTTCAATGAGTTAAGAGATTCAATATTGCAAGATGAAAAAGTTCCGGGTACTTGCTGCAAAACAATGTGCTCTAGTATATATAGTAGTTAACACTACTGTACTGCGTACTTTAAAATGTTTAAGATGGTGACTTTTGTCATGCATTTTTTACCACAATCTTTTTTTAAAAAAGATAGCATGGACAACATTTACAACAAAACTAGGTGAAAAAGTATCCCCAAAATACTGCAATTGGAGGAAAACCACTAAATTCACAAAACCTGGAAAGTATCGGCATCTGTACATGAATAAGAAGGAAGCAACGAGAGCAGCTTGAGAATAGGAGACACTGAGAATAGGAGAATCTCAAAATGGCCAGCAAGTATTCACTGGAAAACCAAATGGCCAATTTGAGAACAGCAAATGAAAATGGAAGAGCAAGGACAACACTTCTGCAGCAAAGACTAAAATTACAATCTAGACTCACATACTGGAAAACCAGGAAGGAGAAGAATCAAAATTGAGTGGGAAAGGACTACTTGACTTAAAGACTTATAATAAAGCCACAAAAATCAAGACAATGCGGTACTGCCATCAGAATCAATAAATAAATCACATTAACAAACAATAAAAGCAAAACCATGACTCTCAATAAATGCAGAATGAGCATTTAACAAAATTCAATACCCACTCATTATAAAAACACTCAGCAAAATACAAATAAAACTTCCTCAGTATGATAAAGAACATTTCTAAAAAGCCTATGGCTAACATCATACTTAATGGTTCAAAACTGAATGCTTGTCCCCTAAGGTTCAGAAAAAGGATGTCCACTATCATGACTTCTATTCAACATTGTACTGGAAGTATTAACCACTGCAATAAAGCAAGAAAAAGATATAAAAGCTACCTAGATGGGAAAAGTAGAATATGGTCTTTATTTATAGATAACATTTTAAAAAGTCCTAATAAATCTAAAAAAAAAGAAAGAAAAAGTGCTAGGACTAATAATTAAATTTAGCAAGGCCTCAAAAAGTCAATACTACATACCAGAAATAAAAATTTAAAAATACTATATGCCATAGCATATAGACCAGAAATAAAAATTTAAAAATACTACATACCAAAAATAAAAATTTAAAAATACTATATGCCATAGCATCAAAAACCATGAAATATTTAGGGCTATTAAAAGGTAAACTAATAAACAAATTGTGGTATATCCATACAACAGAATATTACATAGCACTAAAAAGAAAACTATTACTGATATATGCAATAACATGGATAAATCTCAAAATGATTATGTTGAGCAAAAGAAGCCAAATTCAAACAACTACATACTACAGGATTCCATTCATATGAAATGCAGAAGAGACAATCTAATCTACAGTTATAGAAAGCAGGTCAGTGGTTGCCCAGGGCTAGGGATGGATATTAGTAATTGATATAAATAAAAAGGGTACAAGAAACCTTTCAAGAGTGATGGAAATTTTTTTTATTGCAATGCTATTTATATGAGTAAATACTTCTACTATTAGAAAAGACAATCTGGGAGAAATATATCTTTCTTTTAATTTTATCTATCGTCAGACTGGAATCTATCATAATTCATGAAAGGATGAAAGAGTCCTGGCGTAACTTATCTGTAACGTATCCTTTCCTTCTATAATGATTTACTCTGTATTTGAACATGCTCTTCTAGTCTGTGTTTGAATAGGTATTGAGACATAAAGGTGTAATATCTCAAAGCAGCCTATTCTATCTTTGGATGATAATCATAGAAGATCTTTCTGAGAAACTAATATAGGAAACTTTTAATTATGCCACAGGTATTATCATAATTAATCTACCAAATTGTTTTATTTTAAAAAAATGGCACTGAATATAATATGTGAATAAAAACTGAGAAAACAACTGTGTATGTTAAAAATTAAGGATCATAATTATTTCTCTTCTGTCTTTCCTGATTCTCTTTATATATACCTTTTGGTTTTTAATCACAAAATAGATGATATCTCTAAATGAACTGGAATAATTTAAAACTCTAAGGCCCAAAAGATAGAAAATGTATTTAGTTACTAGGTGTACTGGATTAAATAGTGCATCCCAAAGATTCATGTCTACCTGGAACCTCAGAATGAAATATAATTTGGAAATATAGTTTTAAAGATACTAGTTAAAATGAGATCACACAGGATCAGGGTGGGCCCTAATCCAATGACTAGTGTCCTGGTAAGAAAAAAACAAGACAGACAGACACACAGGGAAAACACCACGTGAAGATAAAAGCAGAGACTGGAGTGTTACAGCTGGCAAGTCAAGAAATGCCAACGATTGCAAGCAATCACCAAAAGTTAGGAGAGAGACATAAAACAGACTATCCCTCAAACCCCCCAGAAAGAACCAATCTTGCCAACACTTTGATTTCTATCTTCTAATCTCTAGAACTGCAAGAGAATAAAGTTCCATTGTTTTACCCAATCTGTAGTACTTTGTTACAGCAGCCCTAGAACTAAAATGTTTGGTACTAAATATTTCATTATATTAATAGGCATTTGATTTTGTTGACACAAAAGAAAAACTTGAGAAATAAAAGCAATTTTGTTATAATATGTGCCTATCGGTCACAGTTCTCCTCTTGGAGGGCTATATAGGATAAGTTTAGCCCCATTTCTACGTGACAGTCCTTCAAACATTTGAATACAGCTAACAAAAATCTTATCCCCAGCCACTTCCCCATGTCTTTCCCCAATGCCCTAATCTTCTCTTTTTCAACTCTAAATATTTTCACCTTATCCTATGGATTCCAATATGGAATCCAATATACATATACATATATACATATATGTGTGTGTGTGTGTGTGTGTGTGTACATATATATGTATACATATGTTTGCGTGTGTATATACATTATTTTTTTTTACATGGTTAAGAACATAGACTCAAGATCTCTAGAGTTCTTGTATTCTAACCCAGGTCCACCATTTACTTGCTAAGTGACCATGGGAAAACTGTATTACCTCGCTGTGCCTCATTTTCTCCCATATGTGAAACAGGGTTACTATTACCTACCTCTTAAAGTTTTTGTGAGGAAAAATATGAGTTAATGTACTTTTAAAGTGTTTCAACAAGCATTTGGCACATCTAAATAGTACTCGGATCTGAATACAATACTTGAAATTACCAAACTGATCTAACTGATACAGTGTTGTTCTAAATAATGGTGCTACTGACAATGAAGCCTGGTGTTATATTGGGTCTTCTGGTGACTACAAGACTCAATGAAATGTGTAAAATTTTTTTGGAACATGTTTTGATGTTCTATACAAAAGGTGTTTCAAACTCAAGTTATATCTCTGTTAAATTTCTTTAGTTGGCCCAGCAAATGCACTTTTTAGATCCTCTGTTACCCACTGTATTAGAATTACTCAATTTGGGTTGTTTTTTTTTTCAGTTAGGGCATACGTATCATAAAATGTGACCATTTTAAGTAAACAGTTTGATGGGTGTTGATAAACTCAGTAAAAACAATTTCAGTAAAATTTTTTAAAAGTGAAAAGTGGAAATTATTTATTTGTATTATACTAAAAAAAACTACTCAAGGAGTTCCTCCAAAAAATATTTTCAAAAAAAAGAAAAAATTTAAAAACCAATAGTGGCATAAGTCTGATTAAAATTTTTTATTTTCCCAAAATTTCTACAGAGAGAAAGTCTTGGTCAAAACTTGCTATGTACACATTACTGACATTGGTACCAGTCCCTCTGTTCCACTGTATCCCAAAACAATCTGCTTGGAACTTCAGCACTGAGCCTAGCACCTGTTCTCTCCTTCACTGAGAATATCACCTTAGGGGAAATGACTGAATCAAAAGTATGATGCTAGAAAAGCAAAACTTCTGACCTTCCCAGTACATAAAATTGACTTTCTCATCTTAAATAGGTCAGAAGCTGATCAACAGAAATTTAATTCACCTGTTCACAGGTAAAATAAAGATGAGGGTCATATTCAACTTGCAGACCCCAGGCTTTTCATCCTTGATTTATAAAATCTGCTTTTTAGCAAATGATAATTTTTTTAAATGTTGTTTTCTTGTTCACCAACAGATTTGTGTTATAATGCCAAAATAATCAACCAGAAAAATCAAAGCTCACCAAAATAAGTAGAGCTAATTGTGCCAGTACAGACCAACTTCCAAAGGATAAAGAAAATAAAAACTGTTCATTCACTGAAAAGAAAGCATGCAGGAAATCATTCCACAAAAGGCTTTCATATTTGATCCATTCAGTATTTAATCAAAGAAGTCTGTTTATTTCAACTGAAACAAGACTTTTTGTGGTTATTCAAAAATTTAAGTAGGAATGTAATGTGATTTTCTGATTTTCCAGTATAATCTCCTACTATTCAAAAAGTTTATTTGGAACAAACTATTTTTTTCCAGAGTTAAACTTAGGAAAGAGCCCATGAACTTTTACAGAAGTGAAAAAGAATGCATTTTAAAATCAAACAAAATACATAAAGAACAAGGTATATCATTAAAAATAATAAATTGACAGAAGCCACAGAAGTTTAGTCTCTAGTAAATTCATAATTCATTGATAATGTGTAATTTCGGTGATTTAGAGAATGTCAAGATTAAGAAAAATAGAAAAGAGTACAAATTGAAATTAAAACTAAATAGCATTTTGATGAAGTTCTTCAGATTGCAAATTTTTACTGAATAAAAATGCATTTTTTTAATAGCAATGAAGGAAGAACTACTGGCAGTCTAAACACTGTAAAAACTATATAGTTGTGTATCAAATATTTTAAAAAAGAAAGTCTCATCAAGTCTATATCTCCAAATATCTACCAAATGTGCCTCCATCCCAGCATCATTCATAATCACTCTAACAGTTCAAACTCGCATCTTTCACCTGGGTGACAGCAGCAGCCTCATCATCTCTCTGTTTCCTGTTTGTCTTCACTCCAACATGTTCAAGCTTTGGGCAGAATGGAAATAAGCTCTGCAAAGTCAAAGTTCACCGTCCTAATTCTCATGATCAAAATCATTAGCTAATCTTCCACTGGCTACATAATAAAATAGTGCAAATCATTAC
Organism: Pteropus medius; assembly: GCF_902729225.1. Classification (NCBI taxonomy): domain Eukaryota; kingdom Metazoa; phylum Chordata; class Mammalia; order Chiroptera; family Pteropodidae; genus Pteropus; species Pteropus medius. The sequence goes on from NW_024342470.1 coordinate 2,619,569, forward strand.
TTTAGGGACTTCCACGTCACCCAAGATGGGACTAACAAGGACTGGAATGTACCCTCCAACCAGCAACAACTAAAAAAACAGACAAAATTATATGAAACAGTGGTTTTTCAGATACTGACATCAGGCAGTAAAGGACAGTAAACCCTGAGAGAAAGTAAAATTAAGAGAGCCCTATAACTGCCCCAGCTTTCTCCCTCGTGAGTTTCCAGACTGCAGGACAGGAAGGGGGGATCCACGTGGAATCCCAGCAGTATCCCTGAGCTGAAGCAATCAAGCTGGGAGTCCAGGAAAGCCAAAGAGGCTCATGCTCACAGAGAAGAAAAGAGATTCATAAGAAAAGAGAAGTCCGGAGATTTGCAGAGGGTCTACCTAAGTCTTTAGCTGAGTACTGATTAGTACTTGGGTGCAAGAAAACCACCTGAGGCTTGGGAAATTTCATATTAAAGGAACAGAGAGAATGAGCTCACACAAGACAAAACAGACAAAATTATATGAAATGGTGGTTTGTCAGAGAACAGAGCTCACACAAGACCAGAAATAATTTGTGTTCCAAAACACAAAAGTGAAAAAAACTGCCTTAATTCCCTGGGCTTCAGTTAGAGAATTCAGAAAGGTCTTGCCTCGGTAGTGTGGAAAAATCATCCCTAGACTAAATGATGCTGTGGGCCCACCTAACAAAAAATGAAAAACAAGCCTCAAAGAAATCAAGCTATTTCCAAGTGTAATTTAATTACATGCCAGGACAAAGTTAAGAATATTTATAGGAATAAATATAACATCCAGCCAAAAACTATCAGGCATGAAAAGGAGCAGAAAAGTGTGAGCTATAATGAAGAGAAAAATTAATCAATTGAAACATTCCTAATTGACACAGATGATGAAATTAATAGTTAAGGACATTCAAAATTACAACTGTGTAGCATATTTTCAGGAATAGAGACATCAAAAATACACTGGATAGAACAGATGAACTAGTCACTACAGAAAAAAAGATCAATGAACTTGAAGTTGGAGTAGTAGAAATTCTCCAAAACGAAAGAAACAGAGACACAGATTGAAAAGAAAACTATAAATCTGATAATCAAAAATGTTCAACAAATCCCAAACATAAAAAATCATGGAGAAAACTACACCAAGGCACCTCATAGTCAATCTACTTTAAAAAGGTATAAAGAGAAAAAAAATCTTTAAAAGAACTAGAGAAAAAAAGACACTTGTACAAAGTAACAAAGATGAGAACGACAACAGAATTCTCATCATAAACAATGCAAGGTAGAAGACAGTGGAGAAACATATTTAAAATATTGAAAGAAAAACATGTCAACTCAACATTTTAGGCCCTGTGGGATTGTCCTCCCCCACCAAGAGACATCAGACATCCCAGCCTGGGGAACATCTGTCATCTCAGGCTGTACCAATATGGACCAGTGGGGAAACAAGGTAAACCACAAATGCTACGAAAATTAAACTGCCACTGAAACAGCTCACAAAAACAGACCATGTGTTAACACATGTGGTCCATGTGTTAAATCTAAACAGCATGACTAACTTAATGGCCACAATGTCCAAGAGGTAATTTGAAAAAAATCACCGATCATACCAGGAGCCAGGAAAATCAAAACCCAAATGAGAAAAGACAATCAACTGATGCCAACACAGGCATAAATCAGATGTTGAAATATCTGACAAGGATTTTAAAACAGTTGTCATAAAAACTGATCAAAAATCAACCACAAATTCTCTTGAAACAAGTGAAAAAAATAGAAAATAGCAAAAAGAAACATGAGTTATAAATCAAACAGGAATTCTAAAACTAAAAAAATAAAATAATCAAAATAAAAAATCTCAGTTGATGGGTTCAATGCTAGAATAGAGATGGCATAGGATAGAATTAGTGAACTTTGGGGCAGACCAATAGAATTTATCTAATCTGAACAACTGAGAGAAAATAAACTGAAATACAAAGAACAGAGCCTTGAGGATCCATGGGACCATAACAAAACATCTAATATTCATATCATTAGAGTTACTAGAAGAAGAGTGAAATTGAAAGAATATGCAGAGATAATAATGGCTTAAATATTCCCAAAGTTGGCAGAGCACCAAAAGAACTCAAGAAGTTGAATGAAGCTCAAAAAGGATATACTCATAAAAATTTATACCAAGGCACATATCATTATTAGACTTCTGAAAACTAAAAAGAAAAAGTATATTGAAAGAAGTCAGAGAGAAACAACATATTGCCCATAGAACGGCACCAATTCAAAGGACAGCAAATTTCTCATCAAAACCATGGAAGTCGAAAGGAAGTGGCACAACACTTTTCAAGTGCTAAAAAAAAGAACTACCAACTAAGAATTCTATTTCCAGCAAAACTATCCTTCAGAAATGAAGGGGAAATCCAGACATTCTCAGATGAAAAAAAAAAAAAAAAAGAATGTATCACTAGTAGACTAGTAAACCTACCCTTAAAGATGAACTGAAGGAAGTTGTTCAAATAGAAAGAAAATGCATCAAGTAGGAAAAACAAAAGACAGAGCAAAAATATGGGTAGATACAATAAACTATAATTCTCCTCATGACTTTTACAAATCATATAATTAAAACAAATATTTTAACAATTCAATTCAATGTTTGAATACCTTCTATATTATCCTCAAACAGTTCTTCATCCTCTGCCTTAACATCTCTAAGTAAAAATGAAATCACTACTTCTCAAATTATTAGTTCTGTATGTTGAAACATTTATTCAGAATTCAAGTCTCTAGGACTAGAGATTTGTTTTTGCTCAGATTGGTCAGCTCAGATCCAGATCCAACCAACATTTATTGTAAATTTACTATACATGAGGCATTTATTCATAACAACTTATGAAATAAAAATATTAATCTCCATTTTACACATCAAAAAATAAAGTTACATATCAGGTAATGTTTCCAAAGTCACACTGTATAAATAAGTGGCAAACCATAAATGTGAATCCAAATCATCCTTAATCTAGTATTCAAATGCTTCTCAACCAATGGCTGATGTCTTGATGTCAACTGGCTCTTAAACTTCTTCCCAGGGTAACATCCTCCATCCTTTATCCTTATTCCAATAACCTTTGGGATCACTTAAAACTTCTCTATCTTGAAGCTTACTGATAAGCCTGACTTGCAATCTTTAGTTTCTGTACTGTGGCAGGGTGGATGGGTGGGAACTGCCAAAATTAACTTTTCTTTCAACAGAATATGAGCCTAATAAATGTCTAGTTCTAGAGTTCTGACTCTCCCCTATTGCTCTCATTCAACTGAAAGAAACTAGGCCATTCCAGGGCAAATACAGAGATACAATATTCAATATTTTATCAATCATTGTATTCAATGTAACAAGCTAAAAATAAGCTCTCAACCCTCTGCCACAAGTAATGCTTCAAATGCCTGAAGACTGTGTCTTCTCAAAGGTAAATATGATTTCTATTTCCCTTCCCATCTCAGTCACTCTACTAAATCCAAGTGTCTTTCTAGTTCTCAAAATACCACTATATTAAAGATATCAACAGTAATTATGAATAAATAAAAATAACCCCAAAATACAAACATCCTCCCATGGCAAATATCTTCAAACTAATCTAAGAAATGCCTCACATATACACATATACACCATTGAGTCTTATTTTAAAAAGAACACTACATTGGTAATCAGGAGGTCTCAGACTTGTCTTAGCTCTCTCTCTCTCACACTAGCAACCGTAAGCAAATCCTGAAACTTCTCTGAGCCTCATTCTCTCATCTATAAAGAGATCTTAGGTCCCAGGTCAACTCTAGCTCTAAAATTTTTTGCATCACCAAAAAAATGTGGAATACACACATCTTACCACAAGAGGGCATAAAACTATGGTTGATGACCTAGAAAGTAGAAAACATCTCCTCTAGATAGATTACCTTGCTAGAAAAACTATACTCGTTTAAATTATATGCATTTAAGCCTCAATAACTTGTCTGCTAGTGAAGAACTCCAGGCTACTGCCTAAATACTGTTATTTTGTATGTTGAATGACAGGCCTCCTTCTGGACTGGTTAAAGTTATGTTAAACCAAACTCAGTATCACAAAGGCATGCTTATTGTGCAATACTGAAAAACCAGCAACCTAACAAACAAAAGAGGGATAGAGGAAGTAGGGCAGAAAGAACATAGGTGGAGGGAAGAAGAAGGGAAAAGGAGGAAAAGAAGCACCTGGGGGTTTTTTGTTGTTGTTTTTTGGTGTTTTTGTTGTTGTTAAATTTCCGGAGTATATCCGTGCCCTTCAAAGTAATAAAGACGTATTACCATTATACCTGTTGATAATACAGCAGAAAACAGTATTCCCACATGAAAATTTCAGTGTCTTAGAAACAGCTTAACACTAATACACTGGTAGTATTTATAATACACTAATCCTTTTAGAATAAAAAGAGAACTCAATTTTAAAACACAACTCTACTGTGACTTGCTGTATCACTTTCACTAGTTTTTAAAGTTTCTCTCTACTTGAAGGTTATTATGGAAAGGTACTTAGTTTTAGCATAATAATTTTAAAGTAGAACATTTTTAAACTAGAGAGAATAGTTATTGATTGAACAATAAACAGGTCATTATGTTCATCTTCCTTAAATAAAAGATTACTATTTGTTGCATGATGTATGATGAAACCAGGCATGATTTACATAAATTTCTCATTAGCACTCATCCAATGTGTCTTTATCAATGGATTCCTAACCCAAAGTCAATAAAGGCAAAAAAAATCTATAAATTTTAGTGAATCTCTAACAACTTGTGACTTAAATCAATCAGGCCTTAAAAGAAAGACTGATGCCAAATTTCTTCTTCCCAAATAGAGTCTAAACATGTCCTCTACCTACAGTGTTCTCGCCTTCACAAATCCATATTCTTTTGCATCTCTAACTTCTATCTCCAATTCAAAGTTCATCTTTGAGCAGAACTAGGTACAAATAATCCAAGCCTTATGTTTTCTGCTCGATTCTTCTCAAAAATCAAACTTCCTATCCTAAAAAAAGAATTAAACAAGGCCGGTTATCATCTACTTTCCTACTGGTTGTTTTCCCTGAGGTTTCATTGTCCTGAAAGCAAACATTACCTTCTCCTACCAGATAAAACAGAATTTCTCAAGCTTCCAATGCAATCTATACCCTTTACTGATCCTTTACCCAGACATAGCAAATTATTCATGACCAAAATAGGATTCTCCATCATTTCTACTAAACTTGTATCTTCTCCTCACCCACCCCTATCTTAGAGAGTAGCACCTTATCCATCTAGACATTTGATGTCTCAGTAAGGATTAGGTGCAACAGAATATGACAGAACGTATAAAATATAGGCGAGCGGCTTAAACAAGAGAGAAGTTTATTTCATTTCATATAAAAGAAGTCTATAAGTGAGGGTCCGGAATTAGTGACAGAACTATGGACTCAGAAATCCAGCTTCTTCAGGTTTACCATTTCACTGTCTACAGAGCTTAGCCCTCATTCTCATGGTTTAATATGTCTGACAGAGCTTCAAAAAGCATGCCCATGTTTCAAGTAGAAATTGAGAAAAAAGAAGGGCACAGATTATTTAAGGAGAACTTCTGGGAAAACAATTTCATTTACATATCACTGGCCAAAACCTAGTCACATAACCATGCCCAATCAAAAAGGAGTCTTAGCTAAGTGACAATTACACGGCTAAACAAAAAAAAAAAAAAAAGTTTTGTTTCTGAAAAAGGAGAGAAAAACAGATATTAGGAGGTAACTGGCAGTTTCTACCAGGGTCTGCCCATTAGTCTGACAAGTGCCAACACATTGTACAGAACCATCTGTTAACCAGGAGTATTGAGAATTCCCCAGGAATAAAGCCATGGGTGTAGGATTGTGAGAGAGATAGCTTTTGCTTGTACCCAATCCTTCAGGAACTGCACTGTGCCCAATCCCAGACACACCATTTCTATTTGATGATGGAATGCTGCTGGCTAGGCTTACCTTGCACAGATAGCTCATGTTACTGGTACCTATTATTTGAGCATTTGTTCTCTATCAGGTATAAAAGCAAGCCTGTAGCCTTTTTCAAAAGTAGAATGTTTTCTTGCCAAAGAGGATATAACTTAGCTCCAAAATCAAGGGGCCCTCACTGTGATTCGCCTGTCAGGGCTTCCGACAAGCTCCATATTGCAACCTAAGGGCAGCTTTATGAATTACTCAGTAAAGGGGTTATAACAGCGCACTTAAACATAGTATATCCTGACTCCAAACCCAGAGATCCAGCAGTTACTATATTTGCTTTTGGTAGCAGTGTATATAAGATACAGTACCTTATCTTCTACTTCAGAAGGGACATCTCAACATATCCGAAAACACAGTAACCTCAGAAACTTCACCTAAGGTGTCAGATACTTAAAATGTTTATGGGCTTCATGCAATACCATCATCTGGGTCTTTTCAAAGGATACAGGGTACCCTTATCTCAAAGTCCTGTCAGTCAGTATAATGTCATCACTGGAGGTGGTAGACCAGTATGATATACTTTGAGATGGTAAAATGAACAAAATCCCTATAGACCAAATTATGGCACAGAGCTAAAAAAACAACCTAACCATGAAGCTATATGGTGACAGTGTACTACATAGTTGGCTACTTCTGATGTTTTCTGGTGTGTGTGCTTGTGTGTGTGTGCGTGTGTGTGTGTGTGTGTGTGTGTGTGTATTTTGTGTGTGTTTTTAAGGCATTTGATAGATCAATAGTTAATCTCCAGGTGTCAGGATCTGTTTCTAGTGAAGAGATCACATGTGAAGACCAAATACAACCTGGGTGGTATAAGAAGCTTCTCCAAGATCTATCTTCCACACAGACATAATAAAAGAGTTAAATGCAACCTGAACCTTTCCAACTCAGAACCTTTCAAGTCTTTAATGTGGCACAAATCTCTGTAATTCAGGTTGTGAGGCTGCTTTTGGTTTACTACCTTGGTAGAAAAAGAGAGCTCCAAGGGGTTACACTCGGCTTTTCCTACCATATTGCTCTTAACCCATTGACATGGAAGCCAATTTAGGAATCCTCCCAGCTGTCAAACAAATTTATTCCAAATATGCACTAAGAAACAAGGTATAACCATAGGATGAAATCATAGACCCAACAAGGCCCACGGTAAAAAAGTTTCAAGCCAAAGCTCCATTCCATATCTGATTTCCAGAAGCTCCCATTCTGCCTAGTGGGACACAGTGGTATCCTGAGTCACTAGGAATTAGCATTAGCTCAGGTTCCAATAATTCCTGAAAGGTTTAAATATTTTCCCTTCTCTGATGCACAGTTATACTCATAAATGGCCAAAGTTTCCTTTCTTTAGAGAAGGTTATGAGGAAAGTTAACTACATCTACTTGTGATATTATCACAAAATCCTGCCTCAAAGGAAGGTACCTTAGTGAGCTATTCCTCCATGTCACTCGTGGGGACCCCTTTATCAATCTGCCTACTAAGATTAACATGTCCACCTTGCCTGTGATGGCTGTTACTTGTCTCTGCCATTGCAGGATCCCACTTAATTTATGGGGCTCATTTATAACAGCATCTCTCATATTCATGCCAAGGCCAGAGAAGATAGCCAGTAACAGCAGTTTTTAAGAACACTGCATTCCCTTCACCTTAATCTCTGGTTATGTCTCCCAAGATAGATGTTCTCTACTACCTTGTATTTTCATCTATCTTGGGGGACATAACCAGAGATTAAGGAAGTCAGTTGCACATAAGTTCACCCCAACATTCCTAACTCCCAACTCTGGCATCTCAACTTTATTCAGTATGGGTCATTAATGAATTGAGGTTTCAGGCAACCAAACAAGTAGACAGAGTAAGTACTTGCTGCTTGAGCACTCACCAAATCTGAAATCTCTTGTACATAAACCCACATTAATAAATTCACCCAAACTAAAATTACATTCCACTTTTCCTGGCCTACCACCCTCAAAACCCAATTTTGTATCTATTTCCTAGTTTTGTTTAACTAATATAAATTAGTAAAGTTCTTGCAATTCCTTTGATGCATAAACTTGTCTTTGGTTTTGAAACTGGCCCCCATGGACTTGCTGAAATGTGACACTAGCTATGACAGGTCTAGAGGCCAAGAGGTGGTAGAAATGGGGAACAACAGCCATGCCTCTATAAGGTGAGGTCTTTATAGCACCTTTAAGCAAGGCAGGTCCAGAGTTAACCAGTCAAGGAAAGAGGAGTTGGTAAGGAAGGCTCAAAAAAATTATAGGCTAAGGATACCTAGAGTCATCCAAATACTCTCAGTGTCAACATTCCAATTTTTGGAATCCCGCTCTTTCCCAATCAGTACCCCAACTAAAACGTAAGAGAACTGATTAAGCTGTGGATTCAAACTACATTGTAGTTCAACAATTTGTTGGATCAGACTCTGTACCTGATTTTGGCTCTGACAGCCTTGGAATTAAAAAATATAAAAGATTCTTTTAAGCCAATCACTAAACTCTTTAGTTCGCTAATGATAACTTCAGATTTTAAAACTGAAACAAGATTTTAAAACTCTAACCTGGCCATTTTCTTTAAATCAGAGTTTCTCAAACTCAGCACTATTGGCATTTTGGGCCAGACAACTCTTTGCTGTCAGTGGGGAAGAAGTCCTGTACAGCAGTATCCATGGTCTCTACCCACTAGATACTAATAGCATCCTCTTCCCCCAGTTATGACAACCAAAAATGTCTCCACACATTGCCAAATAGCTCCTGGGGGGCAAAAATCACCCCAATTGAGACCCACTGCAGTGGTGCTAAAATCAGCCAAGCCTTCCATAATCTTTTTATTACTTTGTCTCCAATACATCACCACTTGTCCACCAAAGCTTTGCATTCAACAGATTACTTCATTTCAGTGAAAACAAGTAACTTTCGTCACTAGGTGCCATGAACTGACTACCAATGACCCCTCCATATTCTCTGAGGAACTGTTATCTGTAATATTTTTGGTACCAATTACTGTATTGGTCAAGAATCAGAATCCTCTCTAGGTAGTTTAAGTAAAAAGGGATTTAATATAAGAATCATCTGATGCTCACGAAATCACTGGAAAAATGCAAAGGCATGCTCCAGAGTGACTGAGCTCCCAGAAACAACTCCCCACAAAACCACTTAGCCTCAGTCACAATCAGGAAAGCTGTTACCATCGCTGCAGGAAGCTGGCAAACAAGGAAGCAGCTGCAGAAGCTGCAGAAATAGAAAGACACCCACTAAATTAGGAAACTACCCCATAAACTGCTAGCTCAGAACCATTCTATGTCACAATCTATGCCAGGAAAATCCATGTCCGCTACCTCTCATCCATGTGGTTCAGTTCCAATCATATCCACGTGGTTCAGTTCCGAATCAAAATGTATCTGAAGGGTGGAACCTAAATTATGTCCAGAATCAAAGTAACCCATAGGGAAGGAAGGTACTCTCATTCTGGAAGTTACACTTCTCATTATCATTTTAAAAACTGGTATTCTCCCAGAGACATACTAAGTTTTAACCTATTAATAATGTAGTTTCCTGAGACTATATTACTGAAAACTAGGTTTCAGACTAAAGTAAATGTTATCTTGTCAGCACCTCTATTTGGTCATCTGGCCTTCCATAAGGAAGAATCCCCTGCATCGCTAACAACCATGTACTTCTTATGATTTTGAACTGCAACATTCTCCCATGCCACTATAATGGTTTTGTTTTGGGTCTTTATCCTTTCTTGCACGGACTATTGCCAACAACTTCTGTTACTGTTCTCCCTAACTTCACTATTGTCCACTCCAAATCATTTTCCTCATTGCTGCCAGAATTTGCATAGCATGTTACTCCAGTTAACTGACTTCTCGCCATATTCAGGATAATGGTAAAATTTCTATTACTCTGAACCTTACTTAACTTTCATGTATATCCTTATGAGCACTCTAGTTTTAACAACCTATTTATAGCATCCCAAACAAGTCAGGTCCATTCAAATTCATCCATCGGCTTTTGAATATTGTCCCTTCTGCCCAAAGCTTTCCTCTTCAATCCCATCTCCTTTACTTTCACCACCCGGTTAACTCTTATACATTTTACAAAATTAACTTCAAGTGTAATTTCCTTTTAGAAATGTTTCCTGACACTTTGTGTCCCAAGACTAAGTGTTCCTTTTCTGTACTTCCATAATACATTATTCCAAATCTTTAAGGAGGAAAAGTCAAATAGTTACGTAATCTCTAGCAGGACTTAGTAGCTCTAAGACATAAGAGAAGAAAAATGAATTTTCAGGCTCATTCAATGCTGGAATTATTGGACTGAAACAATCAGAATAAGGAAGTTGAGAGTAAAATAGATCAAAGTTGAAGTGAATATCTATGGAATTCTAACTAGAAAGGGGAAATATGATGCTAAAGGGGCTGAGAGATTATTTCACTCCACTGTTGTAAACTTCTAAATTATTTTAAAACTTTGTTTTTCTTTATACTGGGTCAAAATCTTCTCCAAGTACTCTCACCAATTAATGTCACCTGGAATTCCAAAGAATATGTCTATTATTGCTTTTCAGCTCTTTTAAGACCAAAATCATGATTTTGAGATTACTGCTTTTCAGCTCTTTGAATCAAAATCATGATTCTCCCATCCTCCACTCCTATTTCCTCTAACGGAACTGAGTAATTTTCCCATTACAGATTGCTCTAATCCTTATTACAAAGTGTCCAATTAGAGTTAAGCAACTTGAGGAATGTGGAGGAAAAATTAGCCCAGAATAAGAATGTCTAAAAGGATTAAAAAGTAGAAAGCTAAAGGATAAGAGAAAATTCATCTTAGGAAAAAGCAAATATTTAAATTTGTAAATAAATTAATGTCTTAATGAGTATTCTAAAAATTCACTATAAATAATACAGGAACTAAAGATAAGCATAATGTATACTAATTTCTTTATCTTTCACGGTAAGTAAACAGCTGGCACTATACATTTGATAATTCAAGAAATGGAAATTCGATAATACTTAAAATAATAAAGTATCCTCTGTACTGGCAATATTAACCTAACAAACAAATATCAGGAGGTAGGGAGAGAAGTTAGTTACTAGGTTTGCTAAATTCCTCATCTTTCATATTGGAAAACCAAGAGATGCTGTCTGAAGTTGTTCAATACATTCATTCCTCTATAATCTGTCCACAAACAAAACAAAAACAAATTAACTTTTTAGAGGCCTTTCTTTAAGAAAGGAGGAATGGGGGTGGGCAAGATAAGAGAGACTTTTTACTTTACATCTTGTTTACTAAGTGTTTTGTTAACAAAAACAACCAGCTAAAAACAACAGTTACTAGTGCATTTAATATGGAAAAATAAATAAGTAGTAAAATCTGTGATTATATACTCAAAATAAAAAGCAAATGAAATGTCCAGTGGCAACTTTTGATAGTTTCGACTATTTATTACTCTAAAAGTATCATTGCTGTAAAAATCAAAATGTTTACTGCTATAAGTCAGAGGTGGTGATGCCTCTATCAGAGGCCAAAATGTGCTGCTGTTTCCTGATAATATTTATGAGGGGAAAAAACTCTGAACCCTAGAGAGATGTTGCTGTATTTTATAATAATCTCTGAGAGGAAGGATAACTTCCAATCATTCTAGACTTCTCCCTGTTCATTAGCACAACACATACATCAAATCTTACCAAGCTCCACTGCTTCTACTCCTAAATTCCCACTTGAATTCATTCCTGCTTCTCTATCACCTCTCCCTTAGGTCTTCATAATTTCTTGCCTTAATTGGTACCCCTACCTCTCATTTCTCCCCTACTGTACACTCATACCAAAAAGTTATCATTCTGACATGCAAATTTGATAACGTCACATCCACATTTACAACATGTCAATGGCTTCCCACTACCTATAATTTAAAGTACAAAGTCCTTGGCCTGATATTCAAGGCACTTAATGATCTGACTCCAGCCCAATCTCTCTGGCTTCCTATTTTCACACATCCCCATATACATGCTACCACTCTGGCCACATCAAAATTCTCTGCAATTCTTCAAAAGGGTTATTCATCCTTAGGCCCCACATATTTATTTATGCTATTCTCTCTTTATCCTAGAAAGCCCCTTTTTCTATTCTTCAGCTGGCATACTCTATTCCTCATAGATACAACACAGAATTTGCATCCATCTGAGAGCCTCTCATGTCTCATGTCTTACCTACCAAACCAGGTTAAGGTTCTCGTCCTCTATGCTCTTCATAGTATCCTGTTGATCGCTCTACATGCCTCCTTTCACTTTTATTACTATATTCTATTTACCTGATTTTCTTCTCCACTAGAATGTTATCTCTGAAGATCAGGAATTATGAATTTCTCTTTGAGTCAAACAATTTTACAAAGGCAATATTCAAAAATGACAATTTCTTAACTAATTAGCACATGACATACTTATACATACATATTGTAGATATATATAACATATTTATATATTATATATAAATACATAATATACTTATATATTATATATAATATATAATATACTTATATATTATATATAAATATATATGATATACTTATATATTTTATATATATGCTAGTATCTACGGCAGGGAACATAATCACAAAGGGAATGTGCCCACAGAAAAAAGAATAAGGGAGACTGCTTCTGCTATGGTTGAATAAGTATATCTCCCACAGATAATCATAAATTGTGGGGAAAAAAAATACAAAAATCAACTACCTAAAGGCACTAAAAAGTTACCAAAAGAAGGCAAATATTAGGGGAGAGTCCATACTTACTTGGAAGACAGCAGTATTAGGTGAATTTCTCATTTACAACTTTTGCCTGAGGGCAGGTCCAATTAGCATCATATGGGGTACCCAAAACTCCAACATAAACCTTACAACCTTACTATCTTGAAGAACCAGAAGACAGAGTTCAGGGAGACCACAGTCACTAAATAGTAAGAGGACCTCAGAAAGAAGAGAGCCTCTCATAAAGGTTAGGAATTACTATTGACCTAAGATATTACTAGAAGGAATTATAGTATAATTTACATTGTCAGTAGTGTAAGACAATTCATAGATTAAGATTCTCCAACAACAAAAAAGGCATTTGGTCTTTTGCCCCCTTATCAGGTTGACTGTGGATGAAAAGCCTAAGAAAACACTGCCTGAAAATCAATCTACCTGTTTGTCAAATTCTTTAGAGGAAATGGTTATAAATATTTGAAATATAAATAAAAGAGAAAAAAGCAAACACAGAGTAGCAAAAGTAGATAATGTCACATCTGTGAAGATATATTATCCCCCAGACATTCCTTTTTCATAAACAAAAGAGTAGAAAAACGCTGAATACCATTAGACTTTCCTAGTTAAGCTGCATCAATATTTTAATGTTTACTTAGATTGACCATATGATTTCCTATCATTTTTCAAATTTACTGCCATCTCTAACCATTTCTAAATGCTATGAACAATGAATGACCAATTTTGCTACAGGCTTCTTTTCTGGGCCAAAAAGATATGACTAATTTAAATTATAGAAGGAAAACTCTGGCCAGCTAAATTAAGAAGAGTTATCTAAGATCATACATAGTTAATAGTGACAGAGCCATAAAACCAGGTCTCTTCACCCCAATACTGAGGCAACTATGTCAAAAAAAGAAAAAGCACAACCTCGATTACATCCCCTGGTCAGTAATGCCAGAAGCAAAGTCCCTCCTGTTCCTCCTATCCAGCTAATCAGTTAGTCCCATTTACACCAATTGAGGGAATTATTGTGCTTTCCTTAAAGAATGTGAGTGGTAGTATTAAGCAAGATGGGCTCTTTCCAATGGCCAGAACTATACGCAGATTCATTTAAGTTACTTCAGAATGAGAGTTTAGTACAAAAGTACATGTGTAGTGTAGAAGCACAAGAAAAGCGGAACACTGAGAACTGGAACACTGGTCAGAATAAAATAAAATTGGTACCCTAACAGGAACTCTGACTGATCACTGCCATAATTCAGTTTCATGACTTTGCCTCTGCTGTGACTGTGACTGGAGTTTACTCTCCACTAAGACTGCTCTCTCTCCTACATGGTTTCTACCATCCTGCAGCTTCTGCTTTCTGCCTCTTTGCTATCTCTCATATTCAAATTCTCTAAGAAGGAAGATGGGAACTGAGTTAATTCATCATTTCATAAGACTGAACTACTGGACAGTTCTTGAAGCAGGCTACTTTGCAAGCCACTGGCCTACATATACAGCACTGGTGCCAATCCCTGGCCCAATTAATTGTAGCAAAGTGGAGGGGATTCATGATACAAAGTTTAGCAACTGACGCATGCCCTTGCAGCTGTTTCTGAGAATGGGCTGAGGCTGTGGCTCACACTCGGAGCTTTATGTTTGTCCATATACATTTGGTTTCTAAATCATCATTAGGAAAATTCAGACTTAAAAATCTGGCTCACCCTCTCCAGAGCAGTCTCTCGCCATAAAGCACTTCCTACACATACTCCTACACAGCAGATCACAAACAGTAACCTCACCTCACACCGCCCCCCATAATTTCTACTCCTATATGTAGAAAATTTATGAGCCTCTCTCCCATCAATCTCTTTTTTCCAAATTGAGCGTTTCCTTTGAACTTATATTTTTCCATACTTATCCTAAAATGAATTCTGACGTGAATTATGCTAGATAAAACTATTCGGATAGAAGATAATTTCTGATTATGGAAGAATGAGTACCCTAACTGGTGCACCCAAACATTTTCCAGCAGAAATACAGTTAATTTTACAGGTCACTATTTATTATTTATCATCTCAGACAGTGGGCTAAGCACCTAACATGAAATATCACAGATTAGCAAATTGAGGCCCAGAAAAATTAAGTTCTTATTCAAAATCACATCTAATAAATAGCAGAGCTGAAATTAAAATCCTATCTATATAATGCTGAAGTCCATGTTTTTAGCAATCATCTTCCACTATCAATGACTATCAAATAGAATTACCATTAGTATTTTATAATACTAATCCTACCACCCCCCAAAAAGAAAAAGCCCTACCATACTCTAACATAATGCTTCCCAAAACAGTGCTCACAAATAAGTGTGGGACATGCTATATTAAAAAGAGCTCATCAAATTTCTATATTACAGGGATTCTCAGAATTTTTAATATGACAATCATACTGCGAATCTCCAACAAGTAAATGTATTAAGCAGAGTTTCCCATATATATTTAACCAGTTACCACTCTTCATAGGCCATTCATAGCCTGGAACCAATGTTTTGTGAAATGCACCTTAGAAAATATTTATCTGGTAAAAATTTCACATGACCATCTTTTTCTTTGATAACTTCACCTAAATTAGGTCAGTTAGCTATCAGTAAATCTTATGATACCTACTGACCCATACCCCATTAGGTGAAAATGTCATGGTTATGCTGAGGTCTAGTGGTCATGTTTTAGATCATGTGACTTTACCTCTACTCAGAAATGATGACTGGACAGGATAGGTACCTAAAGGACAACCCATTTGCTTATGTAGTTTGCCTCAAAAACGTTAGATGGGCCAATACAATTTATTCCAAGAAATGGGAAACTAACAATAAAAACAAAGGGACTGAAGAGCCCACAGCAGCAGTAACACAGCTAGTAGAAATCACAAAGGAACAGAAAACTACTAGGAAGCAAAGGAACTGGCCAAAAGAAAAAAAAGGGGAGGAGAACAGAGGAGGCATGCAGAGATAAGCAACAGACACCTATGTGCTTGCATTTGGGTACTAGTTCTAGCTTCTGTGAACTGAACCCTTGGATTTCTATGAGATTTTCATTGTTCCCTTATAATAACTCCCCTTTTGATCAAACTAGTATGAGTTGCTCTCTTTTCCTTGCATTCAATTTTATTTAAATTTAAACAAGCGACATGGTTTCATAGTGTAGCGGTTAGCATGTCTGCTTTACACGCAGAAGGTCCTGAGTTTACGCCTCAGTGG
Source organism: Pteropus medius (assembly GCF_902729225.1). Classification (NCBI taxonomy): domain Eukaryota; kingdom Metazoa; phylum Chordata; class Mammalia; order Chiroptera; family Pteropodidae; genus Pteropus; species Pteropus medius. The sequence continues at coordinate 2,635,560 of NW_024342470.1, forward strand.
AACCACAGTCCATGGTCTACGGCCATGCCACCCTGAACAAGCTCGATGGCTGATCTCAGAAGCTAAGCAGGATCGGGCCTGGTTAGTACTAGGATAGGAGACCACCTAGGAAGACTAGGTGCTGTAGGCATAAATAATAATAAACAATAAAAAATAAAATTAAAAAATTCAAACAAGAAAAGTTTAATTCATTTCACTGAAATGAAGCAGTACAGCTCTGGTGTTAAAAAGAGTATGAATTATCAAGTTAGAATGCTTGGGGTCGAATCTCAGGTCCTTTACTGTAAAATTTAAAACTTTGGACAAGTTACCTAAAGTCTCCATTCCTATCTTACAGAATTTTACAAATGAAAATAATGAGTATCTCCACCTCAGTAAGGCTGTAAAGATTAAATGAGATGTTTACAAAGTGCTTTGTACATATAGAAAGCAATGACTAAATTTTAGCTATTATTACTATTGATTTGCATGTACTTCTTTTCTCTCACTCAACAAAAAATGTTGTCCTTAGATCATAACTAAGAAAAAAGAAAAACATCTTATTTCTGGATGTAAAAATCTGGTAAATGTTATTTTAAAAAATTTTACTAGGACACTATAACCACAATGCCTTAACTCTAGGGAATCTCTCACCCTGTGTACAATTTACAGAAAAATATCAAATACTCTGAAAATGTCTTTGATCTTAATGAAATCATATTTCCACACAGGATACAAATGTTACATCAGTACCAGATATGCCTTATCTAAACATCAACATTTTTAAAGATTCCAAAACATAACAACTTTTAAAGGACAACAAACTAAGTCTATTTTATAAAATAATAATTTCTTTTATTCTAAGATTATATCTGGAATCAATATGCAGACCTATTATAATAACAAGAAATACAAAAGGAACAAATACATAGTAGCTTCTATTGAGGCCTTTTAATAACAAACGATTTCTAATCCAAAGACAAGCGATCTCATTACCATCTACCAACTGTATTTTTAACCCTACTAATGCCTGGATTGCATTAGATTCACTTCATAGACTTAAATAGTTATTTACTTCCTAGAAATAGTTCGTAGTGATTTCAATAATTTTTTATCTATATCATTCTCCTCTGTTTTGGATAGTGTGGGTTCTCCTGTTTGATAGCAAAGAAATTAATTAGATCAATTTTAGAAATTACATTAAAAAATTTTAAACTCACAATTTATTAATTTGTCCCTACCACTCACAAAGTGTTAATTCAAAATCTACATTATTTTTATTTCAGTAGGATTTACTATCTTTCACAAATAATTGAATCTGTGTCCACTAAAGGCCCAATATGGCACAGGCAAAAAGAGCTAATATTTAGAGTGCTACTACGTATAAAGTAACAACTCAATAATAAAATGGCAATCCAATTTTGATATGGACAAATAATGTAAACAGACACTCCACCAATAAGCAAAGAAAAAAATGATCAACATCATTAACTACTAGAGAAATCTAGAAATTAAAACTATAATGAGATACTACCACACACACCCCAGAACGGTTAAAATTTAAAAGATCGACAACACCAAATATTAATGAGATTGTAGAATAAATGCTACTGTCATACACTATCAGTATGAGTGTAAAATGGTATAACCACTTTGGGAAAAGATGTGGCAGTTTCTTATAAAATTAAGTATAAACACACTTATGACCCAGAAATTCAACTGCTAAGGATTTACCCAGAGAAATGAAAAAACATTTTCACAAAAAGACTCAAAAGAATATTCACAGCAGTATGATTCATTATAGCCAAAAACTGGAAACATTCAGGTATCCAACAAAAGAATGGATAAACTGTTGAAACATTATGCAGCAGAAAAGGAACAAACAGACATAACAATGTGGATGCACCTCCAAAACATGCTAAGTGAAAGAAGCCCAACATAAAGGAGTACATATTGTATGATTCTATTTACATGAAATTTCAGAATGGGCAAAATTAATCTATGGTGAAAAAAATCACAACAGTGACAGTGATTGCAAAAAATCAGAACGGTGATAGGGCAAGAACTGAGTAGGCACAGGCATAGGAAACATTTTGGGGTAATGGTACTATACGAAATCTTGATAGGGTGTTGGGTTATACAGATGTGTAAAACTTCCAGGAATGTAAATTTAAGATTTTTGTATCTTATTATGTGTAAATTTTACATCAAAAGAAAAAGGTCAAAAAAATATTGCATTCTAGATCATGAATATGCATGCCAAACTCATTACAAAGGAATATACTGACATCAAAAATTTATTTTGAAATGCATACAAAAAAAGATAGATAAATGGATGATAAAGGAATGAATAGATAAACACTTAAAAAAACAGATATAGTAAAATATTAATTGTATAATGTAGGCATGCAGTGTTCACTGTAAACTTCAACTTTGCTGCAGCTTTGAAATTTTTTATAATCAAATGTAGAAGAAAAAAAATTTACTCAATCCTTCAAGGTTCAATTAATATGAAAACATCCAGGAAACTCAATAAAAACCTTATGCAGCTGAAATTTTGTGAAACATGCCTAAATATTTTGTATAAGTATGAAGAACATATATACACACAAGTGAAAATAATAGCTGCCATTTTTTGAGTGTTTTTTCTGCTAGGCAGAAGACCCTGCTTATGAGCTCATTTAATCCTCATAAGAATCTTAGGAAGTAAGGACTACTTTTACTATTATCTCAAGTTTACAGAGAATAAACTGAGCTCAGTAGCTAAGAGATTTGTCCACAGTTATACTCTAGTAGGTGGTTAAGCAGAAGTTCAAACTCAGGCTGTCTGACTCAAGAATTTATGCTCATGTGACCAACCAATCAGTTATACTACCTCAAGCAGATACTCACTGCAAAGGGACAGAGCAGGACAGGACGCTCTTTGGGCAATTGGAGACCACATCCAAGGAGAAAGCACTGAGGCTGTAAAGGACTATGAGATGCCATTCACTACAGTAAGAAAGAAGTATCCCTGTAACGCAGGGACCATGACTGCATGATAAACGTAATATGGATTTCCTTTGCCACTGACATTGTTTAGATACCTTGAGTCTACTTGGGTATGAATTTGAGGCCAGTGGCTAACTACTGAAAGATTAAACACAGAGTGACATGACCATTTTATTGAAAAAAAAAAAAATTCACTCTGGTAGCAGTATAGAACTACTGGAGAAGAATCTGACTGAAAGGAAGGGAATAAGAAGGTTCCTACGGCAGACTGCTGGCTGTCCCCTAATACTATGACGGTGATGGTAGTGGTGGTGGTGGTAACAGAAGCCTCAATTTTCACTAGGGATACAGACCACATTTCCTAGTAAGCTAACTTTCAGACAAAGGAAATGATGTGAGCCTTTAAAAGGAAGGAGCTATCCCTTCTTCCCCACTTCCTCCATCCTCCTACTTGGAATATGGATGTAATAAAGCTTAGCTGTTAAGTATAAAGCTGGAAGCAGCCTGGGTCTGGATGGTTATACAAAACCAAAACTGTCTACACTGAGACCTTTCTGTGAGAGAGAAATAAATTCCTATATTGTTTAAGACATTTATGTTAGGTCTCTGCTACAGGCAGCCAGAGTGCTCTTTATAGTAATCGAAGTAATGACTGAAAAGCACCTGAACTATGGTACTGACTATAGGGAACAGACAAAGAGGAATGTGAGAAAACTGTAAAAAGAAAAATAAAACACTCTGATGTGACAGTGAGGAAGGGAAAACTGTGGCAAGTTTCTGAGTTGGATGAATGACCAAGAGGAAAAGGTCTGGAAGAGCCAGACACATTTACTTAAATATGCTGAATTTCCAATTCCTATGAAACATTTAGATGGATTTTTTTCTGTAAGCAGTTCTACCTCTTAGTCCCTACCTACGTACCCTAATATCTTCTTGATGCCTTACAGCTGTCCAAAACCTAAACTGATCATTGCAAATTTAGTAGGTTTTATACCGACATGGATGTGAGCTTTTTAGAAGAATTTTCTCTTTCTCCACTAGTGAGATTGATCAAGCCTAGCAAAACTAGATAATTTCCTTAAGAATAAAGCCAATATCCCTCCTCCCCAACCCCAGCCCAATCACTCAAAAGACACTTGATTGAATGGCTAAAAAGAAGCCATGTGGCACTCCACTTATGAAGGGCTTCTAACCCTTCTTCAAAGGAGGAAAGTCTAGCTTTCTCTTGTATGCTCTACTCGTCCTATTAGTCTAACCTGGAAAAGGACACATTCAGTATCTGGCTTGTTTTTAGTTGTAGAATCATGCCTGGTACCCAATAATAATCAATAAACACTTCTTGAATAAACAAATAATTAAATAATACACTCATCTGGGGATCCCCCAATTTCAACAGAGAATTCAGATATTGATATAATCAGTTCCAGCTGAATATCCTTGAGCAAATTACTTAATGTCTCTAAGTCTCCGTAACTTCAATTTACCTTATATATTTGTTGTGAGAAATTAATGAAATTAAAGAACAAAGTCTGGCTTACAGTATTTAAAAAATAGCAGCTATTAATAGAAATTATGTCTCATCTTTCACACAATTAAAAAGGGCCAGAGACTATTATCATATAATCTTCTGAACATATTATGACAACTTTATCAAATGCTATAGTGTTTTCAAATATCCTTCATTCTTCTACAACCATATTCCTCAAACGCACAATGTGAACAACAGCAATGAAAGGGAATTAGAACTGGGGGCGGGGGGGGAGCAGATAGTTTTTTGATAATATAGTTAACTGCATTTTTAAAAAAACTTTTAGTTTTTTACTATCCTAAATCTTTATTGTTTCCTCTTTCCACTGAAAAAAAAAAAATTAGTTTTATTAATCTTATCCTGTGTGGATTGTGGTTTACTCAGGCTAAAATTATTTGGTAAAACATCTGTCTCAAAAGCAAAACAAGTAACATTCTTTTCAAATTCCATACGAGTGCGTGGGACAATTATACAAAGCATTTGTAAAATTCACTCCAGTCCGAACTGCTACTTTCCATTGCAAATTAATTTTCATACTATTATTTTCCAAGTTTGTTCTGACACTTGATTTCTCTAAATGTAACTAGACTTAAGCTGGAAAAATCAAAGGACGTGTTTTTACTCACAATTATATGTCATTAACTATAAACAGATTTTTTTACTTAAAAACTTGACCAAAATCTAGTTATTTTCTTTAAACAAGAATCTTCATTTCAAATTTTTAACTCTTATATTTTAAATAAACTATAATGATAGGATATTTGCATGAAGGAGAAAAATAACCTGAAATGTCAAATTCTCAAACAAGTTTTCTTCAAACCAGGAAATTGACATTGTAAATTAGTAAGGCACACAGGGAGGTACGGTGGACAAGAGAGAGGAAGTCATCTATGGAATGTTCTCATCCCTGGGAAATGGGCTTTTCAAAGGAAGACACAAACTCTAACTCACTCTATCAGGGAGAACCCTAAAAATCTGTCCACTTAATACTCAGTAAGTAATTATTCACCTCCCATTAGGTAAAGTAGTCTGCTAAAATAACAGAAGTATCTCTGCTAAAAGGACTTTTTTCCAGTTTCAAAGATTTCTCTACTCTAGAATACTGGAATTTATTTAGACCATGTCCTCAAGGAACTCTCTCAATCTAAATAAATCACAATACAAAAGGGAACCTTTGGAATTTTTGGAACTCAGATTCCCAATTTTAAGTATTCTTTGGACATAATAAAAGCCAAAAACAAATAGCAATTTGTAATGTTTCAGAGACATAATTGGAATTAAGTATGTGGTCTGATCTCCCTAATCCAGTCTCTTAGCATTCTCATCTTCCTCATCTTTGTGAAACTATGCAGTTTCCTCTGTTCTTGCTTAAGCAATAACTTTTGTGAAGTAATTTTTTTTTCCAACAAATGAGCAATACACCTCAAAACCATTTTTAAAAATGTTCTTTTGGCTTTCAGGAATGGCTGCAATCAGAAATTAAATGATGTTTCCAAAGCTCTCCTTTCATTTCTTGGCTTTCTTTGCCTCTGTTCAATATTCAGATAGACTATCTAAACACAGTAAGGAAAATATACATTGGCAGCCCTGAGTCACGGTGTCCTACCTTATTCATCCCTGTAGAAAAAGAGAGGCTTCCTTGTTCCTTCCAAAAGAAAGGACTCAGAGATAGCTCTGATTGGCCCAGCTTAAAGTAAGAGATGGGAGTAAGTAGGACTGACCCTTTCCCTGGGACCACAGAGAATACAAAACATGCTTTCCAAAGGAAGGGATGCTGGGCAGAAAATTAACCTATGTTCATATAAATGTATATATCCTCTGACCCAACAATTCCACTTCTAGGAATTAAAATTTCCACTATTATTGTGTGCCAGACACTATTTAAATAATTTATAAGAATTAACTCATCTAATCTTCACAACAACTCTATAAGGCAGATAACTACTATTTACTATTATCTCATTTTATAGATATAGAAACTCAGACACAGAAAAATTGAGTTACTTGTTTAAGGCCAGAATTACCAAAAGACAAAATCAAGAATCAAACCCTGATCATCTGGCTTTATACCATGCTTTTATATACTAAACTTTACTGCCTCTCTCTTTATTTACTTACCCCAAGAAATTAAAGATGAATGCAAAGATTTAGCTAGGATCCATCACAGCACTATTTATAACAGCAAGAATTTAGAAATAACCAAAATGTCTAATCATAAGAGATTAATTGGTAAAATTATTATACGTGCATTAAATTGTTAAAATAATAAACCATTTTTAGTTAATAAAAATTAATCTTATGACATAATATACATTTAGAATATGAAAAGCTGACAAGAATATAGTTAAGTTCTAAAAACACAGACTGCATTACATGAACAGATGCTATGAATTTGTTTTGTAAGGAGTAAAATAAAAGCATGCTACATATAGATGTACACAGATACACACAAAAATCTCTGTAAAGTTATCTGTTAAAATGTCAGCAGTACACAATTTCACACACCTACTAGATGGATATTATCAGAAAGACATAACAACAAAGGAGTAGCAATTGTAAAGACAAGGAGAACAATCTTTATTCCTCAGGAGAATGGCAAGTAGTTCACTATAGTTGAGGCTTACTATTTACCAATTATCAGCTATCTACAAAATTTCTTTAAGTCTTTCAACAATTTCTTCAATAGCCTCAAACCTCATGATGCACAAGTATAAATAAGTCTTAGCATCATGGTGGTGTCACTATACCATTTCTTTAAAATTGTCCATTAAAAATAAACAATCCCTAGTAAGCCTCTGTAATATGTTCAGAGAAGAAAAGACCAGTTATGCTGTTTGTTTTGGTTTTTTAATTAGATGCTTTGGCAACTAATTATTGTTTCATCATTAGTAGGAAAAAAAAAAAAACAGAACCATCATACAAGAGAGTAAAAAGAAAGCGATAGGACAGCTTTCAAAAGCATTATTTCAATTTAAAAGTACAAATTAAATCCATCCAGGATTTAAATGTTTTGAGACTGAGTCTCTAACTCTTGTTTTTTTAAAAAACGGCCTCAACTCACATTCATGCCTAGTGAGTAATTAAAATGGTATCATTATTTGTTCAGATTAAAATCAAACAGGAAAGATTACAAAGCATCAATTAAATGTAAGTTGAACACATAGTTCTAGAGAACTTATTTTTCTTTTAAAAGTTACAGAAAATATGCTTGTTTAGCTGTGCTTTGATTTGTACATGAATGTTACAATCATGTTTCTAGGTATCATCAAAGTTTTGTCAATATGGGGACCAGGAGTGGAAAACAGGCACAAATACAAAGATTCCCTCTTCCCATACTTCTGTATGTTTATGTCCTTTTCTAATAAAGCATACCAGTTGGTAGTGTAGTTTAAGGACAATGGGTAGGGAATGGAATATCTCCTGAAGCACAGTCCTGGTATAATCATCCAGTAAAGACAGGTCCATGGCCAGGAAACTAGAATCAGGAAAATGGACCTCAGCTAGTTTTAACAGGATTAACTGTCTGTCTGGCCACCATCTATGGCCTAAACTTAAGGGGACATGTTGAAAGGAAAGATGACCTCTATCATATGACAGCAGGCCAGAAACTAGATAGGATGCTATCCCTTTATGAGACCACAGACAGAAAAGGAGTAAACTATACCTTGCAAACTAGATGACTGACTTAAAAGTTACTCTCTGGTCTCATTACTCTTTTGTCTCGTTTTATATCCTTTAGAAAATTCTTATTTCAATGTCCCAGCCTTATTTCAGCTGTCCTAGCAAATAAAGGGAAATGATTGGGTGAGGAAGGAGTTATTTGGCCCACACTGTTAAGAAAAAAGTGTCATTCTGGGAGAACACTAGAGAAATAGAAAAATTGGAGCTCTGGGGTTAAGCCAGCCCTACCGAAGTAATGGCTTTTCTTCCATTGCCAACCTTAGAAGACTGGGGTTTCATTTTATTAAGATACTTAGAAAGGTTCCGTACAAGTACCTACAACCAAATTAACTGTGACAAGGTCTGAAGAGATATGTACTGCAGTCAAGAGTGAGTAATTCTCTGTAATATTCGAAATTTTTATAACAAATATGTATTATTACTATAAGTAAGATACAAAACAATTTAGCAATTGGTAGATCAAAGCAGGAATACATTGATGCATCAGAACCATGACAGTATGAGTCAAAACTGGGTAGAAAAATAGATGAGCAAAGTTTTTAATCACTTGGACAGAAGAATTCAAGAGTCAAGCAGAAAAAAATTAGTCAGAAACTAGGTCTACAAATAGATAAACTCAAGATATGAGTAAAACGGGGTACAAAGATTGTAAAGAAGAGCAGACCACCAAAATCAAAGACTTGCTTCTTATGAAAGCAAGCACTTTTCCCAGGGTGCTACACCATTTGTGCTTGTAGTTGTGAAAGCACATCACTTTAAAAGAATTTGGTGGCAATACCCTAGAATCCAAGACCAAAAATAAGGTATTTTACTCCTTTGGAGCCTCATTCTCTGTTGGGACAACTTGGTGGGTATGAAACCCATCTCCCTATGATATCCTACTTCCATGATGTAAAACTAAAATATTTTAAGTTATTTTTATAATGTATTAAATAGTTTTAATTTCATGTTCTTAGTTCCTAAAGCAAAATATATACCTTACGAAACTAAAATTACTTTTACTTATGTGACTTTTCATTAACTTTAATTCTATTGCTTAACAGTCTTTCATAAAAAAAATAAAATAAAAACAGGTTTCCCAATCTCTCTCAGTTCCAAGACTGCAACAGAATCTTAAAATACCTATTGCCTAGAGTAAAACAAAAATTGCTTTTTAGAGAACATATTACACTTTAACAATTCAGTACTCCAAAATAATATTTTAACATAAAATGAAATTATATGTACCTGTGAAGGTCCACTAAACAGCTTCTTAAAGCAACCATTGAAAGGATGTAGAAAACAATGTGATGTCTCATTGCTGTCTCTGAATTTATGTGGTATTCATAATACTACAGATAACAACATGCTTTACATTTCAAAACTTGAAAATTCTCTTCAAGTTTTGGTCATAGTTATAATCAAATAAAGCTTTAAATGTAAGAAGCTTAAAAAGAAGTGATTTCTTCTGAGATCATAGCTAATGATCTTTTAAGTCATCATTTTGCATAATTTAACATTTAATTTCTGTAACACCTTGCTGATAAGGAGAAGAAACATTTCTCACCATAATTTGGAGTCTGGACTCACCTGTTATACCACAAAATGGCAACCATACTTTGCAACAGAAAAATATTTTCAAAAGTAAGCTCATCTTCCTGACTGCCAATGTTCTCCTACAGAAACACTTTTGAACCTTCTTGTATAAAAGGTTTTTAAATTTTGTGTTCCAATGTAGCATCAAGAATTTCAACTCCAGAGATGAAGTGCAGAAAGATAAGGAAAAAACAATGGAAATGGCCTATGAAAATACTTGGGGGAAAAGAAACTGTCTTAGCTGCTCTAATATAATCTTCATTTATTACTTACCAGCTCTCCTCTTCTGGTCCCAATATATCAGCCAAATTAAGGATCTACTCACTATTTATCACTTCAGTGCCTTTGCCACTACTACTGTCCCCTTACCTGAAAATCCCTTCCCTATTCCTCTCCCTATCTTCACCCCCAAGTCTCTATAAAGTATTTAAAGAAAAGTTTTGATTTAAAGTCAGGAAATCAATTTCAAATTCCATTTAATTCCATTTATGATCTGTATGAAAGTGGGCAAACATTTAACCTTGATGGAACCCACAGGGTATTTCACTATGTTACTATAAAGAGTTGAGATAAGAGTACGTGAAAACATTCATTTTTTAATTTTTTTTTTTATAGCAGAAAAGAATAGCTTTGTTAGAAGCGATAGTATACTTCCAGACGTGGAAGCAGGCCTGAGCAAGAGAAAAGTGGCTCAAAGGCCAACACTCAATTTTTTTTAATGGGCAAACTGAAGATTCAAGCTAACCGTTTCTGCCTATAAAGCAAATACCTAAAGAAATAAATGTAGGCTGTATAACACATCCAAAAATAGAATCTATTGACCTTACCAACACAATAATATGTAGAGAACAGGTGGCACTAATAAATATTAGAACGAAGAACAGATATAAATCTAAACTTTCTAAAATTGTGTGCAAAGCTACATATAAAGAATTCTGAATTTTCTATAGCATATTATTCAACCAAGTATTTAGAGTGAATATTGTTTTATCTCAATGTTGTGGGAATGATTTTTTTAATATATCTTGCTTTTAATCTATTACAAAATTATTTTTAAAAAATTAAGTCATACAGTTAGCACTGTTCTGCCCAGATAAATTTCCTATTATTTACAAACAGCCAGCATTATAAAAACTGTAAGAACCATTGTGTCTGTGGTGAGTTGAATAGTGTCATCCCTAAAATTCATGTCCACCAGAACCCCAGAATGTGACATAAACTAGAAATAGGGTCTAATTAGTTAAGAATCTGGAGATGAAATCATCCTGGATTTAGGGTGGGCCCTAAATCCGATGACTAGTGCCTTTATAAAAGAAAGGAAAAGATGTGGTCACAGACACAGAAAAGAAGTCCAAGTGAAGACAAGAGAGAGATTAGAGTTATGCTGCCCCAAATCAAGGAAGGCAAGGGCCACCAGAAGCTGGAAGAGGCAAGGAAAGATTTTTCTGTGGAGTCTTCAGAGAGAGCATTGCCCTCCTAGCACCTTGATTTCAGACTTAACAGCCTCCAGAACTGTGAGAGAATAAGTGTCTGTTGGTTTAAGCAACCAAGTTTATGATAATTTGTTATAGCAACCCTAGGAAACTAATAATACAGTGTTGGAGAGCTGTAGCTAATACGATGTACTGTTAAGACATTTTAAAAAGTAAGGATTATTTCTCTAGTACTTCCCTATGATAGTGTTAATGCTCCCTTAGAACTCAAGCTTTTTTCTTTTCTGTCCTTAATCTTTTTGTTCCTATATTCCAAGATAATCAGTATCTATAAAACTGTGCATACAATTTTTAAAATCTAGCCTGTTTGAAATTCATTTAAACTTTAGTAGCAGTTGTATATTTCCATCAGTGAAGTTATTTTTTCATTCACTTTTTTCAGCAAGCAATGGAAAAACTCACAGATAAAACTAAAAAGAACCCTACTTTCTGAAAAATTCTACAATGAAGACATTGATAAGTATATAAGAAAAAGTTAAGTATGAAATCATAAAAGTTATATTTTCCTTCACAATGCAGATTATGGAAATGAGAACTTTAAATAGACTGTACTTTAGAAACAATTTCATAACCCAAATCATTACTCAAATTCAGCAATAATTAAATATCTGGACATTAAATCTTGTGATATTTAATGATCTCAGTTTTGACAACAGCAACATTTTAGAATTAATACTAGTCCACCAACACAATGATTTAGTCAATGGCTTCATTTTTATAACAAGTTTTAAGGAAGGTGATCATCATGTTGGACAAAACAACCTATAATATATAAATTAACCTACAACTGGGAAATAAAATTGCTGCTCAAAAAGTTATTTTGAGAGATTAGGTTTCTTAGGAATTCAATATTTAGATGAAAGCTTATTCTAAAACCTGTTAGCACAATTGACCATCTTTTCCCAATACTTCCCTGTCCATTAATGCTGTTTATCTGAAGATTTCTGGATCTATAATATGCCTATGTGATTTATCACCTCCCACAAAGTCCCCACAGCTGGTCAGTGACGTGTTTTGATGTACATCATTACAGAATATCTTCAAGACTAATGAAGTGGCAATTTTGTTTTCCAAAGTATACACTTTAGAGGGAAGGAGTCAGAACTCACTGATACCTCTGTATCCTGTATATATATATGCTTGAGACCCCAAATCCCAAGGAACTTTCTTCCCATACCTATTCCCACCCTCTCCAGCATCAACTGCTTTCATTACATGGATTTTCACTCTCCTTTCTGCTTTGATATATGCTCAAATCTATCCCATATATTTTGAAAACTCTCATTGGACCTCACTATTTCTGCAATTCAATTCAAACATGTCTATTAAGCACCAATCAGCCAGATAACTCTAGTATATAAAATAATAATAATAATAATAATAATAATAATGATGATGATGATGATAATAATGTCTTTTTATCCTGAAGAGAAAACATTCTAAGTTTTCCAACCAGGTACTCTTACCTCTCAAAATCAGATGACTAAAACAAATGGTCTTAATCTGCTACGTCCACTTCCTATCCTTTCTCCTGCTTAAAGTTTTGCAACTTGGTTTATGACACAACATTCCAACTGAAACAATTCTGGGGTAGGACTATAAATTGATACAAATTCTCAAAGGTCAGCATGCTGTACTGGAGTACAGATGTCAGAAAACTTCTAGTCCAGGATCTGCCATTCAACAACTGTGTAACCATTCACAAGTAACAATGGGGTGTGGAGTGGTAGAGAGGCATATTGGTTCCTTATCCATAAATTGAATTGAATTAATATTCTATATAGTTAACTTTCAACTTTAAAATTTTACGAAACACAAAGATCTTCATTAACTCCACATCTCACTGATCTCTATCTGCCACACCTAATATTGAGAAATATTCCCTTCTTTTATGACTCTGATTTCTGAAACAGAAAACTCTAATTTATAGTGGCTTAAACATATAATATTTTTCATGTAAACATACAAGGTTATAGTCTTCCATGTTAAAAAAAAAAAAAAGGTCCAGAGGGCAGTTATGATAGTATAAGTCATTAGATACCCAGGTTCTTTCTAGGGTGTGGGTCCTTATCTACATGGTTCAAGACAGATGCTGGAGCTCTAGTCTTAATTAATCTAAGCATGCCAGTCACAAAAAAGAGAAAAGCTAGGAAGACATATACTCATCTTTTAAGAATACTTTTGGGATACTGTTCTCATCATTTCCATTTACATCCAACTGACCAGAACTTATTCACATGTTTAATATCTGTTAGAAACTTGAAAACAGTCTCTCTTCTTCATGGGCACATATGTAACCAAAAATTGGGGGTTCTACCATCATTGAGAAGAATGGTCATGAGCACAGCTAAATGTCTCTTGCAAACTCTCCAACTCCTTCTTCCATGGTTCTTTTTATTTTCCATCCTCTTAGCAATAGTGTTTCCTAAAGCTCAGTCCTTGGTCCTCTATTCCTTTGTCTCGATATCTGCTTTCTGAGGGCTCTCACACCATGTCATAGTTCTATCTGCTCTAATGGCTCTCAAGTCTTTGTGTCTAGCCCCTACCTGTCTCAGTGTTTGAAGTCTCCACTTGGATGGCTATAATATAAAACCCATTATCTTCTAAACCCACAAAAACAAGTAATTTTAAAAGAAAAACATTTTTAATCTTCTTAAGTCATGGTATTACAAATACTTCAGACCTTTAAGTTTGGAATTTTGAAGTTATCTCTGATTCTGCTACTCCCCTTTCCACTTTCCACAAGTCATGAGTTGCAGGTCATAGTAAGCTTCTAAAAAGAAATGAAATAAATTGTACTACATAAGGTTTATAAAGCATGAGACTTGGGATGTGCATTTATCAAAATGGCTTTGCACCCAACACTACTATAATGTTCTAATGTCACTATCCTAATTATCGAGTCTATGACTGAATGTTTTATGCACCCAAATTCATATGTTGAATTCTACCCCCCAAAGTGATGGCATCTGGAGGCAGGGCTAAAGTGATGGTATTTGGAGGTGACTAGGTCATAAGAGCAAAGCCATCATGAATGGGATCAGTGCCCTTATAAAAGAGACCCTAGAGAGCTTCCTTGGCCCTTCCACTGTGTGAGAACACAGTCATCTGTGAGTCAGGAAGTAAGCCTTCACATGACCCTGAATCTGCCTGTGCCCTGATCTGGGGCTTCCGGCCTCCTGAACTGTGAGAAATAAATGTTTGTTGTTTAAGCCACTCAGTCTATGGTAATTTGTTACAGCATTCCAAATGGACTAAGACAGTATTTTTAGTCCTCATTATACGTGACATCTTCAGAGCCTTTGACATTTATTCATCATTCCCTCTTCCTCAAAATTCTCTACACTCAGGGTTTTCATGATACCACATTATCTTGGTTCCCTTACATCACCACTGACTGACCATTCCCATTCAGTTTCCTGGCTGCTACTGCTCTACCTCTTAAATATTGAATTTTCTCTGAGTTCAATTCCTAGGCCATTCTTCTTTTCATTCTATACACATTTCTTGAACAATCTAATTTTTCTTCCTTATGTCTGACAATCAGCTGGCTATTGGTAATTGCCAAATTAAATCTCTAATCTTCACTTCTTACCTCCTGACTTATATATATCTAAACACCTAAATGACATCTCTACCTTGATTATAGGCAGGCACCTTTAATTCAACATATCTAAAACTAAGTTTGGCATCTCTTTCCCTCATCCAAATTCATTTCTTCTCTTACATTCCCTATTTACATTCATAGCATCAGCTGCCCAATTATCCAGGCTAGAAACTGTTACCCTCAATTACTCTTTCTCCTTTACCCCTCATATCCAGTCATTTCTAAATTCTGATAATTTGAGCTTTCAAATTTCTCCAGAATCCATGCCTTCTGTTCCATTCCCACCGTAAAAGCTCCTGAGTTTTCACACACTGGTCTTTTTCCCTCCAGTCAACTGCCATTTGAGTCGCATTTCTATGTTATTTCTTGTTTTTCAAGAACCCCTAACTTTTCAACAGATCATACTGTCTACAGAGTCATTAGCCTGATATATAGAGCTGTTCACACTCTAACTGCAACTCATTACAGCATCAAAGCTTACCTCAATTCCCATCCACATGGTATACTTCTCCCCATTCCTGGAACAAGACATTCACACATTTACATGTTTTTCTCTCTGCTTGTAATCTTCTCTACTCTCCTTTCCTCATAGCAAATTCTTATTCATCCTTATATCTTGGTTTAACCATCACCTTTCATAAGAAGTCTTCTCTTTCCCTCAATGAAGTGAGTGCATTTTCTTCATTTATCATTGCTTATTTTAAGACTGTCTCCATTAATGACTAAGTTAGAAAGAGTCGTACTCTTTACTCATTTATTTTGTTCAAGCACTTAGCACAGCGCCAGAAAAGCAATAAATACTTGTCAAATCAATGAATTCCAAATGGTTCTTGACAGTTGGCAAGAAACAGTAACGAAGAAATCCCAATAACTTCAATACAGAATGGCGAAGAGGGAAGAAACCCAGGCTCACTACGAATTATGATGGTTCAATAATAACCAATTATCGATTTTTAAAATATCCCAAACTGTGATATTTCAGGTATTGTGCATAAGTTTACCTTTTATCTTATCTCACTTATACTGCCTAAATAAAACTGATGAAATACCTAAGAAATATTTCAAATACTTTCTCTAATATTCTTAAGCAGGTTAATAAGAAAGAACACAAGATTCAAATGATTAGGATACTTGACTCCAGGTTTAATACCATCTAGATAAATGGATTAAATCCTAAATGTATTAATGGACAACAAAAGTAAACAAAAAGAAAATAGTAAAGGCATATAAGGGAATAAACCACATGGTTATTATCAATTTTTCTTAGACAAATCTCAGTAATAGTAGAAGTAAAAACAAATAAAGATAGTTGGCTAAATAACTTGACCTATTAGAAATAAATGATATTTCCTAATTATTGTGCCATGGTATATATGCAAAGTCAGGAAAATGAAATCTTAATTTCAACTGATCAAAATCAAGCGATCATAAAAATCAGTGGTTTTCAAGCCATGTTCTCCTCAGCACAATAGTATTATTAGAGAACAAAACTGGAAACAAGTTAAATATATAGGCAGATTGGACATATATATATTAAGGATAACAGAAGCCAGATTCTCACTTAGAGAGAAGAATGTTACAAATATGAAAAAAGAAAAGAAAAAACTAGATGGACCCTGGAGTGTTAGACTAAAATTGGAGTTATTGGTGTGAACTCATCATTTTCAATATATACAGTTAAACAAATAAATATAGGTGTATATCTGTGTGTGTGTGTGTGTGTGTGTGTGTGTATGTACATACATGTATTCCCCAGTTCCATCCATTAAGAAGGCCCGAGAGCATAACAACCCAACAGCACTAAACATTCTGGCACTGAGCTCTTAGCTTCTAAAAGTCATTTTCCACTAAAAGGATCCAAGGTTCCATAGAGAAATGCCTGATTCCAGGAACAAAGAAGAGACAATACAAGATAAGCCCAGAACATATTCTTGTGCCAAAAAGTAAAGACATGCTCAAAGAATGATAGGGACAGGGACACAGCAGCCTCTCGCTGGCCAAATGAGGAACAATTTGAACATCAAAATGAATAGTAACAGAATATTAACAAATCCACTAAAAGAACAGAAAACCATGAATCCATACAGATATGAATAAAGAAATACATTAAAAGTTTGATGAGGAACAAGATATTTACATAGTTACAAAGTACCCCTCAGAGAAACTATTTATTAACTAGTACATATTAACTTTGTAGTGAAGAAACTTGGCAGACATTGTTTATATCGAGTAATCAAAGTGAAAATCATCAATAATAGGACAAATTGAAATTGTGCACCACCTAATAGGATGCAATGAGCATCTCTTTATGATGTTCTTGCCCAAGTATAAAACATATATGTATCTAATCATAACAGAAAAGATTATCCCAAATTGAGGGGCAGTCTACAAAATAACTGGTCCTTAATCTTCATAAGTATCAAGGTTATAAGAATCAAGAAAAGAGGAAGGAATTGTTCCAGACTGAAGAAAATGAAAGAGACATGACAAATAAATGCAACACATAATTCGAACTGGATCCTGTTGCCAGTAAAGACATTAATGGCACAATCAACAAACAAAATTTGAACCAATCTGACAACTAGATGGAGTACTAAATCAGTGTTAATGATTTTGATCACTGTATTGTGATGATGTAGGAGAATATCCTTGTTTGTAGAAAAGACACACTAAAGCATTTTGGAGTGAAAGGACATCGGGTCAGCAGCTTCCTCTCAGTGGTTCAGGGGAAAGAAATTATTTGTACCATACTTGCAAGTTTTCTGCAAGTTAGTGATTGTTTCAAATTTTTCAAAAGTTAGAAAAAAACAACGTTGCTAAAAATGAAATTATGTAAAAACAAACTGATTCTGCATATTGTTAATCTTTGCAAGGAAGAGACACCAGACTAAGCAAAATTACTAGGAAATAAAATTTTGTAGCCAGAAGATACTTTAACTACAGCCAATCCCTTAACAGTTGACCTCAATCAGGTCATCATCAGTAGTGGAAGATTAAAGAATATAAAAGGTTCCCACTTAGGGAAGTTATTCGGAGAGGAATAGTGAAAGGGGCAGTGGACCAAGAGTGGGTAGAACAATGATATTCTGACGCTACCATCAGCAAAACACAATCTCAGCATTTCTTTTGAAAAATGAAGGGACTGTCTAGTTAAAATATAAAATTCCTTGCAAATGTGCGACCAGAATTACCCAGTAATAGATGTGCTTCCTCAGCTAAAAATCTTACATTGTGCTTACAGTACAAAGGAATACAAATACAAAAAAAAAAAAAAATGCATGTACCCTGAATTCTCTTAAGTTGCAGAAGTCCATCAATAAAAATGCAATGCATATGCCAAATTGTTCCTTATGATGAAAATTTTGAGACGAATGAAAATTAAAACACGCATTAAAGTACAAGATCACCTTCAGCGGTCTGCCAACTATCCTTACTTAAAAAGTAGTGCTCGGACTCATTCTGAAACGACTGTCACATTTGTCCTGAAATAGCAAGGAGCATTTCCTTGAAATGTTTTAAAGTGCAAGGATACTTCCCTCTTCCCCGGTACCACGCCTTCACTGAGGCAATGACTGGACAGGCCCCCAACAGCACAGGGGTGAGGTAGCACTGGACTCTCGGCACTTCCTTTCGGAGAGGACAGCCCCCCGCGTCACTCGTTACTCATTCAGGATGCAGGACAGAAGTTTATCCCTAAGGAACTCAGCACAGTTGGCTCCCGCCCTCGCAGCCCTGAGGTCCTGGTCCAATCCCGCCGGCACCAGGGCGCTGCCCCTGGTACCAGGGCCTCTCCAGGGCAACGGTCGCGGCACCCTGACTTGCCCCCAACCAGGCGGCCCTGGGCCCGGATGGACGCGGCCTCCTCCCCTCCCCCTGCCCTCGTGCGGGTCCCTCACGCCCACCGCGAGGCTCAGCCTGGCCAAGAAGGCCGGACGCCGACCACCAGCTCTGCCGCGGCCCGCCCGGCCCTCCACGCCTCCCGGCCGCGACGCCCGGCCCCGCAGAGCCCACTGGACAGCAGCCGGGGGACGGGGGCGGGGAGACCCGGGGGCGGTGCCCGCTCTACACCCTTACCTGGCTTCTCGTGATCGTAGCCTACTACGATGAAGTAGTCGGCCAGCCGGGCCATGGCCGCCGCCGCCGCGCCCAGGAAGCGGGTGCCCGTCGCCGCCCTCGCCGCCGCCGCCCACCGGGCCCGGGAGGGCTTAGCATTTTCCCTGCAGCAGCAGTAGCGGCAGCGGCGGCAGTTCAGCCATGTTTGACAACCGAGGCACGCTCTGCGCCTGCGCCGCGCCTGGCGCCCGCTCCTCCCCCGCCCCCACCCGCAGCCGGCCGCCTTCGGCGCTGCGTTTAGGGAGGGGGCGGCCGGGCGAATTACCGCCACGCGCAGCCACCGCAGCAGCTCGAGGTGGTTCACTTTGAGACCTTACTGCCCTTTCGTGGCCCACCTTCACCTCCCTCTCCCCTGTTTTTCCTGAAGCAGGGTATCCTTGCTTCCGAAGCCTTCTCTATTCTCTGGATCTGGGAAGAAGAGACTGGGATGTTTGAGGGGTCCCCTGGAAAGTTTGCTGCGTCTCCTTCCCCCCAAAGTTGAGATTCTCCCGCCCTCGACTGGATGCATGGAATTTGCACCGCCAGGGCTTTTGCTGCACGTTTCCTGTTTATGTTGTGTAGATGGGAATTTTAGGAACATGCCACCCAGCAGGCGGGGGAGGAAGAAGCTTTTGCGCAATCTTCAGACGCGGCTCAAGCTTCAGTGCCGGGTGGGCTGGGGGCGGTTGGCCGGGGCTTCCCTCGCAGCGCCGGGGGCGGAGCTGGATTCCACCAAAGAATGCGGCATCCCCGGGATCCTCCTGAACTGGCTAGGTCCTACGAAGTCCGAGGGAGGAGGCTTGTTTCTCCCGGGGGAGCCCCTCCCGCCTAACTTACTCCCCTTGCAGCAGCAGTCCCAGGGCTTTGGGAGCGCGACCAGGTGGTGGATTACAACTTCCTCGCTCAAACACGCAATAAAATGAATTAATGAGTCTCATCGTCTAACTTAAGAATTTTCTAGGTCGTTTTCTCTTTTGCTACACCTCATTGATCATTTCGAATTTGTTGAGAGTCAGTTGAGCTTGCGTTGTCATCTGCTTGTATCATTAAGTTTTAGTGGCAGAATATGTTACAAGTTGTAGACTGACGTTTTGGCAATGTCCATAGTTTGCAAATGTGATCATCTTCGTGGTTGCTTATCACTACTCATTATTAATTGAGAATTTAACCCTTACTATTTACACTAAGAGCTCTTAGCAAAGTGTCTGGTAGGTGCTTAAAAATATTTTTAGGAGTGAATGTACAGTTTCCCCGCCACTATCAGCAGGAAGATGCAATGGCTGAAACTCCGAACTGGGCGTCCAGAGATTTGGTATCTTAGCTCCAGAAAGTTTACTGTGATTGATCATTTCTTCTTTCAGTGCCACACTTTCTTCATCTTCAGATTGAGAGGGTTGGGCTGCCCTATAAAGACTGAAACTCCCAGGAAGGGATACTTAACTCTATGAGTGAATTTGCAAATTGCTTGTTGTCAAACTTAAACCGAAAAAGCTTCAACCATACATACCTCATAAAAGAATCCTCTCCATAACTTCCCTGAGAGCTCATCCCCCAGCTTGATCACGTTCTGGTAAAGAGTAATCTTACTTCTTTGGGAGGCAGCCCATTCCACTGTTTAACAACCCTTTTGTTAGTTCTTCCATAATAAATTCTTCCTTATTATGCCAGAGTTGTCCTGTAACTTCCCCTGGTTTTGCTCTTTGGAACTACTCAGAAAAAATTTAAAATCTATCTTTCTATGATAGCCTTTCAGATTTTTAAGGGAGCTATCATGTTCCATTTTACTTTTTTAAATTAAGGTGAAATTTACATACAAAGTTAACCATTTTAAAGTGTAAAATTTAGTGGTATTTAGTGCATTCACGATGTTGTGCAACTATCACCTCTATCTAGTACCAAAACATTTTCATTACCCAAAAGAAAACCCCACATCCATTAAGCAGTCACTCCCATTTCCTCCTCCCCCAGCCCGGGTAACCACAAATTTGCATTCTGTCTCTGTGGATTTACCTATGTTAAAGAAAAAAGACCACAGGCCCAAAATGGGTCACTTGTGCTGAAATCCCATATCTAACCTAGATTTAATATCTGATCTAATTGCAATTTCAACCAATACCAAATTTTCTGATCAAACAAAGGTAAAGCAATCTGTCACACAGTCCCTCTTCATTGCTCTTAGAAGAGACAATCTGCATGATATAAATCCTTCCGGTTTTCTTTCCCAAAGAAAAGATGTCAGGGCCTAAGAATAATCCTTTTTTTTTCTTTTGTTAACTCCCTTCTCTCAGCTTTCTTTCTATAAAAGCTTTTCATTTTGTACAACCCCTCAGAGTACCCTTCTAGTTGCTAGCTGGGGTCCTACCCGATTCATGAATCCCTTAAAGCCAATCAGATCTTCAAATTTACTTGGTTGAATTTTGTTTTTTAAAACCTATTACGGATATTTAATATAAGTGCAATCAGACAATATGCAACCTTTGGTGTCTGGGTTCTTTCATTTGGTATATTTTCAAGGTTCATCCACATTGTAACATGTATCTATACTTCATTTTTTTATAGCTGAATAACATTCTATTGTATGTATATACCATATAAAGTCCAGTTTATCTATTTTTGTTTCCTGTGCTTTCGGTGTCATATCTAAAAGTCCATTGCCAAATCCAAGGTCATGAAAATTTATATCAATGTTTTCTTCTAAGAATTGCATAATTTAGCTCTTGTACTTAAGCCATTGATCCATTTTGAATTACTTTTTATACACGACATGAGGTAGAGGATCTCATTTTATTTTTTAAATGTGTTGTTTTTTATTTCATTCACAAGTGTTGGTTTAAATTACTTAAACTTTTTTAAAAATAAAAACTTAGCTGTTTGCAAGCCTTGAATCAAATGTCTTGTGCTTTCAGACTATTAGGTCACGTAGGCTGCCATATCATTTGCAAATGGGTGTTTAGTAGCACAAAGATTTTGACATATCCCAGGTATATGTATAAAGGCACATGTGTTTGTGTACACACATGAACATATTTAGCATACACTGGAGCTGTGCTTTGCTTCTCAGCCAATAGCTACCAGTCTGCTGAAACTGATAAGCCTTAACAAGGTAGCCTGATGATTACTGAGGTTGGCTGAAAGCCAGAATGAGGTAACCACCATCACCTTTCACCAAAAAGTGAGGGAGTAAAGCAAGCCCAGATTTGTTTTATAGAAGGCTGGCAGGAGCAGGAAGGGAGAAAAAGACTATGCAACACAATGATGATGTGCATAGAGCAGATGCCTTTCTTTTATGCTTCAGAAGACAAAAAAAAAGCAGATTACTAGTAAGCAAGAATTATCAGCCCACTGCTCCTACACTTAGTTGGTTGTCATGGAGCGAGTGGTTTATCTGTACAGTCATTTCAAGTGCTTCCTGTGGTTAGCCACTACACTTCAGAGAGACTGTATAAGAGTGTGTCAACCAAAAGTTCACTGGCGGCCTGGGGCCTCTTCTCATGGTCTCTACCAATCAATAACAAAGACAACTAAGCAGCTGTGGTAGAAAATTCCCTGATCCATTTCCACATATCCATCCACTCAGTTGCCTAAGTGAGATACTTAATGTTTGTTACCCTCGACACCTGCCTCTCTCTCAGCTGTACATTTATCACTCAGTCCTATTGATCCTACACTTCTCTCCACTCTCACTGCTACCCCACTAGTCAGGGTCACTATCACTTCCCACCTTGACTATGGCAATAGCTTCCTAACTGGTTTCCCTGCTTCTTTCGGTGGTTCCAGAGTTTCCATATGGGTAAAACTTAAAGATGGTAAGTGAGTAGTGAACACTTTCTTCAAATTAAATGTGTATAGCAAACACGTTATTTCTTCCTTGGGTGTATGTTCGGGTGTGGGAAGGAGGCTTCAGAGATGGCTACTAGAAATTGTCCTGCAGTTACTATCATATGCATGATTTTATGAATAATTGAATCTTGACACTCATATGAAGCACCCTTGACATCAGCAGCTATAGTTAAATAGGTGCTGTGAGAGATTTCATGCTGCTTTTACTTAGATTGCATGTTTCTTTGGTGAGTAGGACTGGCTACATAATTTGTGAAGCCCAGTGCAAAATGGAAATGTAAGACCCACTGTTCAAAAATTATTAAGAATTTCAAAACAGTGACAAGCAGAGCATTAAACTGAGTGTAGGGCCCTGTGCGACTAAACAGGGTGTATGTCCATGAAGCCAGCTCTGTTGATGAAGTTTATGGTGTGGAGTGTGTGTGTGTGTGTTTGGGGGGGGGAATTCATAGAGATTATGGGAGAACTAGGCCTTCTCCGATTTCTCTAGGGCTCCACCACTGCACTACTTCCCTTTTTGCTCCTCCCTAATCCATTTGCCACACTCAATAACCAAAACAATCTTTTAAATAAATGTATATTAGGTCATATCTCTCCCCTCTTCAAACCTGTCAACAGTTCCCAACATCATCATGAATAAAGTGCAAAATCTTCATTATGTCCCATGGGGTCCTCTTTACTCTGATCCTGATGACCTATTTAATCTCATTTCGTGTCACTCTTCTTCACTTGATACATTCCAACCATACTGGCCTCCTTTTATTTTCTCAAATGTACCAACTTCTTTCTCATCTTTAAGATTTTGCACATGCCATTTCCTCCATTCAGAACATTAAATCCCCCTAGTCCTGCTTTTCTTTTGGAACACTTACCACACTTTAAAATCATGTATTTATTCCTATGAGGATTTGTTTATGTCTGGCTACTCGCCATGCTGTAAGCTCTTGAGGACAAGAACGTTTGCATTGATGATCAGTGTATACCCAGTACTTAGCACAGAGCTAGGCATTGTAACACATGCTCAGTAAATATTTGTTGAAGGAACGAATGAATTTTCAAATCATGCAGACCCATACATAAGAATTGCCTCATTTCAACAGTTTCTAATCTCTAGGGTCCCCACCTGGAGCCAGGTAGCCATTCTTATTGGCTAAGGATGACCCTAAATGGTCTAATCATCTCTTTTATAATCCATTTATTAATACCATGCATTGAGCCATCAATAGGCAATTTATTTTGAAGTCATTTCATCTTGTTTTGTTATAGCAGTTAGTAAAACAAGTTTCCATATGTTTATCATCTTCTCTGTATTCTTTTTC
Organism: Pteropus medius; assembly: GCF_902729225.1. NCBI lineage: Eukaryota > Metazoa > Chordata > Mammalia > Chiroptera > Pteropodidae > Pteropus > Pteropus medius. Next base: position 2,659,665 of record NW_024342470.1, read on the forward strand.
ATTTGTCCTATGGTAACTTACATTCTTTAACCTTCGGGGAGGTTTGTCTTCTGGCTTTATAACATAAAAGGACTGATTGTGTCTGTGGATCTCTTTTGTGTAGGAGCACAAAAATGAGGCAGCAAAAGCATCACTTTTTTCTTATGCTGATGCTCTGGAAAATATACCCTAAAGAGAGATGTTAACCACTCTTTCTGCCTCCAGCACTCCAAAACAGTAATGCTATAGAAACAGTGCTTTTTGTTCTATGTCAGCATTCTTAACTTGGTCAACCTACTGAAATTGTATGCCTATTTTATACTTAAATTGGTTTATGTACATGTGTATTTTTCCAGAAAGGACCTATTATATTTTATTAGCTCCCCCCCTCAAAAAAGTGCCCTGACCTTTGTATCCTGCTTCACCTCTCATTGTAAGTGACCCAATCTGCAAAGCTGATTATGTCCTTTCTCTAAATCACTTTGTGTTATAACTCCAGGATGCTTCTTGAACCTTGTTGTCAAATGAACTTTGGTAAACAAGCCCATAGCTTAGCAGAGGCATTTGAACCATACGAATAATAAATGAGTTATAAATTTTCCCATTTGAAAAAAGAAGCACCTGAAATAATTATGCAGTGTGCTTGGTTACTCACTTTTAGTTATATTCTTATTAATGTCATTAAAATTATTTATTTTCTTATTACTTTTCTGCATGACCTGAGTGCGGTTACACTGGCTTTAGGGACTGTGTCTACAGAATTAGCTGAGAAACCACCACCACAAATTTTTAAAACTCCAAACATTACTAACAGTAAAGTTTGGATTTAGGGCCTAAAAATAATTCAGTTGGAATGTGAAGAAGAAAGTAAGACACCATGAAACAACAAGCCTTTAGCATATTTGCATGTTTGTATACATGCTGTCTGGATACACATATTTATTACGGTGCTTTGGGATTTATTTACAATCTGACTCTTTAAAAAATTCTTAGGGATAAAAAAAAGCGGATGCTCACTATTTAGAATTTTTCTTTCTTTTCTCTCTCTCTCTTTTTTTTTACGCCAGTGAGATTTCAAAGATGTTTTCTTCCTTCACTTCCTTCCTTCCTTGTACTCAATGTGAATCTACAATCACTGCAACTTGGATGGACGAAACTGCACGTTAACAAATCACCAGAACTCCCACTGTGGTGTTTCCTTCTAGATCTGACCATTAAACCGAAAACGCATTCTAGTGATTTTTTTTCTTTTAACGATGATTAAGTAAGCAAACTCGTGGTTCCACAGGAAAGAACAGATGCCAGTGTTTGGCAAATTTTATATCTTTTTTCTATTTCAACCCCACGATGCTTTTGGGAACATGCTGGCACACGCGCTCGTTCTCTCTCTCTCTCTCTCTCTCTCTCTCCTCCTCTCTCTCTCTCTCTCTCTCTCTCTCTCTCTCTCTCTCTCTCTCCCTTGCCCCCCTCGAAGATAGGAATGTGTGCTGGCAAAATCCCGAGCTGCCAATCTAGAACTTTAAAGAAAGATTTGGCGGGGTTCTCAAACGTCAGATCTCTACATGCCAGAGCTACAAGGCACACCTGGGCTTATCAGGAGCGTGCCAAGGCTCGCGGGTGGGAATCCCTGTCACCGCGGCTACTTTGCTGGCGTAGGCACTGGAGCCGGGCGGAGCACAGCCGAGTATCCACTCCTGGGTTTGCTTCGCTTGTTGAAGCTGCCGGAAGTTCAGAGCGAAGTCTGCACCAAGAGCACACTTCGCGATCCTGCAGTGGGAGCGAGAGCTCAGTTTCCCTTCCAGGGGATCAGGGACTTGCCTAAAGGATACAGAGAAGAGGCAACGAGGTCCAGCCGCAGAGTTCTCTGCAGACCGAACCCCCTAGGCTTGGTAGGAACTGGAAGAAGCGAGTCCAGACCACGGGACCGCCCCTAGTTGTGGGCCGGCGCCCAGCTGTCCTTGACCTCCCCAGCAGTCCGAAGCTTGCGCCGGGGAAATGAAAGTAAAACCTGTCTTGGCGCAGCCCCAGCTGGAAGCTGGCAACAAGTAGGTCTCGTCCTTAGACAAGACAGACAGCCTGTCCTGAAAGAAGGTCGGTGCAAAGAGCCCGACTCGCAGGGGACGAACTGAAAAGAAGAGATGGGAAAAGGGAAACAAGCGAGAAAAACAAAATAGTTGGGGTGGGGAGGATCCTGGAAACAGCAGACACGCAGTAATACCTCCTGTCTGCAGTGTGGACAGACAAGCCGCCTGGCGGGGTCTGCTGCGGTGACTGCCCTGCAGCCGGTCAGGCGGCCGGAACCCAGCCAGTACGCTGCGCTGCATCCCTCTGACCCTCGGCGTCCCGAACCCTTATTAGAGCCAAAGCCAGGAATTCGTTCCCTGCCCTCGTTTGGAACTCAGGTCCGCTCAGGTGACTTCCGCTGGGAAGAGTCCTTAAAATAGGTAACTTTGGCGCGCCCTTTCCTTCCTCAGGTGCAATGTCCACAGTTCAGTCCTGAGAGTGAAAATGCGGCTGAGCCAACCCAGATCAGGCAAGGTCCGCGCGATCCAGCTCCCAGCCGCCTTAGCACTGTATGGCTGAACCAGTATCGCAGAGCAGGTAGGAAGCTTAGAGATTTGCTAGTGGCTCGTTATAGATGGAGAAACTAGAGGAAGGACTTGACTTGTCCACGTTCACACAGCAAATTGCCATAGGTGAGTGCCAGTGGTACCGCGCCCTCGGCCTCCCAGTCTAGACACCTGGCTTCGAGACCTGGGATTGGGGTAGTGGGTGATAGGACACCAGAGGCCCGCATACAAGAAGTAGGGAACCCTTCGGGGCTGAGTTCTCTCCTCAGTTTGGCCCCCAGAAGACAAGTAAGAAAGAAAGTGGAGTCAAGAAGCAGTGATGGAAAAGCACAAAAGAGTGACAAACGTGCTTGGGGGTGATTCATCACGAACAGGCATAAATCCTTGGGCGGGGGCTAGGACTCTTCTCTCCCCCTTGACGAGATGATGACCCCAGCTTAGAAAAATCCACGCCACGCCGCAGTCTGCCGTGCTTGTTTGCGGGGGCCGGGTGAGGACTCTACTGCTTACTACTACCTTTGTTGTGACTTTGGACAAACACATTCTCTCTCTGAACTTCAATTTTCCACTTAGTGAAAGGAGAAAAGTAATGTTACCTTCTTTGCCTAACTCAAGGGTAGGTGCGAGGATCAAAGGAGATCAGTACTTGGCTGTGCTTTGTAAACTGTAGAGATTAACATACGTGAAGCATTAGTGTGTTCCCTGGCAGTAAATCCTCACGTTTACAATGGATGAGTGAAGGCTTCGAGGGCAGCCAGGCAAACTCTCAGGTTGTAACCTTATAAGGCATAATTAGATTGCAAGGAAGTGGGGGTAACTAAACGGTATCGTTCTTCCTTATTTTGGTTATTCCTATATTTCCAAATAGACATGTAAAATCTGGAACTTTAGATAAATCCCCCTTCCAAATCCCAATTCTCAATCAAATCAGCCTTTCCGAGCCTTGCCCCTATTGTGAAATCTTACTAGCCCATTCCAGAACCCCGGAGTCTCCACCGCTCTTAGGGGCGGGGTGGATGGGTACTGGCAAGCCCAGCTCCTCTAGGCTTGTGCTTTGTGCCCTATCCCTGGGGCTCCGAGGGAGTTGGGGTCTCTGCCAGGTCAGGCGCAGAGCCGGCAGGGGGCGCGGTAAATTCGAGGTCACAGCTCCCGAGGGCCGGGACATGGGCCATCCGCGTGGTGCCCCCGCTGGCTCTTGCAGTTCCATACCAGGAGGCCTCGCACTCTGAGCTGCATAGATCCTGAGTAAGGACCCCAAGAGGTTGCACCAGCCCTGTCTCGCCCGCGCTTACAGTCTGAACCTTGTGCCCAAAGTCAGAGTTGTGGCAGTTCCTATCTCCTGGAGCTTATCTCCAAGTCCTCTGGGCATAAGGGACACCCCACCTCCCAAATCCCACACCCCGCACTCACAGGCAAGCAATGTGTGCGCCAAAGTGCAGGAGCGCGCGCGCGGGAGGGAAGAAAGGGAGGGCGTGAGGGCAGCCCAGGCCCCGCCCCTCCCCCCTGTACTACTATAAAGCTGAGGAACCAGCGCCTTCCACTCGGTGGTTTCTTGGTGACTCTGGGCGGAACAGCTCCAGCCTTGCCATCTCTGGTTTCTCACCGCAGCTTGGACATTGGGTTTTTACCACTGCCAGAGCGACATCTCGAACTTCCTCCTCACATATCTTGGCAGATCACCCCCTCAGCAGGTAGGTGCGGCAGGCGGGGCGGGTGGAGGGGGGGGGACCTTGGCTGGGCACTGGGAGCCCTGAGTGAGGGATCCCTTACCGGGTGCGTCCCACATCCTGGGCCCAGCTCGTACACACTACTGGAACTCCAGAGACCCAGTCCCCTCTGCTCCATCAGCCAAATTTCGAGAAATTAATTAGGGGGAACCTCTGGGGGCCTGTCACCCTCCCGGCGGGTGCAAATGCCGCTGGCGTCTCTCTGCGCCCCAGGGAGATAAGCGTCTGAACGAGGCAGAGCCTGGGCTGAGCTTGCCTGCGCTGGGGCCCCTGCCCGCCCTCTGCGCCCCTCCCGGGCGGCGCGACACGCCCGGGTGCTCACGTTCGCTCCTCTCTCTCCCTCCCCAGGGTCTGCGCATCGCCGCCGGAATGAAGCTGGTTCCAGTCGCCCTCCTGTGTTTGGGCTCGCTCGCCTTCCTAGGCGCGGACAGCGCACGGCTCGACGTGGCGTCAGAGTTCAGAAAGAAGTGAGTCGCAGGCAGTGCCTTCCCCAGTTCTTGTACCTGGAAGACAAGGAAATTGGTCGTTGGTCCCGAGGGATTAGAAGTGAACGCGAGTAGGGACGGGCCGGGAACTCTCCTGGACGTGTGCGAATCGAGTCTATTTGTTTTTTCTAGATGGAATAAATGGGCGCTAAGTCGTGGGAAGAGGGAACTTCGGATGCCCAGCAGCTACCCCACCGGGCTCGCCGACATGAAGTCCGAGCCTGTCCAGACTCTCATTCAGCCCCAGGATGTAAAGGGAGCCTCTCGCAGCACCCAGGCCAGGTAACTATGCCCGGTGCCGTCGCGGGGTTGGCGAGGGGTGCTCTCCTCCACTACCCTGGCCCTGGGAATCGTCAGGGCTGTGTGGCAGTTCAGAAGACGGTAGCAGTTTCCAGGCCCCTCTGGTTCTCGAATGCTCCGATTCCTGGAGGCTGAGACCCTGCTTAATAGGGGTCTCATGTTGCCTTCCTTCCCTTCTCCAGCAGTCCGGACGCCGCCCGCATCCGAGTTAAGCGCTACCGCCAGAGCATGAACAACTTCCAGGGCTTGCGGAGCTTTGGCTGTCGCTTCGGGACGTGCACGGTGCAGAAGCTGGCGCACCAGATCTACCAGTTCACAGACAAGGACAAGGACGGCGTCGCCCCCAGGAGTAAGATCAGCCCTCAGGGCTACGGCCGCCGGCGCCGGCGCTCCCTGCCGGAGGCGGGCCAGGGCCGGACTCTGCTGTCCCCGGAGCCACAGGCACACGGGGCTCCAGCTTCTGGAGCGCATCAAGTGATCGCTACCCTCCGTAGGATTTAGGCCGCTGTGGCAGCAGCAATCAGTTGCGCATGCGACCGGATGCCCCCCTATCCCTCGCCAGAGCGGAGGGCTTCCCGGAGCCGAGCCTCTCAGCTGATGAGGACCGGCTGAGACAGCCTTGCAGAGAGCGGGAGTTCGGAAGGCACAGTACGGCGGCGAGCCCTGGCTTTGCAGGGGTCCCTCCTTCTCAGAGCCAGTGTTCGTTTTCCTCTAACCCGACCAGGGTGTCCCGGGGGGCGGGAGGTGGGGGGGAGGCAGAGGAATCCGAGGGAGTGTCTGCCAGGCTCACGGAGAAACCAAGAATCAAATGCTTAGACCCCGGGGGCAAAGGTCTGAGCCATTGTCCTTACAGCCCACAAACTGATTTCTCATGGGGTGTCACCCCGCCGGGGCGCAAGCCCCACTATTACTTGAACTTTCCAAAACGTAGAGAGAAAAAGTGCAATGCGTGTTGTATATACAGAGGTAATTATCAATATTTAAGTTTGTTGCTGTCAAGATTTTTTTGTAACTTCAAATATAGAGATATTTTTGTACGTTATATATTGTATTAAGGGCATTTTAAAGCAATTGTATTGTCCCTTTCCTCAGTATTTTAATACATGAATGTCTCAGCGAGGTGTAACATTGCTGCGGGGAATGTGTGAGAGTGTGCGTGAAAAAGAGACTGATTACCTCTTTTGGAAGAAGGAAACGTCGTGTCTCTGTATAATCTATTTACATAAAATGGGTGATATGCGAAATAGCAAACCAATAAACCGTCTCGATGCTGATTCATTCTCGGGTCACGCGTCTTGGGAGGGAGGGTGCCCCTGGTCTTGGGCTATCCCGGAGCCTTATGTCACGCCTCCTGGCGTGGGAAGGTGGGATGGCAGCTCCGGCGAGTGCTGGCCCCTCTCTGCTCCTGAAGAGCTGTTAGGAGCTCTGCTCTCCCTGCGGGGCGTGTGGAGGTTCGCGGAGATGCCAGAGGTCACATCCCCGCGTGGCTGCCGGGCCGGGGGGGAGTAGGGTGATTCCTAGCGCGGAGGCAAGCCTGAACTCTCTGGGTTGCTCAAGAGTCCCATATCTTGAATTGCTCACGGAACCCTGCGCGAAAGCGCGCCTCGGAGAGTTGGGGTGGTCTGCGAGGCCTTCTAAGTGAAGCGTCCTCCCCCGGCTGCCGCGGCGTTTAAGTTAGAAGCTACTCCAACAAAACGTTTGGACTCCTGCGGGAAACCCGCAGCAGGGAGAGAAATCTAAGTCGTCTCCAGGACGGTGCCCCAGAGAGCCCGCGGCCTCATGAGTGAGCCTGCGGCGCCCCCAGCCGGCTGCCTGGGGCAGACCCGCGAGCCGTCAGGCAGTACGTGCGGTTTAATAAGTTCTCCTACGTGGGAGTCAGCACACAGCTTTAATGAAAGAGGAAAGGAAAAAAAAACATTTTGCAGATGCCAACCAGGTCTGGCCCTCCAGACCTGCACGGCGGCTCCTTGTTTTGGGACCGTGACTCAGAGCCCACATGCTGCGCAGTGTGCAGCTGCTGGCCCAAGGCATGCGCGAGGACGTGCCGCCGGAACCGTGCGCCTCGGACGGCCTGAAACCTCCATTGTTCCGCCTCCCCTTGCTGCTCCCCTCTTCCTTCCTCCTACACAAGCCTTTTTCATTTTTTCCCCTCCACTTCTCCAGGTTTCCTTTCTCTCCCTCCTTCCTTCCTCCTTCTTGCTTTCTTTATGTCTTATCATCTTAGAAGGTTGACCCCAGTTCTGACGTCGGAAGCTGACGCTAAGGCCCATTGAGTGACCAAAAGGTCCGGGGACATTTGGGAACAGGACAGAAGGGAAGTATAAAGGGAGAGACTCCTGATTTTGATTTCCCTGCCCCATTTGTCTCATCAAATATCCTGAAGACCCAGGGTGGAGACCAATTGCTTGTCCTTTCCAGAAAGTTACCCTGGCCTTTCCACTTCAACACGTGGCTGAAATGCTGGTGCTTACAGGTGATCTCAGAAACTTTACTGGTGAAGAAAATCTGTCGATGAGTTTGAAGAATAGAAATTTTTCCTGGTAACATACCTTCTCTGGTCTTTTGCATCAATTGCATGTCACAAGGCCCCTTCTGAGGATCTATGATAATTTTTTTCAGAAAAAGCTTGCATATACATGGAAAGAGATAGTTCCTAAGTCTGGGGTACAGAGACAACCTGCTTCTGAAAGAGTTTCAATTTAGAAGAAAGGAGACCCCAGCATATGGAATTTCCTTAAGACCAGACAAGGCCTCAATTTTGGGCACCTGGCTGTTGACAATGTCAATCTCCATGCGGTTCATTGTCTTATTTTCTCTTAACAATTTTGTGAGGTTCGTCGGAATTGAGGGGGTTACAAATGCAGCAATAGACCATCCTTGTCCTCAAGGGCTTTTTAAGAAATATTCACTTAGAGGGAACTCTGTACTAGGCATTGGAAAAGGTACAGGGCATGTATGAATGAAAGATTACAGTCATGGAATTTCTGTGCCAGTGAGTGGTTCTGGGTGGTCTGAAGGTGCTACAGAAACTGCAGAGAGTAGCAGACACTTCAGCCTCAAGGACAGTGGCTGGGGATTAAATACTCACCCTTTTTCTTGAGCCAAGGTTTGTCCCATAGCCACAGAGCCCTTTAGCCAAACCTCACTCTGGCAGAGCTTCAGCCCAGCCGACAAGGCTGCCAACGCAGGTTGGGCACTAGCTTAGGGCTGTTCTGAGCAGGGAACAGGCATCTAACCTTCCGCCCAGGGAGTCTTATGACTCCCTTCAGGGAATTCAAGGCAAGTGAAGGAGATGGTTCAGCTCTGAGATGAAAGAGGCAGCTACTTAGCTGGAGTCCTTTCCAACTGAAAATCCTGTCATTGGAAACATGTCTGAAGAGACAGAGACCCTCTTAAGACCAGTCTGGTACAAGTTCAGGATTGACTGAGGTTCACCTCTGAAGGGGACCTATTCTGTGAGTCTTTCGACTTACCTTCTGGATTTTTTTCATAAGATGTTGAATCCTGTCAGGATAGGGACTCCTGACACCAAGAACATATCATTTATCAACAGTGATGAGTCATTTGTGAGCTGATTTGACCTGTCCTCGGCTGAAGAATAGTCACAAGTTTTATCTTTAGCTACTGTTTCTGGCTGTGGGAATGGTACCATCCACTTGTAATCAAACACGGGGTACCAGGCGATTTCTTGAAAAGCCAACACCTTGGCTGAATGGCTACGGGTAGAAGGGAGTAATGGAAACTGCTTCTTTTTTTAGCACCTGCTTTGTATCAGACATTCTCCTAGCCACTTTATACACCTTATCTCATTTAATTCTTTCAGCAGCCTTGTGAAGTAGGTGTTATCTCTGGTTGTAGATAAGGTAACTGAACCTCAGAGACATAGAGTAACTTAGCCAAGGGCACACAGTGAGTAATAAGTGCTGGAGTCTGGATTTGCACCCAAGTGCTACAAGCTATTTTGATGCTATGAAGACACAGAGAGTAAAGTGGAATAATTTTAACATTTGAATTCTCAAACCAGATGTCCCCAAATGTCCTCTAATATGAGGATGGCTTGGTTAGGCGATTAACACCTGTGGTTCTGAAAGATTTACGTGAGGCTGGTAGGACGGGGAAGGAGAACTTTAGTGGTATGCCTGGCGAGGGCAAAATAAATAAAGGAAGAGAATTTTAAAATTCTTGGTCCTGGTTTGAAGCAGGGACTATAAATCACAAATAGTTCTCCTCACCACTTACCTCCCAGCTAAGCCACTGACCTCTTTGGCTTTCATTGCCAAATATAGTTAAAACATACACTGAAGGCCTCAAGAGCTAGCTTCTAAGAGAAAGTCTTTCTGAGCTATTCCTGGCCAAACACAGTCCCCCAGTGTAGGTCTTGAGTCTCCTGGAAGAACACCCATGTCTACAAAGCTACAAATAGAGTTTCCACCCTTGAGGTGGAACCTTTTGTCTTTGGCAACTGCTGCCCAAGGCAGCTTTGCAGAGGTTGTCGTGAGCAGACTGTGAGAGAAAGTTATGAGTACTGCCTTTCCTTCAGCCAAGAAGGAGAGGACCTTGTTATCCTGGGTCCCACAGAGCTTTCTGCCAGAGCTGAATTGGAGGCTTGGTGCTCATTTACATGGGAAGAAGGGTGAGGCTAGATAGCTATCTGGTGGTCCCACTGGTCTTGTTCCAGAGCTATTTTGGAACATTCTGGAAAAACAATAAAATATCTGTAACCACACAGGCAGCTGAATTTAGTTGGTAATAACCTACATTTATCTAACAGCAGGAAAGTAGTTCTGAATATTAAGATTTTTAAAACATAAAACATGCATATTACTTATTACACAATATTTATTCAGTGTATAAAAAAAAGAAAGGATTCACCTTTCATACCACTTCCAGAGATAGCTACTATTAATATTTTAGCAGACACTCTTTTATACATTTACATATAATACATATACATATACATATACTTTTAAATATTGAACTTAAATGCAGAGAACTAAATTACGTACTCCTCAGTTTAAGGCAAATTGTCATTACTAGTCTATGTAAGACTTCTATCTTTTTAAAATTATTTTTTCTCCTTTAATTCTTCATAGGAACCCTTTTGAACATGTTTGATGTCTATACTTATTATATGTATATAACCTTGTAAAATCTGTTGTGCTGTTTTGTGACTGTCTTTTTAACATATGAATATATTGAGTTAAAATTTTCCCTACTTTTCTCACTGAACAATTAAAAAAACAATGATCTAAGTAGATTGTTTCTTTCTTTCCTTCTTTCTTTCTTTTTTTTTTTTAACGCCTACAGCACCTGGTTTTCCTAGGTGGTCTCCCATCCAAGTACTAACCAGGCCCAACTCTGCTTAGCTTCCAAGATCAGATGGAATCAGGCACGTTCAGGGTGGCATGGCTGTAGACAGATTATTTCTTCTTACTGCTGCATATTACTCTATAATATGCATCTTCCACATTTTACTTTTCTTATTTCTTAATGAGGGACACTTGGGTTGCCTCCATCACCACCACTACCCCGCCTCCACCACAAATAAGATAAGCATCCTGTTTCATGACCTCTTACCTATCAGAATGAGAATTTCTTGGGGTTATATATCCAGAAATGACATTGCTTAGTCAAAAAGCTTCTACATACTGACTATGCTAAATTCTGTGAGATTGCTTTCCAGAATACCTGTACCAGTTTTCATTCCCACTAGCTTTTCCTGAGAGTTCCCACCTCCCCATGTCCTTGCCAGCCACCTCATGGATCCACTTTTCTGATGTTTGCCATCCTGATGGGTATAAGTAATATGTCACTATTGTTTTAATTTTCATTATCGATTACTAGTGAATTGTAGCACATTTTCATTTATTGGGCATTTGAATTTTCCCTAATAGGCCACACAATTTTTAAAAAGTGGAATCATATTGTTCTGTAACCTGCTTTTTTTCACTCATCAGTATATTTGGGGCATCTTTCCATGTCAGCAAATATATCTATACAACATCATTCTTATTGCCTGCATAGTATTTCAATCATAAGACATAATATGTTTGACCACTCCTCTGCTATTGAGCATTAAGGATTTCCCTCTTACATTTTTACCATGAAAAATACCCCACTAAACATTTTTGTGCATGCATCTTAGGGTAACTTAATGAATTGTTTTAAAGATAAATTCTTAGAAGTAAAATTATTGGGTCAATGGTATATACTTTTTTGTTATTGTTAAATCATTTGATACATACTGTCAAATTGCCCTCTGGAATGATCAATTTTTACTTCTATGAACAGATTATAAATGTTAATTTTCTATATTCTTAGCAATGCTGACCATTATCCTTTTCGAATACTGTTTCATTTAATAGGTAAACATGTTATTTATTACTTTTTAGAAAGTTTTATTCTTTTCGTATATCATTGAGACTTCATTTTATATCTTAATAATTCTAAACATATTTATCTTATAATTTCATTCTAGTAACTCTATTATCTTTATCAGCTGACTCATCATGATTTATTTCCTCCTATTTTCTATAATTTTGGGTTCTGAGCTCATCTTATTAGAGCTTAATCTATGGTGATTCTGTATGGCCTGGGTTGAGGTGAATCCCTCTAGAGGTTTGTGTTTGCTTCTTAATACCAGCCTGGTACCATTTTGAAATGAATTTTGTGATTTGGATCCTAAACTATGCACATGTGCATCTGTGCTGGAGATGTGGGGTGTAGCCTTTCCAGCATCTTGGATTTACTTGTGTGTCTCAGTTTCTACTTTCTGTAATTCCTTTTTTTCTGTCCCTAAGCAAGTCTCTTTGTTATCAAGGAGAGTAACTCCCTCTCCAAAGCCTCGTTTACTACTTTTTTTCTCAAGCCTTCTATTCTGGTTTTTAGTGATCTTGGTTTGGTCTCCTGTGGCTTTCCTGTATTTTCATGGCATTTCAGTTAATGCATTGAAAAGGATGTTAAGTATATTTTACTTAGCATTTCTAGATGGTTAATAGTAGCAGAAATTTCAGCTTATCTAGTCTGCATATCACTAGAAATAGGAGTCATCATTAATTATTCTCATTATTACTTTAACTTACCGTATTTCTTTGGTTAATTGTGAGAGTAAATATTTTTTCATACCTCGTATTAATTTATAGTTTCTTGTATATATATTTTTAGTTGATCCTTTTATTCTCTTGGAGTGTTTGTCTTTTCCTATTGATTTGAAATACTATTTAATGATTAAGATTATTAAAGTTTTGTCACATACGCACATTCCTCTTTTCCTTTTTGTGGAGTATGGTTTTTTTTTTTAACCATATAAAATATCAATACTTATATAACCAAAGATAGCAATCTTTTCCTTTATAATTTCTGCCTTTGTTGGCTTGGTTAGGAAACCCTTCTCTGTCTCAATATTTTAGAATACGCATCTATTTTTTTCTAATAATTTTATGACTTCATTTTGTACTTTAAACATTTTAATGCATCTGGACTTTACTTTGGTATATGATGTGAGGTAGGGATTTAACTTTATTTTTTCTCCCATAGTGTTAGCCAGTTGTCTAACACATACGCTAAGTTGTGTACATATTTTCTGCAAGATTCAAGATTTCCTTCATCATGTACTATGGAGGTTTTCAAACTGTGTTCTATAAGGCTGCAGAGTTTCCTTGCAGTGTCCTGCAGAGACAAGGAGGAAGCAAAGGAGCTAGACTGTTTCTTCAGCTTCTAGTAGAGCAGTTCTATTCTTTTTATTTTATATTTTATACTTTAGGACTCCATGTCAGATTTTATCTGAAGAAAGAATTCATCTGCCTGCAAATCAGTAATATGATAAATTCTTAAACAGTATATGTTTGAAACTGTTTCTGGCCTTTTTATTTTCTTCTATTCCTCAGTCCGTCTTTTCCTACACCAGTTTAACAATTTAAAACATTTCATTATTATGAAACTTTTCAAACATAATGAACTCTCATGTACCTATCATTAAAATTCAACAATTGTCAACATTTTGCCACACTCAATTCATCTATCCCCTTTTCTTTTCTGTTTATTTTGTTTTGTTTCTTGCCAAATATCTGGTTTTCTTTTTCTCCCTCATTGCCTCCCTCTCTTTGTCCCTCCCTTCTTTCCTCTTTCCTTTCTTAGTCTCTTTTCTTTTCCCCAGACATCTCATCATTTTATTTACACTTCAGTATGCATCTGTTAAAAAAAAGAAAAAATAAATAATATTTTCTTACATAACCAAATACTTTTGTCATATTTAACTTCACAATAATTTTGTTGTATCATCTCGAATTTGCATAATCGAATTTGCATTATTGTCTCAAAAATGTCTTTTGACAGTGGTTTGTTCAAAGCACATTCCAAACAAGACTGTTACATCTCTAACATTTCTTTTGATCTAGAGCCATTTCCATGCCATTGACTTGTCGAAGAAAATAATGTTTTAATAATTGTCATTTAGAACTCTTATTATCAAGATAAATCTTGATTCTCTGCTTTTCTTGGCCTGAGTAGACAGCCAGAACATCCTGGTGTGCTCACTTTGTTAGGCTGGGGTGGAGGTGGGGGTACTGGAGTGGTCACCTTCACTCTAGTCTTTCTTACAGAGAGAGCATCTTGAAATGTTAATCTTTGCCCTTTTATTTGCTACACTTTTTCCACTTGACCTTTCCCCTAGTAAATCAGAGGCATTGCCTTCAGGAGAATTAGGATTGGTACAACCGGAATGCAAAGAGAAAGAAACAGAATAAAACAGTCAATGTTCAGTTTTCTGACTTTTAAAATAGCCTCTTGAAGCCCACATCAAAAACAATAGTTTTGAAAGCCAAAGCGTTTTATTTGCAGAGAGCCAGGTTTTGTTGAGAGAAGAAAAGGCCCTTGAGAATCAAAAGGGAAAGCCCGGAAGCATGGGGGATTGGGCTTTGCCCTTAAGAACACATTGGAAAGAGACTAGAGGTAGAGTCTGACTGAGCTCCTTCACCCCAGAAAACAGGGAACCCGGGAGGAGGGGCAGAGCAGGGACCTAGGAGGTTGGAGGGAGGCCTGGGAGTGAAGGGAGAGTCCAACCAAGAGGAAGACAGTAGAGAGAGCGCAGATCCGCCCTAGGGAGCCCATGGAAGCAGATCAACGTCCTGAGCTCATTAGCCATTTGAGTGAGTCCCACTGTTTGCTGAGCCGAGCAGCCAGGTGAGCTGTTTGTTCTTTTTACCACCCCTGCAGTCTTTCATCATCAATAGTCTGCAGGTCACGTTCAGACGGCCCAGCAGAAGTGACTCTTGCCTGTGCCCAGCACCACTGATGCTCCCTCTCCAGATTGCTCCACGTGACAGAGGACACTAATAAGCCACACACAACTTCTTAGATCAAAAGGCAGGGGTATTTTACACCAAAGAAGTGGAGCTGAAGGCAGAACCACCCACTTCTGTATTAGGTAGGACTACACACTGGGGACACTTGCCGTATTACATCTACAAGCCACATATGGGACAGCTGGACAGCCAAGATCTCCCAGACTAGTTTTTCTCTCAGTTTGATGGGTTTGTTCTGTCAGTTAGAGCAGTGATCCTTAACCTTGTCTGCCAGTCAATATCACTTGGGGGATCTTTAAAAAAATACTGACACTGGGCTCCATCCCAAATCACTGAACTGGATTCTCTGTAGGTGGGGCACAATGTCACTGTGTGTTTGTGAGTAAATTTTATCTTTGTGAGACGACTTAACTTTGTTCAACCCAGACGTTATTATTCTTCAGTTATTTCAAAAATGTATCCTGGTGATCATAAAGGACTGAGACCAAGAGTTAGACAGTGTGTACGTGTATGTGTGTGTGTGTGTGTGTGTACGTATGTACATACGTATGTACATATATAGTTAGTTTTAGATTTAGAGTTGTATACAGTAACAGCCAGATATAAAAGGGTTAAGTGTAGCCAGCAGGGGCAAGTGTTTGGAGAGAAGGAAGGCCAGCTGCAGGTGTTGGGAAGGCCAGCTTAGGGTGAGGCAATGACAAACAGGTGGTTGGGGTATAAGGAGTTGGCATCAAGGAGGAGCAACAGGAAGCAACAGGGCATCAAGAATGGCAGAGAGCACAGCAATGGGCATTCTAGGAACAAACTATAGCCAGGCTCCAGAGGAGTCCAGCTGTAGAAGACAGAGAGAGCAGAGCGTTCTGCTTGTGGCAGTTTTGCTGTGGGCTGAATTGTGTCTCCCATCCCCAAATTCATAGGTTGAAGTCCTAACCCTCAGAACCTCAGAATGTGACTGTATTTGGAGATAAGGCCCTTGAAGAGGTAATTAAAGTAACATAAGGTCTTACATGTGGGACCTAATCCATTATGACTGGTATATGTATAAGAGGAGATTAAGACATAGACTGTACACAGACTGAAGGATGACTAAGAGAAGGCAGCCATCTGCAAGTCAAGAACAAGGCCTCAGAAGAAACCAAACCTGCTGGCACCCTGATTTTGGACTTCTAGTCTCCAGAACTGTAAGAAGATTTTCTGTTGTTTAAGCCACTCAATCTATGGTATTTCATTATGGCAGCCCTAGTAGACTAATATACTGTTGCCAAAGGGAATGGCGAGAACAAGGCAGGGCTATGTCCTGAAGATAGAGTATCAAGGCTGGGTCTTAGCACCAAGCACACAACAATGGTCAGGGAACAAGACTGTATCACTGATTCAGGGCAATCAGGATCTCATTCAGTCAGTCAGTCAGTCAATCAACAATATTTGATAAGCTCCTACTCTGTGCTGGTCCCCATTCCAGACACAGGATGTACTGCTATTGCAGTGGTCCATATAGAGATGACGTTGGCTTGGATTAGAAGGGTAGCCAGTGATTTGATACTGAAACTTCTCAACATGGAAGTAACGCTCCTTTAGTCTCTCTGACCAGGCATGTACCTATGTGTAGAGGGCTTTGAGCAACTTCATTTTCAGAGAGAAGGAACTGTGGAGCAGAAACGAGGCAGGTTATTTATAGCTAATCTAGGTATATGATTTCTCTTTGGGAGAAAGTAAAGTTTCAGTTTATACAAAGTTTTCACTGGTACCTAGGTTAACAAACTTGGATGTTTCCCCTGAATGTCTCCATCTCATGTTCTTTAATTTAACACGTAACATTCCAACTTTATTTTGACTTCATTAGTTTTTCAAAACGTCAAAGTTTCTTTCCCAAACCATGTTTCAGTGGAAAACTCAAGCATTTCCAAGCAATAACTTCATCATCTGTCACTGTAGACAACCATCAGATAAACTTCCCTAATTCATACCACATCTGCTCTCCCGGCCCTGTATGACCATGAGCATAAAAAAAAAAAAAATCTCCAAATTATTTTTTCCCCAAAATAAGCATCCATCCCAAATCCCCCCTCCCAATTTTCTATTAAATGAAAGACAAATTGTCAACATTGAATCAGCCAATTTTTATTAAAAGCTGGGAAGTCTTTCAAAAACTTTCAGAATAAATTGTCTTGTTAAACATGACAAGTAGATAATGGGAAATAGTTGTATCTATGAAGCCCCTGTTGATCCCTGCAAATTCTGGTAACGGAGGACTGCTTGGGCACAGGCATTCTTCTCTACTTTATCACTGCGGAGAACTTTGTCCTCACTCCATTATTTGAAAAATTAAAGTTATGTGAGAGCCTGGCTGATTTGCACTTTGGCCTTCTTTCATAGGCAGGCAGCATGGGGGAATAGTAAAGAACTAAGGCTTTGAAGTCAGGCAGCCTTGAATTTGTACACAATTCTTCTGCCTCCTTGCCCTGTAATTGTGGGCAAATCACTTAACCAAAGTCTCAGTTTCATTAGGTGTAAAATGGGGATAATGATATTTACCTTATAGGCTTTTTGTAAGGATTAATGATACGAATATGAAAGCATCAGCCCTGTGCCTGGCAGTGTAGTAAATGCTCATTAAATGGCAACTCTTTTTAATAGTAACAACTAAGCATGCCTTGATTAAAAACCAACGAAAGAAAGAACCCATGCCAGAACCCAAAGCTAAAACAGTAGGTGTACCATTTCACCTTGGATTAGTCTTCTTTAAAATGAGGAGATGGAATAAATGATCTGTTTCCTCCCCTAAAGCTCCACCATTCTAAAATCTTATAACGAAGAGAAATGAACATTGAACAACAAAAGAAATTACACGATCTTTTCTGACTAGTCCCTCTAGAGGCTCAAGCCATGCTTCAATAGTACTTCCAGTTCCAAGACTTATAGGATTATGTCTTTTCAGGAGAGCAGGGTTTGGAGGAGGAGGCCTAGGCGGAGAATACCAGTTAACTTCGTGGCTGCAAAAACAATTTTCTTCAGGGTAATAGAATGAAAGCAAAGAGACATTTGACCTTTTCAAGATGTTTTTTAATGCAAAATACAAGGTATGCACATAATCTTATTTTCTGCCCGATCCTTTTAAAAAAAATCTGGCATATTAATGACTCCACTTAAAAGTACTGAAGATAGGAGCCAGAAGGAAACTTTTTCTTTCTGGACAGTGACTGAGAAGGGAATTCTAATGAATATTTTGGCACACATGTCTCATTTTCTGGCTGCTTCAGGACCCAAGAGCCAGTAGGTCATAATTAAAGCCAATAATGGCAACTCCAGACAGTTATCCAAATATTTTCCTGGTGCTGTCAATTCTCTGCATTAAATGATTTAACATTATATTTGGGGAGTGTGGAACATATATGCAGAGAGGGAATTAAATGTTGATATGAATTTTGGAACATTTGCTGCAAGTTGCCCTCGAAGATATTTATTACATTTAAAGGAACTATAGAATGTTTTCTTTAGTAGATAATTTTAAAGGGCCATTTCCATGCAAAGAGCTGTAAAGTTTGTTCTTAAGTCCTCAGAACAAGATTACGTTTTTTGCAGGAAAGAAAAATGGTGTTTGGGGCTAGAGCCTTATGTTATATAAATAGATGAATTTCTCCTATCTCTGCTGCATCTTTCAAAAATGTTCTCTTTGATCATCAGGACCTGCTAATGCTGCAGATATAGTTATGTAACTTATAAAA
Source organism: Pteropus medius (assembly GCF_902729225.1). Classification (NCBI taxonomy): domain Eukaryota; kingdom Metazoa; phylum Chordata; class Mammalia; order Chiroptera; family Pteropodidae; genus Pteropus; species Pteropus medius. The sequence goes on from NW_024342470.1 coordinate 2,677,753, forward strand.
GGCAAAAGCTACTCACTTTTTCCCCTCAACTCCACTTCCAAAAATAAAATCCACAAATACCTGTTTGTAAAATGTATCTAGGATCTCAGACACAAGGTCTTCAATTTTATCTTTTTTTTTTTCCGAACAAGTTTTGTATTTTTAAAAATAACTATGCAAAATCCTCCAGCCCTATCAACCTCCCTTTTCATCCCTACTTTAAACAATAAGAGTTTCCTCCTGGATGGAAATTAAATAGCTCTATGTAAAGAGGGTCTGAGAAAATTCCAAAGCACCATTTGGGGATGAAATATTGGCCAATCACTTCTCAAAGGCAAAACTGGATTTGCTCTGCAAAACAATTCAGCAAAAACGTGGTTTCCAAACTTTAGTGCTATGCTGTGGCAATGGAAACCTTCTAGACACAACTTGAAGTTGGGAGCCAAGAACAATGCTAAGGCAAGGAAGACATTTGAGGGCAAACCAGACAGTGATCTTGGCACTACCCGCTCCTGAGCCCAGAGCTACAGCAGCTGTGCAGTAGTGGTATACCCTTCCGAGGTCTCTCAATCTCTAGGTGCACCAGAGTCCAGATTTTAAAACTCTTCTTCTTTCCCCTATCTTTCCCTGCCCACACATTTCATTCCAGGTTACATTATAATAGATGGTGCAAATGCTGTGAGGACCTCACCATTGTGAACAAGCAACTCCTTGACATTGGGCAAGAGAACCTGAGACTCACAGCCACAGCCTCTGCCTCTGTGATCAGACCTCTCTGTGGCAGTCAATTTCCTGCTTGGTCTGCAGAACCAGGCAGGCCTCTGGCTTGGGGTCGTGGGGAGACTTTCTTTGGGTTCCCTTGTCAAAATGTTCAGTGCCCACTCGAGAAGCCTATATTCTCTACATTACAAGATGGCAGTGTGCCAGTTTCCAAGCCAGCTGGCTGACTCAGAGATGAAGAGATTATTCCATGACACTTTGTTTTCCTTCCAGTCCTAAGGGTAAAAAATGTAAAACACTGCTGCCACCTGCTGTTGTTTTAGGAATAAATTCTTGAAATGATTCTGGGATAAGTTATGTGTTGGTTTATTTTAGGTAAGTGTTTTGGAGAATTTAGGGGTATTTCAGAATATATGTTTGTATACCATAGTTGGGTACCAGCTGGCCTGTTATTTCCTAGGATGGGTTATTGGCCACATGGGTGGCTTCCTTCTTTCGGGCCACTAAGTCCTGTTTGTCCCATCCTTTGGTTTATACTTGTGCTCGTAGAGAGCTAGGGAGGCAGGAGGGAAGAGCAGATTCCCTGACCCCAGACAACCTTCGAAGGGAGCCCATGCAGGGCTCTGGCTAATCAGATTTAGCTTTGGAAGCCCTTTCTTCATTGGCCAATGATGTCATGGAAGCCATAATGGAAGGCAAAATCCCTAACGATGGAGCATTCTCCCATGAGTCTGTCAGTGTGTCGTGTTCCCTTGGAAATGCTCTCCTCATTAGAGGTGGCTGTAAACTTTGGGATGAGTTTCATTACGTGGTGTCTCCAAATATTTTATTTTTGTCTTCCTTGAGGAAACTGAGGAAGATTAAGGAGGAGGGGTTTCCAGGAAAATTAAGGCTAGCCTAATCTGAATCACTCCCAGATGAGAATTCTTGAGTTTAAGTTAGATGATGAGAGGAAGAGGGAAATAGTATATCCAGGTAAGGAGCACGGGGAGAGCAGATAGTCATAGCTTAGACAGGCCTGAAAGGAACCCTTAGTCATGGAGGCACCCAGAGGACAGAGACCTCTTCCTCTTGACTATTTTAGTAGCTCGTAGCTGCTCCAGATCCGAAAATGGGATTTTCCTCTTTGCAGTCTCCCGGAAGGTCCATTTGCATGTAAACAAGTTGTTTTCCTTTGTCTTGGGAGAATTCTTTCAACCAAGATCTTTTTATTGGCAGAGATTAATGGATTTATTAAGTGTGTTTTCATGTAATTTTAAGTTCCTATTCTTCCTCTTTTTAAAAAAATATATAAGATCTTGAACTTTGTAGATGGACACAGAATAAAGTTTTACGGAAAAGACACTTGATCTTTGTGCTATCAAAGGAAAAAGATATCTGAGTCATACAGATAAGTACTGAAGTTATGTGATGGCCTATTACTCAGTATCTGGCATGATCACTTTTTTCCTCAACTCTACTTCCCAAAAGAAGACACAAAAGTACAGCATGTTTTGTTGAATGAATGGTCAAGCTTATGACCCAATGTTGTTGCCATAAGGTCTGTGAGACCTGTTGGGAGGGATCGGGGTAGAAAGGAGCAGAAGGAAGAGTTTCGGAATTAATAAGGTACAAAGTCTGTGGTTAGAATGAATCATGGGAGCTAGAATTCTATGTCAGGACCAAAACTAATACCATATAAGCTTCAAAATATATGTTTATGACTTTTATAAATTAAATATAATTCTTGTAAAAAAATAAAACATGAAGGTTATAACGTACAAAATTCCTCGTTCCATGTCTCATTCCCTAAACATGGCCATTGTCAGTGTCTTGCACAAGCTTGACTGTGTTTATGCTTCGTGTATTTTCTTGTTTACATCCCCGTTCTCTCTTAGGATTTTGTAAAGGCTTTGGAAAAGTTGCAGCCTGTCTCAGTTGTGTAAAGAAGAGTTCAGGGAAGAGGTTTGTATACTACTAAAGAAATATCAGTATCTCCCTTGGGGGCTAATGTGCTCATGGCAATGGGAGATGAGTGGGGGACTCTAAGTGGGAAGAAAATTCAAGAGGACAGGGTTAGGTAGTGGTTTCAGCTTCCCCTCCTTTCCTGGAGAGTCTCTTTTCATTTTTTTTAGGTTTTCTTTTTTTTCTCCCCCTAACTTTATTAAGGCATAATTGGCAACTAAAATTGTATATAATATAAAGTGATGATTTGATATATGTATACATCGTGAAATGATTACCACAAGTTAATTAATACATCCATTACCACACATAGTTATTGTGTGTGTGTGTGTATGCTGAGAATGCTTAAGAGTTACCGTCTTAACAAATTTCAAATATACAACACAGTATTATTAACTATAGTCACCATGCTGTACATTAGCTTCCCAGAATTTATGCATCTTATGATTCTAAGTTTGTGCCCTTTGACCAACATCTGCCATTTCCCCTCCTTCACTCCCTGGCCACCACCATTCTACTATGAGATCAAATTTTTTTGAGTTTTATATGCATGAAATCTACAGTATTATATAGTATTTGGTTCTTCTGAGATTCTCCTGATAGTGTTCAGGCCTCTAAGCTTATGGATTTTTTTTTTTTTTTCAGAAGAGAAGCAACTTCTCAGGAGACTAATGAGGTTGGTGCTTACTTATGGGCTTGATTTGAATAGCATGGGACCCTCCTTTTCCCATGCATTTGTTGATCCCTTGCTCCCCCTAGGAATCCTGACCCAGCTTAAATGCCAGAGCTAAAGGCCCCAATCTGGTTCTGTACTCTGAGGTGGGGAAGAGAGTATAGTAATTACAAAGAGAACTGAAGACAACCATGAGATAGGACATATGACTGGTAAATTCTTCCCCTCGCAAGGCTATCAGAGCTCTATTCTGCTAAAGGTTAGTTTGCAAAGATATTTATGAGGCTCCTTAGTGACTAGATGAACAAGACCATCACTCTGTCTGCAAACTGCTCTTCTGATGAACACACGTTCCTCCTGGATGGTGTCAGGACATGGTCGTTTGAATGTTTTAGATACCAGTTATTGCCCCTTCTGCTGTGCTTGGTAACTAGGATGCTGTCAAGAAAATACAGCAAGGCTTTTAGGAGCCTAAAAAGAGCATTTCAAAACATTGCATTAGCCTTTTGTCCCTTCAGTCTGTTTTTCCTAGAGCAAATATAATCTTAGTTGCTACAAATTCTGTTTAAAATAGCTCTTCTGTTGAGTCACCTGAAGTGAAACTGTAGATATGGTATTATTTTAGCCATATCAAACTTGAAATGTTAGCCAAGTTCTAGTAACTACTCATTGGGGGGAGCTGGTGGTGTGCTTTCACATGTGTTTTGGGTAAGATCCTAAAACATCCAGAGAGAAATATATGTCTCAGATGAGTCGGTCAGTATGATGCATCTCAGAACGGGCTACAAGAGCTTTAGAAGTTTTAAGGCTGCAAAATGCTTTAAAAGGTGGCCCCCACCCTAACAAATGGACAGAACTTGGGGAAATCTCCAGGAGGCCATGCAGAGGGGTCAGAGGACCTTGTAAATGCTCTAAGGAAGAAATTAAAGCTTTAAACAGAACATTATGCCATGACTTTAAAGGTCATTATCTAGTTCACACTTACATCAGACTCTAAATATTGTCAGAAAGTGGTTAAGTTTGCCAGGATCACGAACGGTAAAATCGCTCAAAATAGACTTCAGAAATCTTCAAGGCCAATGTGGCCGTGGCAGGCCAAGATGCTCAAACCTGTTGTAGCCTCGTGAGAGACCGCCACAGAAATGAGAAATAGCAGCTGCTTAAAGGAAAATTTATACTCACTGACCTTCGAAGGTTACATGAGTACATGTAACTTTGTCTTTACCTCTTTGACCAAATGGAAGTGGGGCAGGAAGGGGAAACTTACACTCCTTAAATGAACCCCTTGTCAGAGACCACTGTACTATGGCCTCTGAATGCTCTGCCCTTCTCCCTTCCAATGGCGTAGCTTGTTGCCCAGTTAGCACTGAACAGTAGCTATCAGCTCTACCTACCATCTGGCCCCACCCTCTGTTAGCCAAAGCCAAGTCACCTCCTGTCAGGCAGCTGCTGGGTGAAAGTCCAGAACAGCTCTCCTGAATAAACAAGTCAAAGAAAGGCAGTTCCCAGCAGTGGACGGGGCTGTGCTCCAGAAGTTTATTTGCAAATCTGTCCTTTGGAACTTGAAAGATATTCCCCAGGAGGAGTGATGGTATGCATTGTGGCAAGTTTTCCAGGCTAGTCCACAGCACTAATTTGACCCAGAATGGGCTTGGAAAGCAGCGGTCTAGAACTTACCATCATGCATAATAGCTTTGTAGTCTTCTCTCTTCAGTTTAGAGACATTTGTGGCTCTAGGCATGGTACTAGATGACATGGGGATTCAAAGCTGCCTCAGATTTGTGGGGTGCGTTGATTCAGTGGCTAAGATCTTTCCAGTCTCACAAAACCCCTGGTCCTCCTTTTTCCACCTACAGGCTTTAGGCTGAGGGTGTAGGGGTGACTATTTCTGCTTTTCTTTAGTTTGGTGCCTCAGGTATCTTGGTGTTGGGCCGGAGAGGCCTGGGTGAGAATCCTGGCTCCACTACTTATACAGTTGCATAGCCTCTCTGAGCTTCAGTTTTTTTCTCAGCAAAACTGGGGTAATGTGTCTGTACGAGAGCCTTGAAATTTCCTCCCCAACAATGTTCTCCTTTTCTAGGTAACAACCACGACTTTTGTTAGGGCGTTCACATTGCTTTCCAACAGATTGCTCCATTCCTGAAGGCTCAGGTCTAGTGCAAGTTCATTTCAAGGCCATTATTATAGACCTAATGGTGGGTGCTGGCTTAATTCAGGCAAGCGTGCTTGCAGAAATTTACTGGTTCCTTTTCTCCTTCTAGATAAGAATGGCAGATATGTACGGCCTCCGTAGCAACAGAAAGCCACTCAGACTGAAATAGGGCCAGACCCAGATGAAAGCAACTACTGTGGGAGATAGAATGGAGGGATGGAAAACAGAGGACTCATTGATGAAGATGCTGAACTCCTAAATGGACCCATCCTGAAGCCTGTCTGTTCTAATTCTGTTGTTTCAAGTGTGTGAACCAATCGTCCCTTTCACTTTATGCCATTTCGAGTTGAGTTTTCTGTTTTTGTAATGGAAGACATGTTAATTGATACATCACAGCACAAGATTTCCCATGGGTATTAAATGAGATAAAGCATTCATAGTACTTAGCGATATTTAGGGCCGAGTCTGACTTATAGATGTGACCTCACTCTTCCCACCCAAGGGCGTTAGTGGGACAGACCACGATGTCTCAGCCCTTTGTTAGGGATAAGGAAGAAAGGAGAGGGTCTGGATCAGCAGATTCTGACTAGCCTTTAGCCTGTTTTGGAGCTTGGGCACCTTGCCTGGACTGGGAGATAGCCCTGCTCGACTGCTTCTAGTTTTAAGATCAACTCCTTTGGAGGAAGTGGGCCTCGTAAGCCTGGGGTTCCTATAAGATCCTTGGTAGTTATATGCACTGAGGAGGGTTGTGGGACAAAAAGGGAAGAAAGGAGAGAGAACCATCATTTGTTAAAGCAATAACAAAGGATCTATTTTTGAGATCAGGGTTAATTTCTTCCTTTTTTTCTTTCTTTCCTCCTTGTCCTCCTCTCTTCCTTATACTTTTTAACACTCCCAATTCTTGCCAGGCCTGGGGAAGAGTTGAGATGGATCTCTGGTAAGGGAGGGAAAAAATTTACTGGATGGGGAAATGAGGACTTCTTTCTAACGCTGATGACTTGTTTGCATTTAAGAGTAGCAGGAGTCTCAGTTTCCAGCTTAAATGGTGGCTTTAGACTTTTATAGGAAGTTGGCAAGGCTGGTCTTTTGAAGTCTTTGCCTGAGGAATAAGACAGTAGGCAAGGTAGTGTGGTTCTAGGACAGAGGGCTGTGTTGTGACTGTGGTAGGAGGGAGGAGTCATTTGGAGCACACATAATCGCTGTAAGTCAGATTTCTGGTCATTTCATCATCCCCAGATTAGGCCTGAGTCCCTAGGTAGAGGAAACTGCGATAGAAGAATAAGTCACACAGAGCTAGCACAACTGAAATCTGTGTAAGGAACCTGGTTCACATGACATTCCTGCTTTGCATAACAAATGTAGAGCTCACTTGTCTTATTTTAGCACACTGCTTTTGGAGTACGCTAGGACACAGGATGGAGATGGAGTGTAAGAAAACATTTCTTCAGAAAAATGAGTCAAGGGTGCCATGTTGCAGCTGTGAAATGGATACCTAGAAGTGAAAATAGAACTCTGGTGTGATCTGACTAGAACAGGATTGAGCTGCCAGCTTCTTATCTTGACACTAGATTTATGACCATGGTCAAGAACTGCCCTGGCCTTTGTTTTTATCAGTCACATTCCATTAATACCTCATAGTGAATTGGTGGTCAATAAAAAACCCAGTTATGTTTTACATGAACTGTGCCCTGCCAGGAATCCCCATGAATTTGAACTGTTGATTTTTTTGAAAATAAATATAGAAGTTAACAAAGATCCTTGCTGGATTTCCTGCTGTTCAGACTATTTTACATCTTGCTTCTTTTGTCTATCAGTTATTACTCTGAACTTTTCACTTATCTACTTTATTTGAGTCATGTAAATATGTTGACTAGGACAGGATATAAGTAGGGTGCTTGTGACTCTGCCTGGGAAACTTCCTGCTGATGGACATCCAGTTATTTATCAACCTCCTGAGTACATGGCTATTCAGTCAGCTGCCAAACCATGTTACAATACTTTTATACCACTCACACTCTTGACCTTATTCATCACTGGATTGTTAGGTGCTTTGTCTAATGCCTTACTGAAATCAAGTTACACTGCCTTTGACATTTTGACCCCTAATAGTCTGGCATTTACCCAATACCTTGCTCCGTAAATGTTTGCTGAATTAAACTGAATTCCCTGAATCATCAGCTTAATAACCATATATTTTAAAAAAAGGAAATGAGGCATAATTAATTGATGGGACCTTTCCATTGTTTTAAATAAAAACATAAAAATGTCACACATTGAAGAAAAATAAAATATAGACTATGGTTGACAATAACCATTATGCTAATTATTATCATTATCAATATCTGTTATTATAATAATTGTTCTTTAAAAAAACATAATCAAGTGAAACTTCATTTTCCATTTAATCTATTTTGGCCATCTTTCTATAACTTAGTAAAATTCAATGGTCTGGATCTCATTCTTTTCTAAGTGTTTAAAAAATTGTTTAAAGTCTTTAGGTTCTGGCATCACAGTTATTTGTCTTTAAATTATGGAGTCAATGCATTCTTCTAAAAATACATATATGCCAGATCTTGAGTCAGAACAGTGAGGAATTAAAAAGAAAAATGGGCAAGATCCTGACACTTCAGAGACTTGGGATAGGGTGGGGCCATGAAACAAGCACACTAATAGTGATGGAACAAGGCCCCAAGCATTTAGGGCTACTGCAGGGGAGTGTGTCATGTGCTCTGGGGCCTTGGTTAAATGCAAAGGGCGATTATTCTCTCTCTTTGGAGCTTGGAGCAGCAACCAAGAGATGTTCAGGCAGCTGAACATCACAGCCTATGTTCTCCTGCCACTCTTCGATTTATGACAGTTAAAGCAATGGACTCTGTCTTCAGACAGCTCCTGCATGGGCAGTGTGTGTGCTAAAGGAGGTATTTGCTCCAGGTGATGGCCCTCTTCCCCTTCCCATCCCTTTATTTATGGTTATCAGATTAGTATAAGGTCCTGGTCTTGACCACAATGAGAGAAGAAGAGAAAAAAGCCAAGAAAGCAAAAGCCAGTGGTGATAGGCAGACTCTCAAGGTGATCTCTATGAACTTTACGTTGGGCATTTACACCTTTGTATAATCCCCTCTTCATGAGTGTGAATGTGGCCTGTGACTTCTTTCTAACCAACAGAATATAGTCAAGGTGATGGAATGTGTGTGATTATTGATTATGTTGCAGATGTCTTAGTACCATCTTGCTGAGCTGCTTTCTTGCTTTTGAGGAAGTGAATGGCCATGTTGGGAACCCTAAGTACCAAGGACCTGTGAGCAGTCACTAAAAGCTGAAGGTGGCCACTGATTGACAGGAACCATGAAACCGAAGCCTTGAGTCCTATAGCTACAAGAAACTGAATTTTGCCAACTGAATTCTGAATGAGCTTGGAGCAGATTTTTTCTTCAGATAAAAACACAGCCCAGGCTGATACTCTATTGCCGCCTCCTGAGACCCTAAGCAGAAGATTTAGTTATGTCTGAACTTCTGAACCACAGAAACTGTGAGACAGTAAATATGTGTTGTATTAAGGAGTTAAATTTGTGGTAATATTGTTAAGCTGCACTAGATAACAAATATGCCACTGGTTGGTTGCTTTTGCCTTCTATAAGAACTGCAGGATAAAAAATGGCCAGAGGGAAGAGAGGCTGGAAGGCAAACTCAGCAACCTTTATGAAGAGAAGAAAGTGACTAGAAAATAGACTTTTGCTTTAAGTCTGTCAGGTTCATTTGTTCATTCATTCATTTATTCATCAAAAGATGTTAAATTGGAAATATGGACAGACACATCTAGATAGATGTATCAGTCAGGTTTAAGGGAAGAATATTGTTATAGACCAGCGGTCCCCAACAGTTTTGGCACCAGGGACCAGTGCTCCTTATAGGAGAATCTAATGCCTGATGATCTGAGGTGGAGCTGAGGCAGTGATGCTAGTGCTGGGGAATGGCTGCAAACATAGATAAAGCTTAGCTCACTTGCTTGCTTGCTCGCTCGCTGTTTACCTCCTGCTGTGCGGCCTGGTTCCTAACAGGCCACAGACTGGTACAGGTCGAGGCTGGGGGTTGGGGACCCTTTGTTATAGACAGAATTGCATCCCCCCCAAATTTATTACTGAAGTTCTAAACCTCGGTATCTCAGAATGTGACTTTATTTGGAAAGAGAGCCTTTACAAAGGTAATTAATTTAAAATGAGGCCATTATGGTAGGCCCCAAATAAATCTGACTGGTGTCCATGTAAGAAGAGGCAATAACACCAGAGATGCATAAACACAGAGTGGTGACTATATGAAAAGGCAGCAGGAGTACAGCCATCTGCAAGCCAAAAAGAGAGGCCAGAAGACAAACCAACTCTGACAACACCTTGGACTTCTAGCCTCCAGAACTATGGGAAAATAAATTTCTGTTGTTTAAACTACCTCGTTTGTGGCATTTTGTTATGGCAGCCCAAGTAGACTAATACAGATATAGAAACCACTCTAGATATTTTAAGCACTGGAGGATTTAATATGGAGAGTTAGGTGCTTTCAAAATCATTGGAAGTGGCTGGGCTTGGGGGCTGCCGCTAGAACTAATGTGTTTGAGAGTGCACTGCTGTGGCTATCAACTGGGGAGCATAAAGCTGATGCCACTTCTGTCGACTCTGCCATGGCAATAACAGCTGCCTCTGAACCCCCAAGAAGGTGGTAAGCAGTCACTGAAAAACTGAGATCAGCTACCTATCTGGCTTTCAATACTCAGGTGCCCATGACCTTGATTGTCAGGAGAAAATGGCAGTGGAGTGATGCCTTCCATCCCATTTATGCCTTCCACTTAATTGAATTTAGTATCCTGGCCACAAGGGAGCTATAGTGGTAACCTTCCAGCCTGTGTAGCACAGGAAAGCCCAAAGAAGGGAAATGATGCTGGAGCCTCTAGGCATAACCAGCCCCATACCATAGACATCAGAGCAAAGCAAATGCCAAGACAAACCATGAAACTGATAACAGAATTCATTGAGTTGCTCACCTACGTGAAAAGTATAAAATGCATGGAAAAGACAGGATTTAGAAGGAGGATTTCTTTGGAGAAGTTATACAGTTTTATCTCCTGTAACTATCCCAAGTAATAGGGCTGAGTGCTTTTCCCATCACCTCAGGTGGAGGGAAGAGAAATTCAGCAGGACCACTCATAGCTAGATATGGATCTCCTGCGACTGTGGGCATGGGAAGGTTTATGCTGGACTTTTATCTGATTTCTGTTTTGGAAAACTTAAAAGATGGAGATAGTTTGAAGAGTTGTTCAGACCTTGGGAATGAAAGAGAGGTGGTTGATCTAGGCAACAGACTCTTTTAGAGTTTGTTGTGGCAGAGACTGTATGAGTGTTTCAAGAGCTATGGAATATCACAGGAGAAGTGAATTGGAAGAGTTAGGGGAGGCACTTGAATTAAATCATTGAAGAGTTAACTAAGTTAAAAAGGGCCAAGTGTGGCATTCATGGCAGAAGGAACAGCATGTGCAGACTCAGAGGCTCAAAAGGGCCTAGAATGTCAAGGAAAAGTTAAATGTTTAGTGTAGCTGCAGAGTAATTTGAGGGTGTGGGGAGTATAAGAAATTGGCTTGGGAAAAGCAAATGTTGTGCTTCTGAGTTTACCTTTTGTCTTTAGGAAATAGGGAATTATTGTAGAGTTTTTTCTTTTTAAAGTAATAACACTTTTTAGAACATTTTAGATGTACAGAAAAACTGAGCAGTTAGTTCAGAGAATTCCCATATGGCTCTATATGGTTTCCCTAAATTTTTAACGTGTTTCTTACATAAGCAGGGTACATTTATTATAATTAATTAAAATATACCGACACATATTATTAACTAAAATTCATACTTTATTCAGATTTTCATAGTTTTTACATAATGTCCTTTTTCTGTTTCAGAATCCCATCTAGAATATCATATTACATATAACTGTCATATCTCCTTAGGCTCCTCATGCTGTGACAGTTCCTGAGACTTTCCTCTTTTTGATAACCTTGGCTATTTTGAGGAGTACTGGTCAAGAATACTGTGGGATGCCCCTGTATTGGGATTTTTTGGATGTCTTCCTCATGATTAGGCTGGGGTTGTGGGTACTATGGGTTTTTCAGTAGAATTTGATCAATGCTTTACAAAAGTGATTTGAGGACAGTGTGAAGGGTGAATGAGATGGAGTATAGTAAGCTGGTAACCTTTCCTTAGGAAACTCTTCAGTGGCTTATCACTGCAATTATTATTATTATTTATTATTATTATTATTTTTTTTTTTTAAATCTTACTTTTTAATGTGGCTTATGCAGCCCTACGGAATCTGAACCCAGCCTGCCTTTCCGGCCTCATGTCCTGATACTTTCTGCTTGCTGTTTTATGCTTCAAACCCACTGGCTTCTGTTTCCATTTCTTGAAGGTGCAAGGTTTGCTATCCTCAGGACATTTCAGTGATTTTTGCCTTATAATCCAGGTAGAAGATGAGTTTGGGGCCTGAGTTAGAGGAGGAGGAGCAGGTTAGAGAGCACATATGTGGCAGAATTGACAGAATGCTGACTGTTTGGATATATGAAATAAAAAAAAAAAAAGGAGAGGATTTGAGCACAGGTTTGAGATTTGTTTGAACGACTTGATCGCTGGACTTGACCATTCACTGAGATGGGGACTGTAGGAATTTAGAGGGGGAACATCATGAGATCACAGTGACATACCAAGTTTGACTTACTTGAGGGACATTGTGATGTTCTTGTCTAGCAGGCAGCCATACATCATGAGTCTCAGGTTCAGGAGGGAGGTTGGAATAAGAGTAACGGCTAAACAAGAGATTGTGGTGGGGGCTCAGATTATTAATTCAACTGGGATAAACCCAAGGGACATATTTGCAGTAATTGAAGCCCTTGGCAGCCAATATTTTAATGTGAACTTCAGGTCAGCAGAGAAATTAAATTTATTTTGGAGACTATCAGGCAAAAGGAGGCCAGGATTTTGGGGAGGATTTGTGGTCATTCCACTTGCTAGGCTTAGGTTAATGACTGCTTCTTTTCTATAGGAATGAAACTTTGGGACTTGAAAAGGCTGTTCTATTAACTAATTAATATAGCCTCAGGAAAAGTAGCAGAGAGGTTTGGGGTTTGGACTGAGTTATATGAGTAGAAAATAGAGTGGTGGACAGACCAAGTGATGATGAAATTGTTCCCAGGTATGCTATTTCTTCATATTTTTTATGCCATGATATTTACGTTAGAAGAAAATTACAATAGTAGTATGTGCTTTGGAGATACTATAGGTTGGCTCACTCAATAATCATTCTAACCAGTTTCTCTCTTGTCTTTTTCTACTCTAGAGGCTCGAAAGCAACATACACAAATTCCAAAACCTCATTACAACTTAAAGAGGCCACGAAATATAGTTTGGATTAATGAGAAGTTCCCAGAAGTCCCTGAGGTGGGCTTCCATCTCCGAACAGAAAAGCAAAGATTTGTGAGGAGAAGGATTTTTGGCCTTCTGCCTTCTTCCAGTGTGGAGCTTAGATATAATGCCTGAAGACGGTGGCCGTCTTATTATCAAGAGAATGAAATCTGTAAGCTAACAACAGTGGAGCAGAAGGATAGAAAAAACCTGATTCCTTGATGACATCCTTTAGCAACTATGCTGGTTCTGGTCCAACCGCTTCTGGATTTTGTGTTAAGTGGGGCAAAAAGCCTTAGTTCTGTACAGCAGCACACTGGCTCTCAAATGTAACTGCCCATTAGAATCATTTGTGGGGACTTTAAGTTCCTAATGCTTAAATTGCCCTGTATACCACCTATTGAATACAAATTTCTGGTACTGAGACCTAAGCTTTGATCATTTTTAAACTTCCCCAGGTGATTCCAATAGGTAGCCAAGCTTGAGAATCAGTGGTTAATAAACCACTGCTTTTTGTTTTTGTTTTTGTTATTTCCAGCTGGATGATATTGTTACAATATATGTGTTGAAACTACATTTAAATAACAAAAGCATGTAAATTAGCCCATCTCCCATCGGCTGTGTCATTGTTACTATCCCTAGGAGAATCACAATCTTAGAGTGTTGTGCCTCTTCTTTCAAATTTTCCTCTCTGCATATACTAAAGTATATTTGTTTTCAATTACAGAAATCCTTCTAGGGGTTGTCCGAGTGGGGCCTGAGAAGTGACTTTGTCAGACAGCCCAGAAAAATCAGGACAGTGCTGACTTCAATTTTCTATATCCATAAACCATGAGAACAACTGGGAAATGTCAATATTTTAGCATCCAAACCACCTCTCCCAACCTGCTGTTAGCATTTTAAAATAACAGAAAATAATATTTCATTAGTCTTCTAATTCAGAAGTTTTAAAAATGGCATATTACTTTCTGTCTGTGATTAAATATTTAATCACAAGATTCAGAAGATGTTGAACTTGGTGTTGTTGGGCTTCAATGTAGGGTGATGCTAAATTTTTGTGTAGTCATATCCTCTTTTTGGGTTCCAGCCTCAAGTTTCAGTTGTTTAATGGTTGGTTCTTTTGAAGAAGCATCATTTTTTGAGGTTCATATTTTTGTTTTAAGTTGCAGATGACTTTGAGATCCAGAAGAGGTTGAAATAGGTACACAATAACATTTTCAGCAGCCCTGCTATTTGATAGGATATCTAAAAATGTATATAAAAATATTCCTCTATTGAAAAGACCCAGCTCCAGAGTCAGGATTTTTGTAGCAACAAAGTATTAATTTTGTCAATTTACATGTAACTCGTGAAATATATGCTAATTTATTTCTCATGAGAGGCAACACTGCACAACAAATTCTAGAATGAGAAGGCATGGGTTCAAATTCCAACTCTGCCTCTAATGGCTATGTGACTTGGGGCATATTACTAAATTTCTATTCTTCACTTTTCTCATTTTAAAATAGAAATAGTATTGTGAAGATTAAGGAGATTAAGGGAGTAATACATGTAAAACATTTACAAATGTGTGTAGTATATATTAGATGTCTAATAAATATTAGCTATTATGATTATCTCTATTAATTTAGACACATTTCTGAATACCTTTGCTCAAAAGTGACTTTTTTTGTGAGATTTTTCGCCCTCCCCAGACTTTCCGCTGACATAGATTTCCCTCTCTCATCCCCAGTTTCTATTGAAGTCCTCTTTAGAATTTCACCATTAACATCTCCTTTCCTCTTCTCGCTCTACACGTTCTTCCTGAGCTCTAGTTATCATCATATGCTGAATAGTTCCCACATCTGAAGCTGAGTCTAATCTTTTTTACATGTGCTCCAGACTCCTGTGTCCTTTCAGACATTAACACTTGGATGTTCCATAACACTTTATCCCCTAAACTGAATGAATTCCTTATTGAAGAGAATGGCACCATAATTCGCACACAGCTGCCCAAATTCTGGATGTAATCCTTGACTCCTTTCTTCCATATCTGTCAAACAGTCTCCAATTGTGTCTCCAGGCCATTCACTTCTCTCTATCCTCTTTGCTGCAATTCTAATTTAGGCCATTGTTCTCTCTTTCAAGTAGCTTCCCATTCTCCAGCTTTCCCTCTGTAGCTTTAGCAATATTTCTAAAATCTAAAACTGACCTAAAACTCTGCCTAAGACTCTTCAATGACTCCCTATTGTCCTCAGGGTAAAATAAAAACTCCTTAACAAAGTTTATAAGTTCTTTCATGATCTGGCCCATGCTTATCTTTCCAGCCTCATCTTACGTCCTTCTCTTCTTTAGATTCAAAGGTCCAGACTTACCGAATGAAATCAATGTGTTCTCTACTATTTCAGATCTTTGGCACTTGCTGCTCCTTCTACTAGATTCTTCTCTTTGCTCACACCTTTTGCCCTGCCCCACTTTCTCTGTGTAACTTTTTCTGATCCTTCACATCTCAGTTCAAGTATCAAGTCTTCTCAGAAAATTTGCTTGACTCCCACACTTGGGCAAAGGGTACCTCCAACGTGTTCTACAGGACCGATTCTTCTCATTGTTGCACTTAATCATACTATATTGTAATAATCTGTTTATTTGCTGTACCGCTTACTACAGGGAGATATAGATAACGCTTGATAAAGACAAGGTTTGTGTAATCAATATCTACTACTCTGTTAGGCACTCCATCCATATCTTCTGAGAACAACATACCTTTTCTGATAACTACTTCTCTTGTAGTTTCTGAAGGGTATGATATGTCTTTACGTGACTTAGATTAAAGATGACTGCCTGGTCCAAATGGGAGCAATCATGGTATAAAGGCCATGGTAGGATAATGATAAAGCATAATGGATGCTGGATTCAAACACCGTGCTCTTCCCTTTAATAGTGTGTAAACATCTTTGTGGTTCTATCTTTTCATCTCTAAATGTGTATAATAATACCTATTTTATGGTAGATGCATCTTGAAGAATGGCAGTAAATTAGTGTAAATCTAATCAGGTGGTGGTTATAGATGTAGTTTCATTGTTGAAAAAATTCAACACATCTCTATGTAGCTATTGCTCTGAATGCTTTTTTCTCTGTACATGTTAGTAAAGACCATTGGAGCAGTTTGCTTTCAGCTGGCAAGGCCAACAATATGCTTTTACTATCCTGCCTCAGAAGTCTATTAACTCTCCAGCCTTATGTCATAACTTTGATCCAAGGGACCTCAATTGTGTTCTATTCTGAATCATCCTGATTCATTGGATTGATAGTATCATGCTGATGCTAACTATCATGCTTCTTGGTAAGCAAGAAGTAGCAACTACTCTAGATACAGTGGAAAGACAGATGCATACAGAGATTATGAAATAAATTCCACAAAAATTCAGGGGCTTATTAGCTTCTTGTGGTCCAGTGATCTGGAGCACAGTGAGATATCTTTTCCAAAGTTAAGAAAAAGTTGCTGCACTTGGCCCCTCCCACCACTAAGAAAGAGGTACAAAACCTATTGGGTCTCTTTAGGTTTTGGAGGCAACAAATAATTCATTTGGACATGCAACATTCACTAATTTACTGGGAATCCTGAAAAGCGGCCAGTTTTGGCACCTGGAAAGAGGCAAGTAAAAGAAGGCTCTGCATCAGGTCGAGGCTGCCATGCAAACTGCTCTGCCACTTAGGCTGTATATGCAGCACATCCAATGGTGCTTGAAATGCCGGTGGCAGATAAAGACACCGTATGGAGACTTTAACAGCCTTGTATAGGTAAATCACATCCCAGACCCTAGGATTTTGGAGCAAAGCTTTACCATCCTCTGAAGACAACTATTCTCTGGAGGAACAGTTTCTAGATTATAACCGAGCCTTAGTATAGACCTAATGTTTGACTATGAATCACCAGTTGGAAATGGCATATATGAGATCAGGCTCAAGCAAGTCCTGGAGGCACAAAAAAGTCACATAAACAAATGTCACAAATGCCCATGGCTCTACCACATTGCTTCTTCCTATTGCATTGCCTCTTCCCTCTCAACTTGAATCTGTGGCCTTGTGGGGAGTTCCTTACAACAAGTTGGCTGAGGAGGAAAAATTCTAGGCCTGTTTTAAATATAAGTCTATACAATATGCTGGTACTGCTCAAAAGTGAATGGTTGTAGCACAGAAGTCCCTGAGGTGTGGCTTTGAAAAGTAGGAGTGAAGAAAAATCCTCCCAGTGGGCAGAAGTATGGATTTATATCGACTCAGGGATAGTAGCTAATGATTTGGCTGGATGGTCAAAACATAGAAGGATCATGATAGAAAAATTGGTGACAAGAAGATCTGAGAAATAAGTTTATAGGTAGAATTCTCTAAATAAGATCAGAGGATTAAGATATGTGTCCCATTGAATGCTCACCAGACAGAAATCTTATCAGAAGAGGATCTTAATAAGCAGGTGAATGAGCTGATCTGTTTGTGGACATCTGTTAACCACTTTCCTCAGCCACTCCTGTCTTAGTCCAATGGAGACTAAACCAAAGTAGTCCGTGGAGGTCATTCATAGACTCAGCAAAATGGACTTTTAATCACCACTGCCAATAGCAGAGACCAACAATAAGTATTCAATATGCGCATTCCCTGGAAGCACTAGGCAGCCGCCTGGTGGAAGCTTGATTGTAAAAGATCACTTCTATCATGGAAGCAACAGAACTTTGTTCTCAACAAAATAGACACTTACTTCAGATACAGACTTGTCTCCCCAATTTACAGTGTTTCTACCAAAAGCACCATTTAGAGATTTACAGAATGCGTTATTCATGTAGTATTTCACAGAGCATTGCTTCTGATCAGGCTTTTGTGTATGGGATTAGGCAAGTGACAGGGGAGAGATGTGGAGGGGATTTTTTAAGAAGTTGTGAATGTGGAGAAGGAGAGAGAGGAAAAGAATATGAGGGAGAGAAGAAAGAGGAAGGACTCTGCTACAGGGAAATTACAGAGAATGGAGAAGGAGAGGAGAGAGAAGACAAATGGAGGTGTTGGATTATGATTCGCTAGTGGTCTGCAATGTAAATGTCCCTTTTTTCTCCCCGTGGAATCTGATAAAATCTATTATTCTCACTATTGCTTTAGAGGTGAACTTGTCAAGTGCTGGCCTTGAAGTAGGTCCAGGGTGATGTCATGGGGCTGAACACACACAGGTTATAATGAGATAAGGTAAGTGAAAGCTCTGACCCAACACCTGGCCCATGGAAGTTACTCAGTAAATGTCTATTTCCCTGGGAGCTTATGACCTTGGCTAACCTCCTGCATCTCCCGGAGCACAGCACAGGGCTTGACATGCAGAGACTTCTCAGAATGTCTGCCTCCTGCCAAGTGGGTTTTCCAAGGGATCTGCTTGACAGCATGACAAAGCACTGAGCTATGAAGGCTTCAGTGCCACTTCACTCTATGCAGAGTTCCTGCATGCCCTGTGAGCTAGGAGCAAAGCTGACACACACACACACACTCACAAAAGAAAACACTCTTTAGCCTGGTCAGGAGACTCCTGGGTAAGCAATGATGTAATTTGTTTTCACAAAAACTATAACAGACTTCTGAGTTAAGCATTTGCTCAGCTGGCCTTTGCCAAAGATGACAGTTGCTTTGTGTCATTGCCTGTTGACAGTGGTCATAGTCACTCACTGTACCTCAAAACACAAAACATTCCAAGGTAAAATAATTATGAGGGAGGTGAGCTGCTCTAGAGGTCTTCAGGGATCATGGTGGGTGCTCAGCCGGGGGTCAGCTCAGAAATTTTACTCTAGGTGAAATAACTTTGGCAAAGGAAATGACAGACAACCAGTTCGGGTCCCCTGTTGTCTGTGGGTGCAAATACTCTGAGTTGCCATGGATATTTTAATCAGGATGTCCCTTTCATTGGAATCAGAGGAATGTAAGTCCTATACTTACTTCTTTGCCCCCTTTACCAGACACCAGGTAGGAGGGCAGGAACTCTTGTTCATTGTCCTATGCCTGCTGCTTAGCACAAAATCAGGCACAAAGGACACATTTGGCGAAAGTTCATGGGATGGAAAAATGAATATAGCGTCCTCCTTTAAGTCTTTTATTTTCTGGCTCTTCTTAACGCCCTTTCTTTGGCATGGGTCCCTGATCACTGCAGGTGTCTCCTAAGAGCTTGTGTCCCTATGTTTCCTTCTCATCCTGGAAACGGAAGTTCATTTTGAAGGCTGCTCTATTGTTTGTCTTGCTTATAATCCCAAACTAAATGGGACTGATTTGTTGTATGCTTGGCTGTGCTTCACACAGCATTTTTTGTGATACATAACATTTCCTTTCAGACCTAGTGTGGCCTGGTAAAGTGGCCTGGTGAAATCCAGAGCACCCAGTGCTGCTACTGTTCTAAATTTCAGCTTTCCCACTTTTTTAATTATGTAATTCGGGCAAGTTATTGGGTTTCACTGAACTTCGGTTTCCTCTGTCCATAAAATGGGTACAATAAGGTGAATTTGGCTGAGACTAGACTCAAAGATTTTTGAATTTTTTGGTAAGTAGAGTCTGAAAAAGAACCGTCATTTAAAATTTGCAAGCAGTTTTATGCCTCTTAAAAGAGGAAATGTCTAGAAAAATGCCTACTATGGGCAAAGACCTTATTCTAGAATGGGGAGTGTTTGACTCCAAGAAGCTAAAAGGCTTAGCAAATCTGTAAAATGTTGTCATTATATTAGGTAGAGTTGATCTCTCCCAATGGTTTTATTTGGAACAGTGTTTGTTTCCTAAGCATGTATTTAGACTGCCATCTGTCTGTTTATTTTGAAAAACGGGTGAGCCATTTTTTAACTAGTTGATCATAGAAGCTTAGGAGCTGAGACATTGAAGATGGCTGGAAGACTGCACCACCTTGGTCATAAAATCATGTCAGAGGAGAAACTGTGAAAAAGAACTTAACTGGGTTTATGGGGTTCAGCATTAGCTGGGCTCTTAGTGCCATACCCATAGTGTTCTATGGTCATAACGCTTGTTCTAATTTCATTTAAAAGATGGAGTTTTCCCTGAAATGAACTCTTAAATTCTCTGGCCGCCTAGAACAAGCTGAATCTTAATACAAGAAATAAAGACAAAAGAGATGGGCCTTAGATTGGAGGGTAGAGACAGAACTGTCTCCTTTATCTGGACCTCAAGGATCTGGGGACTCTATCAGAGCATATTTGCACTGTGGCCCTTGCCTCAGGGCAGCCGTGGAGAGAAGCATACAAGTCACATCAGGGGCCTGGGAAATTTGAGCAAAAGTCTGGGTTTTAAGTTTCTCTCTGTTGTAATAATACTCTTCTTCTTCTTCTTCTTTTTTTTTTTTTTTGCAAGCCTGTGTTAACACAGGGAGAAAGTGGGGGAAAGGTCTGTACATGCTGAGGTATTAAGCATTTCTTAAAAGCAGAGGAGACATTGCAGAAGGAGCACAAACAAACCTTCAATTTCAAAATAGCAAAACAATATAAATCTTTCTTAAAATTTACATGAGCAGGTCAGGCCATGCTATGGGACAAGGCCAAAGAGCCATGTGGCAGATTGTATTTTCTAAAGATGATCACAACACCATCTCTTCTCTCACATGCTGTTTGTTTCTATGATGACGCAATGACATTCTTCTTCTTGAGACATGGGATCGATGTTCCATCTCGTTGAATTTTAGCAGACTTGTGACTCTGGAGGACATAATGCTATGTAGCTGAGCCTAAGTCATAGCAAGTGACAATTTCTGCCTGGTTTTTGTGGGATGCTCAATCATGGAATCTGTATTAGATATCTGTTGCTGTGTAACAAATCACCCCCGACCCCAAACCTAGCAGTTTAAACCTAAACACATTTATTATCTATTTCACAGTTTTTCTGAGTGAGAAATTTGACCATGGCTTGGCTTTCTCCTTTGCTGTAGGATCTCTCACAAGGCTACAGTCAATTTTTCAGGGATTATTGGACTGAAATCCTTGGTTCCTTGGCCAAAGTAACCCTCAATTCCTTGCCACGTGGCCTCTCCAACTTGGCAGCTTGCTTCAAAATAGCCAGCAAAAGAGAGAGAGAATCTGTTAATAAGATAGAAGGCACAATATTTTGTAACCTAATTGTGAAAGAAATATCCCCTCAATGTTACCATATTTTATTAATTAGAAGCAAGTTACTCAGGGGGATGGGATTAAACAAGGCTGTGAATATAAGGAGTTAGGGATCACTGGGAGCCATTCTAGAGGCTTTTTACCACAGAACCTAACTACCATGCTATGAGAAAGCCCAGATGGGGAGGCCACATGTAGCTGTTCCAGTATTAAACACATGAGTGATAGAGCCTTAGATAATTCCAGGATCAGCCATTGAGTAATCCCCAGATTTTCAAACTTCCCATTGGAGGCTCCAGACATTGTGTATGGGACACAAACTGTCCTTGTTATGCCCTTTATGAATTCCTGACCCATGTAATTCTTGAGACTAATGAACTGGTTGTTGTTTTACACTACATGGTAGTAGCTAGAACAAGCCACTTATCTTGAAGCTTAATTGCTCACCTGGTTTGATCATATGAAATGTCCATTGCACATTTTTTTGCAGCTAGATTGATATCACATTTCAGCCTAAAGTTTGCAACCTAACAATACATTAAAAATCCATGCAGATTCGAAAAATCTTGAAACTTTCTGGTTGCCATAGGTTCTACTTACTTTTTGGCTCATCTAAAAAAAGTAGCATCCCACTTTGGGATGCTACTTATATCTTACCTGTAGCAGTGGGTTATAAAATGCCTTCACAAGGAGCACAAGACAAATCGAGTTTTCTCAGGCTCAGTTCTGGATTCAGCTGAGCTTTCACGGCCAAGGGCACACTTTTGAATCAGACAGGGTGTTCTAAACTTTCTTACCAATCCATACTGAATAGGACAATCATAGTGCTTGGTCTGATATGAACTATGCATCAGAATAATTCTGCATACTTTTTGTTTACACATGTATATTGAGGTAGAAAAAGATTTGAATTACCTTAACATCTAGAACTAGAATTTCTCTGTGGGAGGGAAGTGCTCTTTTTTGAAGAAAAAGTTTGGTAAAGAAACAGTAGGGATGCAAGAATGTGTCCCCCCAAGCCTCTCTTCATGAGGTAAGGAAAAGAATTTGTTTCTGACTTTGGAGAGATGGCAGGGAGAAAAAAGATCTAAGGACAGAGAAGGGAGAAGGAAGACAGAGAGACCAGAGGAGTATATGAGGGTAGGTACAGTGAGGGAAGGGGCAGTGTTGGGGCCATTAGAGGAAACCATCATAAGTGGGTGGCTAACAAGGGCAGAGGAAGGCAGGAATGTACGATGAGAACTTCTAGGCTGTCTGCTGTACAGTAGGTGATGGGACCCCATCCTTGTGATCCCCAGCATTTTCAGCAAAGTCTACTAATTACATCTATGGTGTATCTAAAAAAAAAATTTTTTTTTTATGAAAGGGCTAAATTTTGTGACTGGATTGATACAGTGCTAAATAAAGACTGTACTCAAAGAATATTATCACTGAGAGAGCAGGGCATGAGAATATGTGTGTCCTGGGCATTTGCAGAAATCTTAGAGAAAGCTTTGGATTTCCATAGGCCACGGCGATACATATTTTGAGCAAATGTTGCCTAACCTTCATGATGTAAGGAGGTCCAGATGACATGTGAGCTACCTGAGTATCTACATGTGTCATTCCCAGCGTGGTTCCTGGCCTCTATGTCCCTCTTCAGTTTTTCTCCCTTTCTTTTACCTTGGCCTATATATGTGACTCCCTGGCCTGCACTTATAGGTCTCTGGGACATTCTGGAGGTGCAAGAGGCATTTAACTAGATTCAACCTGATGGTCTGTGGCGCCACATAAATAAACTTTGCTGCTCATACTTTCCTGACTTCACACCCCTCCTGTGTTGCACACTGGAACTTATCTTATTCTCAAATACCTGAGCCTTCTCTTTTTGCCCATACTGGGGGGCCCCAGAACTTGTAACTGGATTTCTGCTTTGGAATCTATTCCTAAATTTCTTTTCTGGTATTTCAACTACTTGCTCCCTCTTAGGAACTAGGAACCTTGGGCTCTGGGCCTAAATCTGACACCAAATTGCTACTTGACTTTTTCAAAGTCACTTTTTAGCCTCTGGCTGTTGGGTTCCTCGCCTGTAAAACATTGTGGTAGGTGATGATTAACTTAGCAGGTTTAGACACGTTTAATATAGGTTCTTCAGCAACATGGACCAGATGGGATGGGTCCCAGGAATCAGTTGATGCTGGCAGGGGCTATAATGTTGTGGTGAATTCTAGCTAGGTTTGTGACTTCAGGGCTTCATTAAGTGTTAGGGTGCAAATGTGGAGCATGAAATAAAGACAGGCACAGAATCTTGGTTTTCAATACTCAGGCCATTAAACAAACAAACTGAATCAGTGGCTGGGAGTTGTGGAGCAAGGTCCAGCTCCCTGTGGGAGGATGCTGGTCAAGGTAGACAGGGACTCAGAACTGCAACTAGAACCCAAGCTAAGAGGACTTGAGTCCAGGGCAAGAATTAATTTTCAGGGGAGAATGAAAAGACAGTTGGGGAAACTGAGGCTGAGAGTTGGGTGTATGGACTGAATCCATATTGTGGGCATGTTGTGAGTAGGAGACCATGGGGGTTATTTCTACCTTACCACTTTTTTTGAGATAAAAATAAAAAGATTATTTTTGGGCAATGCTATTAGCTAATGCAGTTGAAATTGCCTAAGTCCTCCCTTTTCTACTCAAGACTGCCCTAGAATGGTGCTAAACCTGCCTACCTACGAGGATGGATTGCTGACACTGGATCTCTCCAGACAAAAGATTCTAGGATTTTGAGCAGTCTCAGGCAGGAGTCAGGAGTCAGGGGAGGACAACCCATAGTACCCTTCATGCTTACAGAGAGTATAGGCCAGTGCACACCTGGATTGGGCCCCTTTATGTCATGTGTGTTGGATCAGTCCCTGAGCAGAACACCACATGTACTTGTGGGGTTCACTCCAGTGTAGGGGAGAGAACAGTGTCTGACACATAGTAGGTTCTCAGTAAATGTTGGTTAAATAAATGAAAAATGAAAGTTGAATAAAATGAACAGGAAAGACTGATGGCTAAAAGAAAGGATAGAACAGCAGTGATCTTGGGAAATAGTCCTATTTCCCTCATGTGATCCTTACCATCAACAACTGAGCCTTAACCTTTCCCCTATAATAAGAAAAATAATCCTCAAAACACATTTTCAGATAATAAGTTGCCAGAGCTAGAGAGATGTTCCTACCCTTGACCCAATAATCTCACTCTTGGGATTCTATCATAAGGAAATAATTCAACAAAAACAAAAATCTAAATGCACAAAGGTATTTATGACGGCATCATCTGTAGCAGCAGGAAAATGGGAACAACCCACATGTCCAACAATAAGGGGCAGGCTAATTTCTCTACTCAATGAAATATTCTGAAACTATTAAAAAGATCACTATGAAGATTATGTAACAAACATGAAAAACACATAAGTACTTTCACAAAAAACAAAGAAGTATACGAAATACCTCATATATCATTAGTGCAAATGTGTTGGGTGCTCTTCCTTGTCTCAATCAATTAATTTTGTCCAAATTCCTATTGCCGTGGCTGAATTCCCAAAGGAATTGAAAAGGTATTTCTGAATATCTAATGTTCCCCACACTTGCTCTGATAAATATTGGGATTCTGGGAAGACGACAGGAGTGGGGTAATGTAATTTTTGAATCTTCTTGAATCATCATATAAAAAATAGACCAAGCAACTAATTAACAAAATCAAACACCCAGGGAAACCATCTATAATAAAACTAGGTGACAAAATACAAGCACCAACATCCATGCATTATGGGCATCTGTGTGGGAGAAAGCAGAGGAAAGCAGCAGGGCGTTTGATAGATCTGACAGACATAACGGAATTTGAGAGCAACAGATAAAACTGGAAGGAGTTTGCCCACCCCAATAATGGATGAGAACAATGGGCTTGTGGTAAGGCCTAAAGGGACTGGGACACTCTACCCTCTTTGAACTTGAACCCTTGAAACTGAGCAGTCTGTATTTAAAGATAGTAGCCTTATTTAAAGATAGGGTCCCATACTAAGGGAAACTTCTGGGAGAGGAATAAAAATTGATTAAAAACAAAAAACAAAAAACTCTAAAGAAAGAGAAGGTTCAGATATAGGTAGGAAAGGAGAAAGGAAACAGAATTCAGAAAAGAATTACTTAAAAAAATGAACTTTTAATTTTAGAATGCAGACTGGCACTTCTTGACATGAAATGAACATAACAGAAGAGAGAGCATGATGAAATTAGAAAAGCTATTTGAACAAAATTCAAAAAAACTAAACTCGCATCAACATAATCAATAGAAAATTATCAAAGTTAAAAGTTCTATGAGGAAAAGAAATAAGCAGCATCATAATATATCTATAGACAATGAAAGCATGCCAGAAAGTCATGCTCAAAAAGTACATCAAAATATAACGTTCTATTTCAAAACAAGAGAATAAAGAATGACATAAATCAGGAGCTGAAAAACTTAGAAATGAGATGACAGAACTAAAGAATTACAAATAACAGAAAAATTTAGAAAGGAAGACTCGATTAGAAGAAAATGCAAGGGGAAAACTAAAATAATGCTTTAAGATAAATAAGAGAAAAAGGGAATTAAAAAATAATATTTTTATTTGGGAATAATTTTAGATTTACAGAAAAGTTACAAAGATAATACAGAGAATTCTTGGATACCCTTCATCCAGATTACCCTAATGTTAATGTAATTGTAGTGCATTTGTCAAAACTAAAAAACTAACATTATATGATATTATAAACAAAACTACAGAATTTATTTGGATTTTACCAATTTTTTTTTCATTAATGTCCCTTTTTTCTGGTCCAGGATCCAAAGTTACTTACTTTGGAAGACAATATACAGACACTTGAGAACATAATATTTGCAATGCCCAGCATCTGAAAACTTGCTAGTTATGAGAAGAAGCATGAGAATGTGACCTATAAGTAGGAGAAGAACCAGTCAGTAGAAACAAATGTAGACAAGGAAAGAAACAATGAAATTTGCAGGAAAGAACTTTAAAACAGTTATTATATATGTGTTCAAGTATTTAAAGAGTAACGTGAACATAATGAGGAAGTGATAGATATAAAAAAGAATAAAATGGAAATTCTAAAGTTGATAAATATAATACATAAAAGGAAAATTTTACTAGATGAGCTTAGTAGATTGGACATTGCAGAATGGATCAGTTTACTTGTAGATAGAACAATAGAAACAATCCAAACTGTAATATGGAGGAGAAAAAAAAGACTAAAAATGATGATCAGAGCCTCGTTAACCTATGGGACAGTAACAAGTGGTGTAATATGTGTGTAATTGGAGTCCTATTGTGGAGTGGGCAAATTATGGCAGAAAAACTTTTTATATTTAATCAAAACTATAAATCCACAGACCCAATAAGGGCAACAAATCCACGACAGGAAACATATAAAATAAACCACATCAAGGCAAGACATAATCAAATTGTTGAAAGCCAATGACAAGAAAAAAAATTATATTCAGCCAGAGAAACTCAGAAAGAGATACATTACATTTAGAGGGACAAACACAAGAATGATTGCAAAAACAAGCCATAGTTTCTAACAGTGTGTTTAAAGTACTAAAAGAAAAATCCGTCAACCTAGGATTCTTCATCCAGGAAAAATATCCTTAAGAAAGAAGGTAAAATAAAGACTTTTTATTTTCCCAGACAAATGAAAGCTGAGACAATTTGTGACTATCACATGTACTACAAAAATGTTAAAGGAAGTTCTTAAGGCTAAAGAAATATGATACCAAATGGAAAGTTGGAACTATATAAAGGAAAGCGGAGTGGAGGAAATGGTAAACATATGAGTATTTATAAAAGAATTTCCTCTCATTTTAACATTTTATTAAAAGATAATTCACTGTTTAAAAATAATACAATGTTTCATGGTGCTTATAATATAGGTAGAAATAAAATGTCTGACCACAGTAGCACAAAGGATGGGCTAAGGAAATAGCAGCTTATTGTTATAAGGTCCATGTTATATATGAAATAGTTTTTATTTGAAGGTAGACTGTGATAGAATAAATATGAATATATAAAATATGAAGCAACCACTAAAAACAAAACAAAATAATAGGCAAAAAAGTATCTCCAAATAAGTGTAATTGAAATAAGTGGAAATAAAATGGAATACTGAAAAAGTAATCAAGTAATCCAAAAGAAGCCAGGACAGGAATAAGAAAAAAGGAACGACAAACAACAAATGGGACAAGTAGAAAACAAATAGCAAGATAATAAATTTAAATCTCGCCATATAGGTAATTACATTAAACATAAATGGTCCAGACACTCCAGTTAAAAACAGAGACTGAAGTTTGTGCTGTCTACAAGAAACCTATTTTAAATATACAGGCACACATGGGTTAAAATTAAAAGAATAGAAAAGGTATACATTGCAAATGTTATAAGAAGACTGGAGTGGCTATATTAATATCTAATGAAGAAGACTTCAGAACAAGAAATATTACCAATAATAAAGAGATATATTTTTTAATGATGAAAGAGTCAATTCATCAAGAAGATATAATTCTAATGTATATACATCCAACAACAGAGCTTCAAAATATATGAAGCAAAAACTGACAACAGCGAAAGGAGAAACAGATAAATCCACAATTACAGTTGGAGATATCAACACTCTATTCTCATTAATTGATAGAATACACAAATAATCAGTAAGAATAAAGACTTGAACACCATCTACCAACTTGATCGTATTGACATTTATGGAACATTAATACCCAACACCAACAGAACACACCTTTCAAGTTCATGTGGAACATTCACCAAGATAGAACACATTATGAGTCCTAAAATAAGCCTCAATAAATTTAAAAGAATTGGGATCATGTAAAGTATGTTCTCTAAAAATGAATTAAATTAGGAATCAATAACAAAAAGATAACTGGAAAATACACAAATATTTAGAAATTAAATGACACCCTTCTAAATTATCCACAGGAAAAAAATTGTCATATATTTTGAATTAAATGATAATTAAAACACAATAAATTGAAATTGGTGGTATGTAGCTAAGGGAGCGCTTTCCAGTAAATTTTTGCTTTAAATGTTAATATTAGAAAATAAAGGTCTAAAAATCAATGATCTAAGTTTCTACCATAAAAAGAAAAACTAGAAAAAAAGAGCAAGTTGAACACAAAATAAATAGATGGAAGGACATAATTAAGAGAAGAGTGAAAATCAGTGAAACAACACACAAAAGATAATGAAACAGAACATAGACTGAAAGCAATCAACAAACAAGACAAACGGAGACTCAGGGAGAGGGACAAGAGTTTCGTGGTTACCAGAGGGAAGAGGGGGAGGAGGGAAGTAGATAAGGGTAAAATATATGGTGACAGAAGGAAATTTAACTTTGGGTGAACACACAATGCAATATACAGATGATGTATTAATGAATCGTACACTTGAAACCTATATGATTTTATTAACCAATGTCACCCCAATAAATTTAATTAAAAAGAAACAGAACGTAGAACATCAATAAAACTGAAAGCTTGTTCTTTGAAAAAAATTAATAAAATTGATAAACCTAATCAGACTCTCTCTCTCTCTCTCTCTATGTATATATATGTATATATGTATGTGTGTGTGTACTGAATATATATATATACACACACACACACACACACACACACACACACACACACACACACACACATATTGCCAGCATTAGGAATAAAATTCTATAGATATTTAAAAAATCATAAGGAAATATTATGAACAACTTCATGCTTAATAAGTAAATTCAATCATATGTTTAGAATGAAATAATACCAGTTCTATACAAATTCATTATAAAGAGGAATACTATCCAATTCACTTTAGGAGGTTTGCATTATCTTGACACCAAAACCAAAGTTATTACAAGAAAACTAAAGACCAATAACTCTCATGAACAAATATAAGAAATTTTAATATTCCAGTAAATTAAAGCCAATGAGTGTGTGAAAAAGATAGTATGTCATGACCAAGTGAAGTTTATTTCAGGAATGGGAGGTTGACTAAACATTTAAAACACAAAATTTATCAATATCTGAAGGTCAGTTGACTATTTACACATATTTTACTTAGTTTTTGCATAGTTTTATTTTGCACATTTAAAAATTTAAGTAATCTGGAGTTTATTTGGGTGTATGGTGTCAGGTGATAATATGACATTTTTGCCAGAGAGTTATTTTCCCTAATACTATTTGCTGAATAAATTGATATTTCCCCATTAATTTCTGATGTTTTCTTTATCATGTCTTAAGTTAATTTGCATGTTTGTACTTTGCCAGTATCGTAGTTTTATAATGTTTAATAATAGTAGTTTAAAATGTATTTTATATTTGGCAAAACAAACTATTTCCATTACTCTCCTTGTAAATAA
Organism: Pteropus medius; assembly: GCF_902729225.1. Lineage (NCBI taxonomy): Eukaryota > Metazoa > Chordata > Mammalia > Chiroptera > Pteropodidae > Pteropus > Pteropus medius. Next base: position 2,707,185 of record NW_024342470.1, read on the forward strand.
TTTTTTTCCCCCAGCTCTTCTTTCTTAAAAGTATTTGTTAACAGGTAATATATTTACTTGGCTTAAAAGCTCATATTATAGAACAGGGTATACATATGCAATAATTTTTACTAGCTTCTTGTGTAGTCATTTGCAGATACTTCATAAACTAGTAAAGATAATTTTTCCTGTTAAAAAATATATATCATATGTATGGTAGCAAACTATGCACAGTCTTATGTACTTTGGTTTTCCACTTAACATATCTTGGAGTTCATTCCATTTTAGTACACAAAAATCTTCCTCATTCTTTTTTACAGCTGCAGAGTATAGTACTGAGTGGATATCAGAATTTATTGAACAAGTTCCTATTGATACGTTTTTAAGTTGTTTCCATTTTCTTATATAATAACAATAAATAAAAAAGAATAACATGTACATATATTTTTTTACATAGATACAAGGATATCTGTAGGATAAGTTCCTAGAAGCAGAATTCCTGGGTTAAAAGGCGTGTACACTTATAATTTTTAAATATTGCCAAATTGCTTTCCATAGAGGCTATACTAACATACAATATCATCAGCAATATATGAGTGTGCCTATTTACCCACACCTTTCTCAATGACATTTTCAAATTTTTGATAACATTCTAGGGAGCAAAAAACTTACATTGCTCATTGTTTTATTTCATGTTTCTTTTATTCACGAGTGACTTTTTGAAGTACTTCTTGACTATTTCTGGAAGTTATCTTGGAATTTTAACATATAACATTAATAATTAAGGTATAGCATTGATAAATAATGATAATTTTGTCTTAGCACCTCTTGTTTCTGTTTTATGCTTTTATTGTGTAGGTCTTAACTTCTAGAACAGTATAAATAATAATGGTGAGACTAAGCATCCTATTTTGGTTACCGATTTTAACAGAATGGTCTACAGTATTTCAATTTTAAGTAAGATATTGCTATTCTTCATTATGTTAAGAGATTATCTTACTCTCCCTAAAAATTAAAATGAATGTGGAATTTTAGCAAATGCTTTTCAGAATACAGATTTGAGTGATTTATTTTCCTTATTGATGAGTTATATAATTTAATACATTTCCTAATGTCAAACCATTCTTACGTTGCTACAATAAACCCTGCTCGGCTATCATGGATGACTTTTTAAGGTGCTTTAATTCAATTTGTTAATTTTTTTTTTCAAAAAATTTCTGCCCACATTTAAAAGTGAGACCTTTGTATTTGTGTGTTTTTGTAGTTTTGTATTTTTTATAGTTTTGTATTTTGTATTTTCGAGTATGTGCTGTTCTTGACAGGTTTTGTTATCAGGGTTATCATGACCTCATAAAATGAACCGGGCAGCTTTTTTTCTTTGCTTTTTTTTGCCTGAATTCCTCTCTGCTCTCCTGGCCGGGGAAGAGCAGGGCTGGCCCTTATTCAGAGCTACTCCAGGACCCTCGTGATCTCCAGCATGTTCCAGATCTCTTCTTGACTCTCAGCGGTGTTGTGTCTGGCATCTCTCTACTTCTCCTTTGGTCTGACTTCCCAACGTGCTCCTCTAGCTTCTGTGTTTCAACCTGGCCTCGGTGTGAACCCAAGGGAGGGGATTTCCTCGCAGATGGAGGTTCTCCACATGCCCCTCCCACTTCCTGCAGGAGCTCTCCCAGCTGCAGTCACTAGTTCTCTCCTGGGCCTCTCTTCCAGCTCTCTGCTGCCCTCACCTGCCTCTTGGCCAATATGTCTGTACTTGTCATGGCTTCCTGCAGCTGTCTTGAAGCCCCTGGGAGGTCTCCAGAGCAACTGGCTTGAAAAGGGTGCTACAGTGAGGCAATGGGTTGTACCAGCTACCTCTGAAGAGAGTGTCAGAATAGACTGAAGTGGGCCCTGCTCTTAAGGCAGAAGGCCTGGTGTGTTCTAGCAGGACAACTCTGTGAGCTTAGAGTGGGGAAGTGGTCTCATTCAGTCTGGAACTTTGTCCACCATGGATATGGTATCCCCAGAGACAGCTGTGGCCTATGACTTATACCTCTAACCCTTCCCGCTCCGCCCCCGCCACCCCCCATGCTACTTTCCTGTCCTTTCCTGCTACCAGAGACAATTTGTATGTCCAGCCTTTCTATTCAGCTGTCAGCTGTGCAGGACACCAGATGTGGAGGCCTGAGCTATGCAGTAAATTGTCTGGTTCAGGCTGACACTTTCCTTGCCATCTCCCCTAAAGCCGTCTAAGGCTAAGGCCATGGGGAGGAGTTTTGTATGTTGTTTATCACTATGTAATTACATGTAGTGGTTAAGAGTATGGTTTCTAGAGTCAGCCAGATTTGGATTTGAATTCCGGATATGTCACTTACTAGCTGTGTGACCTTGGACAAATAACTCGACCTCTCTGAGCCAATGTTCCTCATCTTTAAAGTTGGAAAATAATAGGTAGACTCGTTAGGTTGTTGTGAGATAATAATGCATATAAAATATTTGGCCTAATGTCTGACTTAGTAAATATTCTATAGGTGTTAGTTAAGATTATTCTTTATCCTGATTATTATTGTATCTTGCTTGAGAATCAAGATAATACCTTAGCTGACACTCAAGGCTCTCTACAATCAGTTTCCAAGCCATCTCTCTAGCCTTTTCTCCACTGTACCATTGCACATACTATATTAATCTAGGAAATTTTTACCTCCTTTCTTTTGTTCATGCTATTCCCCGAGACTAACGTTCTCCTTTCTCATTATTATTTGCTGAGAATCTTCTCAACTGTCAAGGCCCAAGTTAAACACCACCTGACCCATGGGGAGTTCTTGGCTGCCCTGTTCAGAGGTTTGTTCTCCTCCTTCTGCAGCATGACCATTGTCCTCCTGAGAATGAAATTTAATGTCAAAGTTCATATGATAAATGTCTTGAGTTCCTATGGACATGCCCCATCTAGAGAGTTGATCTCTGAATGCTTCAGGCTTTAGAGATACTGTTAGCTCCATAATTTCTCCTTGAAGGAGCTAGGGATTGAGCTGGTAAAAGGGGAAGCTAAACATTTTGTTTTGCATGGATTTCACTTGCACTGTATGTTTATTAGAAATGGCTTAGCGGGTGGAGGTGGGAATGGGTGGCATTGGTCCTGCTGATAAACCATGGATAGTTCCTAATCTGTGAGTGAGCAAATGCAGTCCTTAGGCCGGGCCAATAACTAAACCAGTTCTAACCAAAGCTGTTGTTAGAAGTGAGAATGTGAAAAATAAATGCAAGACAAGTTCTGCTGGGAGACAAGTCTGAGTGTTACAATGTGTGGTCCCACAGTCACCTCTAGGTCTCTTTTTGAAAGGTTGTGTGTGCTTGAATGGCAGTGTGGGTGAGAACTTGAGATTCCTAGAACTGGAGCATCTAGTCAAAAGGGAGAGAATTGGGAGCTAGGCAGGAAAGGATCTTACTTCTTTAGGGACCTCTTAGGTCTGATGGGAGCTTGGCCCAGATCTATCTACTAAGGATCATGGTCAGGAGGTCAGGCTAGGGTATATCTCTGGGAAGTGAGCTAGAGACAGTCCTTAGGTATCCCCAAGGTCTGGCCATGCTTTGGAGCTGAAATGGATGGGCATCTTCCCCTGGATCAAAAAACAGGGTGAGGGAGGGGGTGCAATGTAAGGGGAAGGTAAGGGGAATGACTCAGGTCTGACACACAGGACTCAAGAAATGCTTGCTCTTTTGGGCTGCTGTATGAAGCAACAAAGGCTGAACTGAGTCCAGGGGTGATGGAGTAACCTGCAGAGAGCCTTTTAGAGCACAGCCCTGGAAAAGCCTCCTTTTGCCATACTCCAGCCTAGCTCCTTCCCTGTCGTTCTCGCTGAAAAGTTTGTTGCTCTCTTAGACCTTGTGGAATCACTAGGGCTATATGCCAAATACTTCCAGTTCCCCTCTCTGCGAGGCACATGATAAGATTGCACTTCCAGGCACCCTCAAGGCTGGCTGGAGCCAAAGTGACCATTTGTAGCCAATGAGCTGTGAATGGAAGGGACATTCATAATTTCTGGACCAGAATACTTTATAGCCAATATAAGACCCTCCAGAGCTCTTTGCCATTGGTCTGAGCAGTGTCCAAGATCAACCTGGGTTCCCAAGTGAGGAGATGTGGAGCAGAGCCTCCAGCCATGGATAGGTGACATAAGAAGGAAATAGACCTCTGTTGTTATAAACCATCTATTTTCATCAATCCTACCTCACTGAAGATCTAGGCTTCCTGCCTATTCCCAGGTTTTATTGTCCCACGATATTGGACAACCTGCTTTTCATTTTTCAAGACACTGCATCCTCTGATTTCCTTCTGTCCTCCTCTGTCCTCTTTCTTCTCCTGGTTCCTATCTTTCACACATATATCCCTGGGTCCCAGTGCTACCTTGTCATTGCTTAACTCCATATTCAGGGCCCCCAAAGTCCTTTCTTTAACCATGAATACAGGTGGGTTTCCCTTAGGCAGGATTGTAGAGGCTGTCGCAGGAGAGGACAGAGGGTATGGTAGCTTCCAAGATGGCCCTGGGACTCCTACCTCCTGGTATTCACATTCTTATGTAGTCCCCTCCCACCTGGTACCAGTGTAGGTCATGTGATCAATAGAATGTGGCCAAAGTAGTGGTATGTCACTTCCAAGGTTACATTATAAAAGATTGCAGTTTCTGTCTTAGTTACTCTCTTGATAATTCATTCTGGGGGATGCCCTGTCATGAGATGCTATGGAGAGGTCCATGTGACAAGGAACTAAAGCCTCCTGCCAATAGCTCTGTGAGTGAGCTTGAAAGTAAATGCTCCAGACCCAGCGAAGCCTCAGATGACTGCAGCCTGGCTGACACCTCGATTGCAACTTCACAAGAGATCCTGAGCTAGAACCACCTTGCTCAGCCACTCTCAAATTCCTGACCCCATAACAACTGTTTGTTGTTTTAAGCTACTAAATGTGGAATAACTCATTACACAGCAATAAATAACAAATACAAGGAAGATGCTGGGGAGAGCTCTGCTTGACCAAGGCTGTGTCCCTTGCTCTGGGACAGATTTGGCATGGTTGCTGAGGGACTCCCAGGACAGCACTCAACTTAGGGGAAAAGAGAGTAGGAAATATGAACACAGCTTGGTGTCTATCCCTTAGAAATGTCTCTTGGCTTTGTCCCAAGAGACTCACTCAAGCCTGTCTTGTGATGAACGGGGAGTTCTAAGTAAACACTGAACATTTTATGAAGAATGTAAGATAGTGACACACTAGCTACATTTCTTTAGGACATCTTCTCTAAGTGTGACAGACACATACACACACAACACAGAGGGCTGTTGTGACACTGTTAGAATTCCAACACACCTGTAGTGGTGCTGAGCGTGAGAAGCAGCCTCAAAAATAGAACAACCATCCGAATGGGAAAATACATTTGCAAGCAACACCTCCGATAAGGGCCTCATATCCAAAATATACAAAGAACTCAAACAACTTAATAACAACAAAAAACCAAACGATCCAATCAAAAAATGGGCAGAGGACCTGAACAGACACTTCTCCCTAGAGGATACAAACGGCCAACAAATAAATATATGAAAAGATGCTCAACATCACTAGTTATTAGAGAACTGCAAATCAAAACCACAATGAGATACCATCTCACACCTGTTAGAATAGCTATACCCAACAGGACAAGTAATAACAAATGCTGGGGAGGATGCGGAGAAAAAAGAACCCTCATACACTGCTGGTGGGACTGCAAATTGGTACAGCCACTAAGGAAAACAGTATATGCACAAACACACACACACACACACACACACACATACACACACACTGTATATACTATTTTAATTTAGTAGTACTTTATATAATATAATAGTGTATATACATTATGCACGTATGTATATAAATACGCATATATATAATATATACTATACATACATGATGTAATAATGCATATATATTATATAATAATTACATGACTATTATACAATTATTGTATAATAACATAATATGTATTACATTATATAATTTAAGTTATATAACATATATAAATAGTATATGTACATGTATATATAATTCATAAACAATAATATATGGTTGATAATATAGGATGGGTTCAGATCTTTCAAATGATCCTTTGCCACGTTTACAGAACCCTGGGTCACAGAGGCCTCTCAGGTTTGTGCAGGAGGGAGGCCTGCCTGGGTGGACCCTCAGCACTGTAGTCTTCCTTCCAGGGCCGAGTAGAGCCCTGGACGAGTCTCCCTGTTCCTGTCTGTCTGGGCTACATGCTAGATCTACAGACAAGCACAGAAAGCCAACAAGGTAGAAACAACTCATGTTCCTGACGATTTAGTGGGAAAATACAGACTCTCTTCTCCTGCAGACTCCCTGGGAGGTGGGACCCTGACCTAGTTCTCAGGCGGAAGCCTTGTCAGTGATGAGGTAAAGGTAAAGTGAAAAGTCTGGGAACAAGTTTGAAATCTTGGCTTCTTCTAAAGGTATGAGACCTTGCGTGCTGGGGGGTGGGGTGCAGTTGGGAGAGGGCTGTGGCTCCTGTTTTGTTTTGTTTTGTTTTCCACTGAGAAGCAGAAGCCTTTTAGAGAAACAGCGCTTGACTGAGAGGTGTGACACTGGAGTGATGTCAGATATTTTTCGCTATCTGCTCTTTTGCAAGGCTCTGGGATAGTATTTAAGACCATCCCTCCTGCCTAGCCAGCTTTCCTACCCTCAGATCAAGGAGGACCCCCTATCTTTGACCATGCCACACCTAGCCACACCACAGGATTTAAGAGTGGCTCTAAATCTCCTTCATTTCTCTCTGACTCAGTACATAACTGCCTCTTAACCTAGATTATAATCCCTCTGAGGGCAGACACTGTGTCTAATTCATCTTGGGAGCTTTTCTAGCTTCTTTCCCTCCATCTCTCCATGTGCCTGGCATATAATAGAGGACCCTAGAGAGCGTTTTTTAAAAATCCCCATTCCCAGATGTTCCTTTCGGCAGTAGTATCTTCTCTTCTTTGCCCTACAAACCAATTACTGTGGCTTTATAACTTTATGCTGTCAGCCAGCATTCTTAAACTGCAGTTTATCTTAGTCTGTGGTCAGAATCTTGTTTGATTTCTCTCTCTCTGAAAATATCCCAGATAAATTACAGCCAGTCATGTCCATGCTACACCTTTCCCCATAATAGCCAGCATGAGGGCAGAGTTAGAAGGGCTTTGGGAGAGCATCCAGGAAACCCTTGTGTTATAGATGGGAAAACAAAACCTCTGAGGAGAGGAGGGACTTACCCAAGGTCACGGTTTTGAGACAGGGCCAGAAGTCAGTTCTCCAGCCTCCCAGGGCCTCCAGGGCTCAGAATGCTGGCCTGGTGGCATGATTCTACTTTATGCTGCTTGAGCTTTTAAAAGGGACTTTCTCTGGCCTCCACATTTCAGGCATTACATCTAGAGAGGCAGGTTGATAGCCCGACCAAGCCAAGAGTGTCTGCTCTACAGGAGGACAAGTGCTCAGGGCCTGAGAAAACAGAAGTGGCCCAGAGAGTGAACACAATAGTAAGTGACCTTCGACATTCTCTCCATGCAATGACTCCTCTTGTCAAATAGTAGTTTGACAATGAACCCAATAAGCAGATAGTGTCTTGCTGGAATTCACCCTGAACATGAACTTGGTAAAGCATTCACAGCCATTGGAACTCCCCTCCTACCCCATCTAATGTCTTCTGGCAGAAGGACTGTTTTGTTTTTGTGGCCTTGTGGTAATGTTTTTCTCATCAGCAGAGGCTGATTCCTGCCTGAGTCCTGACCAAGGCCGTCGGCTACATGCCATGCTGAGTTCTGGAGGAGAAAAAGGTGGTAACACCACTTTACAAAGCTCTTTTCCAGGCACTGCTCACTTGATCCCCAGTGACATCCTGGGCAACAAGCAGGGAAGTCCCTATTCATCCTTAGTTTGCAGAAGACGCTCTGGCTCAGAGAGGATGAGCGATTGACCCAAGGCCATACAGCTAGTGAGTTACTTGGATGGGGAAAACTCTGCTATTTACTGTCAAGATCACTTGAACCTAGAACCTGCTACTCATTAGTTGTGGGATCTTGAGCATTACTTAACTACTCTGCTTCAGCCTCCTTACTTTTAAAATTAAGAATATAGCATGTCCCTTATTGGAATGATCCTCATTGGAATATAACATGTCCCTCAATTAAATAAGTTAATATGTAAAGTACTTAACCCTGTGCTTCGCAGTCACTAAGTGCTGAGTAATGTTAGAAATTGTTGTTATTATTATGAAATCTGGGTCTGCTCTGAAACAGGACAAGTCTTCTCTGAGCTCATATGGAGATCCCTCCAGGCAAAAGTCATAGCATTGCTGAAGCCTCAGAGATAATCCAGTTTGTCTACTCATTTAATTTCATTATTATTTAAAAATATGACATTTGAAGATAATCTGCGATGTATAGTAATTAGGCACACAAGGTCAGTGGTTCACAAAAATGGTTGAAATTATTATTATATTTATGTAGCCAAATAAAAAAATATATTTCTTCTTTTTAGTTATTCTTTGCTGTCTATAATAGATATCCATGTCATCACATTTCTTCATTACAAGCCCCATTTAATCCTGACCATTTGCACTGACTATGACTCACATTAAGAGACAAAAATAGAAAAAAAATAGTGTTACTCATAACATTCGGGAAGTGGGAGAGGGGAAATGGGAGGAAATGTAAGAGTGTCAATTTCCTTATCTTCTATAGCAGCCAGTCAATTGATACTGTCTAAAATTGAAGCATGTTAGAAAAATGATTATAGTCTCAATATTTTTCATAATATATTTTCTTAACCTTAGAAGTATATTTAAGAAACATTATCTCTTGTAAAGAATAAATGAAGTTAAGCAATTCCATTAGCTTTACTTTAGAGTTGTTGTCTCTTGTTAAATTCAAGGAAAATTAAATTTTATACTTTTTATGAAATAGTATGTAAAAATATAATCTCTTTTTAATTAACTATTTCTTTATGTCCATCAATTCATCCATCCATCCACCCATCCAAACACTCTCCATCCTTAGTTACCTGCCGATTTATCCTTCGTTCTGTATATGTAAAGAGAGAAATATCTGCAATGATGTTCCCTTGCATCAGCCATGATAATTTTCAGGTGGTGGAATTTTGAAGATTTTAAAATATCTTCTCTGTGCTCTTCTACATTGTTTGAATTCTTTGTAATAAGTATGTATCACTTTTATAAAAATAAACTATTATCTTAAAAAAGAGAGGGAGACAATGCTTCTGGATTTCCTCCAACATTTGGGGTCTCTTTGCTCTTGTCACCTTCCCCCACCCTATATACTCCATAGCAAAGGCTTTCAAGCTCATCCAATATCCATGGTGGTCCCACCCTGGGCTCCTGCTCCCAGAGCTCATATCAAGAGTCCTTAATGTTGGAGAACATGAGTGGCAGAAATTCTTTGCAAAGAGGCTGTGACTTTGAAGCTAATTAAAATAAATAGATAAATTAGAAAAAAGAGGCTGTGACTAGCCCAACAGGGAGCCATATAACTGAAGAAAGATGGCCAGAGTAGAGGTAGACAGGAAAAGGTCTTTGAGTCCCTGGCATTTCCTTGTCTCATGTATTAGGAGACCAAGCCTAGAGGGGGAAGAGTGTCTTGTTCAGAGTCACCAGCCTGTTACATGCATCCAAGACAATCGACTGCCCCTTAAAAGGCAATCAATATTTTCTCCAAGCACAATGAGTAAGAAGAGGTGGTAGGATCTTAGGTCCTTATTTTTCATGTGGAAAATGGAGAAGGAAGGGGAATGCTGAGGTGTAGGTGGGGAATGCCGAGGTGTAGGTGGGGAATTGGGGCCACAATCTCTCCCTCGCCATCAGCTAGTCTTGTTTTCCTATTAGGTCTGCCAGAATTAGCATCTGTAGAGACTGCAAGACACCTGCAGCATCTGCAGCATCCACTGTACTGAATATTTAGAAGTAGAGAAAAAGAGTCCCAGGTAATATTATGTCTGGATTTGAGTAAAGCGGAGAAGATTCAGATGCCCTTGCAACCAATTGCTGTCTTCCCTACTCAAACAGAAGGACATGTCCTATGTTTCTCTAAATTTTCACAGAATTTTAAATTTCTTTGAGAATGGGGTGGTGGTAGAGGTGGGCCTCTTTTCACAATTCTTGAGGAGGGCAGCCCCTGTCCAACTCCAGGATATTGTCAGCACCTCCCTGGTGGACAGCTCCACAACAACCACCGGAATTTTCCTATCTCAACAGGGCCACTAGGCCACTGGACCATTAGTGTTTTATGAATGATGGCTTGTCTTTCTTTCTTTTTTCCTCTTTTTTTTCTTTCTTACATTTACTTTGTCGTAAGGGAGTTTCAATTCAAGAGGTTCTATTCTTTAAGATATATAAGATAATGTATAAAAGTAACATCAAATTGGTCTGAATAAAGAATTCCTTTGGGTAAATATAAAAGCCTGAGCAATTGGGTTAGAAACAGCTCAGGGATGGTGCGTAATAGCTCAAGAATCTTCTATAACAGTGTTTTCAGATTCAAATCAACATCAAGGACACATCATCTTACAAAAATTGTTTTGGGCTACTTCCCAGTATTAATGTAATATGGGAGGGGTTAGTTGGATACTGAAATCTTAGAATTTCAAGGATATTTTAATGTTTTATGGCTAAAGTTCAGAAAATTTAAAACCTGGATGTCTCAGAAAAGCCAGAATCATAATTATCTTATCTATAACCAGCAGTCTAAGATGACTCAGGTAGAAGAGAGAAGTCTAACTGGAAATGGAGGTCCTGGAATTATGAACATCTTGGGAATTAAAATAATTGAGGCTGCACAGAAATTTTCCTGTTATTAGTGAGCAGAAAGCTTTGAAAAAGTCTTGTGTGTGGCCAGGTCAGGTGCTGGCAAAAGAGGTGGGTTGACTTCCATTAGGCTCCTTATAAAGCAGCCTTTACCTGGGGAAGTCACCTTGGCTCAGAGTCTAGTTCCCAGCCAGGTAGGCTGGGAAATGCAATAATGTCAATACTGAGAGTGGCTCCATTTCACTCAGAATAGAGTTTCACTGTCCAAGCTCACAAGAACTTGTTGCGTAAACTGGTTGCCAGGTATTCTTCGGCAGTGAAAAAATAGAACTCCTTGAGGACTGGAAATTTATGGTTTAGTCAGTACCCCCTCTTTTTCTACAGAAAAACCATAAGGAAAGTCAGGTCATAATCAGAAGGTTGCTTGGTGATCTTGGAATAAGAATAAGGGGAGAGTGTTTTATGATGGTGGGTTTGGTGGAAACAGGTTCTGATCAGCTTTTACCCTTATGTCCAGGAAGGGAGAAGACCTGCTACTGCAGCTGAATAGGTTAAGGCCTTATATCCAGGAATTGAACCTCTTTTTTTAGGTCTCTCTAGAAAGCAAACCTTGAAACAAGGATCTGAGTGCTAGCAGTTTATTTGAAAGGTGGTCTCAGGAAATAATGGTAGCAGAGTAGGGAAGTGAAACAGGGAAAAGAAGGAATCCAATACAGGAATTTATCAAACAAATGAACCATTGTGAGCAACTGGAACTTAATCTCCCTGAAGACTCTGATAAAGAGGGTGTGTACACCCTCTCTCAGTGTTAACTCATCCTAGGGACGAGAGGTCTGGGCTCTTTCTCCACCAAGTCTCACAAGCCATTGGTTGAGTGATGCTTCTGACCACAGGGTGGGGCTGGGCTTGGGTGGTTAATTTGCTGACATATCCAGCCTACTGCATATGTGGATAGACTGAGCTCTGGTGTTCATGAAAAGTCCTCAGGTCAAGAGCCACAAGCGTGGCAATTAGAAGGTGGTCTGGCAGGCACTGAAGTGGATAGTGCTGAGGGGATGTAAGTGAGGGCACAGGTAGTGCATGTAACAGTTTACCCCCCATCCCTGCATTGTAGCCAGTTGAGAATTGGGTGCTGTCCCTGCTTCTGCTTATGCTCATACTTTTTGACTGTACTTATATCACTGATCAAAACCCTTTATGACTGGTCCACTTTTTATTTTTAAAAGAATTTTGTTAAACCTAATCATTTAGATTTTGCTCTTCCTACTCCTGACTCCAGGAATTGTCTAGGATTATTGCTTTTAACATGTTTTTAGTTTTATTTAGAGTTGTGGGGCTTTTAATAGTTTAATTCTTAGAATTTTGGGAGTGTCTTGCTGATGAGCAAATGTAGTACTTCCAGGAGGTGTGGGTGAAAAGAAGGAACATCAGTAATTAGAAAAGGATGAACGTTTAGAAACACAGTATTTGATCTGTTCAGAACATTTTATGAAACTTTAGTACTGATTCTTGAGTTCATTTGGAAGAGAAAAGACACAAGCCTAGCCAAGAACATTTTGAAAAAGAACAGTGGTGAAAAATTTGTCCTATTAAATATCAAAATATACTATAAAGCTACAGTGACTAAAACATTGTGGTTTTGGCACAGGAAAAGACAAATAATCCAATGCAACAAAATAGAGTGGCCAGAAACAGATTCGTCTATATGTGGGAGTTTAGTATAGGATGGATATGGTATTTCAAATGAGAGGAGAAAAGGAGGGGAATAAGGGTGAGTTACATAATAAGAGGTGCTATTAGATATCCATTTGGAAAAGAGTTAAGTTAGATTCCTATCCTACACATATACAAAAATAAAATTAAAACATGGAAGTAATACTAGAGAACAAAACTAAAACATTTAAGAACAAAATACATGAGAATATTTTTTTAACCTTTAGGTGGGGAAGACAATTCTAAGTAAGACACAAAAATTTAGAAGCCTGGAAGAGGCTGGCAGACTTGACTCATAGTATTGAAAAATTTTGTGCAAGCTAAGACATCATTCACAAATTACAGATACCAAAGAAACTCTGGATCTCTGTCCCCATCTTTCTAGTTCCTGTCTCTCTTTATAGGACTCTCCTCTTCCCAGTCTCTCTCTACCTCTCTGAATCCCTGCCCATCCTTTCTGAATCTCTGCTCCTCTCTCTTTGGGTTTTCCCATGTTTCATATGTACTGTTCTCTCTGAGTTTGTCTCACAGTCTATTTCTTCAAGAAAAGCTGATGTGTCCTAGAAGGCAGATGGTGAACTCACTCATAGACTGAGGAGGAAATAAGAAAAAAAAAATGACAGTATATGAAAAAAATGTAGCATATATATGATAAAATATCAAGAGCCACAATATATATACAGGAACAATAAATCTATAAAAAAACAAAAGTGCTAATAGAAAGTTAGATCAAGGATATACACAAGCAATTTGAAGATGTTGAAATGTGGCTTAGTGGGTCCTCTGGCACACTGCTCAGATTCTCTCCTTTGGAGCAGGGCGCCCACTCCCAGATTGTGGGAATCTTGGCATCTCATGGCTCTCAACTGAGTCCCTCTACTTGTATTAGAACAAAAAGGAATTTTGCCATTCCTAGAAGGGTAGTCACACAGAAGTCTCAAATACACTAAAAAGGTGTCATTGTCTGTCATTTATGAATAAAAATGGTCTTCATACCATCATAATAATTGTGTTATTCTTCTGAGTGTAACTTCAGTCTTTTTAATTGAAACACTTAATTCTCTTCCCACGTAAAAAAGTGAATGACCTAATTTGGAGTTATGTCGATTACATTTTATTGTCTAAATCAAGCCTTTTTGAACAAGGCTGGAGGCATCACTCTGCCTGACTTCAAATTATACTACAAAGTGACAATAATCAAAACGGCATGGTATTGGCCGAAAAATAGACACATGAACAAGTGGAACAGAATCGAGAATCCAGAAATAAATGCATATTTATATGGGAAAATAATTTTCAACAAAAACCCCAAAAATATACCGTGGAGAAAGGAAAGCCTCTTCAATAAGTGGTGCTGGGAAAACTGGAAAGCCACCTGCAAAAGAATGAAACTAGACTGTTGTCTATCACCACACACCAAAATTAACTCAAAATGGATTAAGGACCTGAATAGAAGACCTGAAACAATAAAATGCATAGAAGAAAACATAGAAACTAAACTTAAGGACCTTGGGCTTAAAGAGGATTTTATGAATTTGACCTCAAAGGCAAGGGAAATATGAGCAAAAATAAATAAATAGGACTACATCAAACTAAAAATTTTCTGTTCAGCAAAAGAAACCATCAACAAGATAAAGAGACAACCATCCAAATGGGAAAATATATTTGCAAGCAACATCTCCGATAAGGGCCTCATATCCAAAATATACAAATAACTTATATGACTTAATAACAACAAAAAACCAAACGATCCAATAAAAAAATGGGCAGAGGACCTGAACAGATATTTCTCCCTAGAGGACATACAAATGGCCAACAAATATATGAAAAGATACTCAATATCGCTAGCTATTAGGGCAATGCAAATCAAAACCACAATGAGATACAATCTCACACCTGTTAGAATGGCTATAATCAACAGGGCAAGTAATAATAAATATTGGAGAGGATGTGGAGAAATAGGAACCCTCATATACTGCTAGGGGGATTGCATATTGGTACAGCCACTATGGAAAGCGGTATGGAGTTTCCTCAAAAAACTAAGAATTGGCTTACCATATGATCCAGCAATTCCTCTACTGGGTATTTACCCCAAAGACTTGAAAACTCATATTCGACAAGATATTTGCACACCGATGTTAATAGCAGCAGTATTCACGGTGGCCAAGACATGGAAGCAACCGAAGTGTCCTACAATAGATGATGGGCTAAAGAAGCTGTGGTACATATATACAATGGAATATTACTCAGCCATAAGAAGAAATGAAATACTGCCATTTGCAACAACATGGATGGATCTTGAAATAATCATACTAAGTGAAATAAGCCAGACAGAAAAGGTTGAAAATCACATGATATCACTTATATGTGGGATATAAACCCAAAAGCAACAAATGAACAGGACAAACAAACAGAGACTCATGGACTTGGACAATGGATTAGTGGTTACCAGAAGAGATGGGGGAGGGGAAAAGGGGAAAATAAAAAAATAAAATGTTAAAAAAAATCAATCAAGTCTTTTTTGGTATTTGTTGACTTTTATGTCAGTCTTTGAGGTTAATGAGAAATCTGCTCCACTCTCCGTATTCTCCTGGAAGATATGACCTCTCTATGAGGAACCCTAATGACACACAGGTTAGCACCCAAGGGCAAGGAGAGGCGGCAGCAGCTGAATGCCTCTCTAGAATTTGACTGTCCTCAGAGTACAGAAAACCACGTGGACTGGAGCAGACCTACAGTTACGCGGTTTGGTCAAACAGAAATGTCCCTGGCAATAACAGCTGGAGTTGTAATTGTTATTTTCCTGAGTAGCTCTGTGAGTCCATGTGCTCATCCTCCTCCATTTCTCCCCTATGTACAAGGATATTTACTGCCCACTTTGAGCAGCTGAGGTCCAGAATGGCCAAGGATATAAGCAAAGAGGACCACAGTAGGACTTGAACTCAAGCGCCGGACTGCACACATTCCTCAAAGAGGCCATGGCTGCCCTAAGAAAACCTCCATTCCAGTACGTTCCCACAGACCCTTGTACGTTCCTTATTATGCCAGATGGGAAGTATCTCTGCAACTCTTGACCTACACTGGTAACACCTGGGCAGTGTGTAGGGTGGGCATAGTCCACCACCAGAAACATCTTTTACTGTCAGGAGTTCATATATACCTGTGGAATCCAGAGGATGCAGCAAAACATTTAATTTTCTCATCAAATCATTCATTGGTCCATATAGAAGTAGCCTTAGGCAAATGGGAGATCCATTTGCTCTCTTCATCTTTCTTATGACCCTCTGCTTCTTTCTTCTACTCTGTGGCCTTCCCAGGGTCCCAACTCCATTTTAGAGTTGCAGCATCGTATCCTGAGGTCTTCAGGTCTTAATATTGTTCAAAATCAACAGAGAGAAGCATCCATAAAACAAGTCCTTCCCTTTCTAATATTGATTGCCTTCGATAGCCTGGGGTTTTTATGCTAACAGTTTCTGTCACTCTGCTGTGACTATTGTTGGACTAGGTATTTCGTCACCAAAAAGGATTTATTCGTGAAAAAGAAAGGATCTCAATCCAGTAGCTGTAGCAAAGGTGAGCCACATGGAGAAAGAGAAAGAAGCAGGAAGCCCTTTTTACAGGAAGGAAGAGGAAGTTAAGGGGAGGCAATGTTACAACCATAGAGCTGTGTTCCAAACATAGACTTCTTCCTGTAGGGCTCTTGCGATGACACAGGGTATGATAACTCCTCCCACAGGCTCTCCCACCTTCTGTCCAAGTTAAGATCTCTGTCATAAATTTTTTCACTATCTAGAGACAAGTCGTCCCCACAAGAGATGATGGGGCTATGTGCAGGAAAGAAGTAGGCAAGGGAGAAAGAAAACCTCACACTGCTCTTGGGTCTTTCTCCTTTGCCAGGTGGTGGGCTCCTCAAGGACAGGGATGTGCCATAATCCTTCCTATCCCCACACCAAGCACAGAAATCAGTCACAAAGTAAAAGCTCAATGAACATTGGACAAGGCAGTGAGTGAAAACACTCAGGCCAGAGAAAAGCAGGCCTCAACAACATTCCTGAAGCCCATGTCTCCTCCACATGTGCAGCCCTGATTGCCCCCTTCCCCCAACTCTTTGTTCATTCATTCAGCAACATTAACAACTATCTCTACCAGCTCTGGACCAGAGATAAATAGCAAGGCTCCATTCCTCACCTCAAAGAGCTTCTGAGCTGCTCTGGAGGAAGCAGACAAGCCAGTCACAGTACTATCTTATCACAGCTAAGACTAGGGTCAACACAGGGCAGGGTGGGAGCTCAGAGGAAGGGACTCCATCCAGACAGGGGAACTGAGGGAGGCTCGAGTTCTTTCTAGAAGCTGTTAAGTTCCTGGCCAGTGATGTGGAGAGGGTGAGGGGAGCCAGCTGAGAGGGAGCTGGCCTGTGGTGGGGCCAACGAAAAACTTGGCTATATTCACCATCCTCTGGCCAGGAGGGGGAGAGAGAAGCCTTAAATGTTTTTCTTTCTTCTGGAGAGCTGCCACGTGCCGCCACGGAGAGTATTTCACGGGTAGATGCATATTATTGCAATGTGTTTATCTAGGAAACCAGAGCCCAGCTCCAGCATCTGGTTTTCAGCATAGTCCTGAATGAGGTCCAAGTTTCCAGTTGGGTTAATAAAAATAAAACTTGGGAAGTTGTGGGCTGGCTGCATCAGGGGTTGAGTCCTGGGCTCATGCAGGGTCATGGATTGCAGGGCCGGAAGGGCTTGGGCAGGTCATAGATTCATTGTGGACTGGCCACGAGGCTGACACCAAAGACAACCTTGTACTGGGAGGGAGAGCGGCCTGGACTGGCTCTGAGGAACAAGCCTCCAATGGATGTCTTCGGATTCTGTCTCAATCTGACAAAAGTTGACCAAACACCTACTAAGGCCAAAGCCCTGGGCTGGGTCATGCTGTGGCGGTGAGATGCTTATGTGAACCGGTGCCTATTCCTAGCCTGCCAGATCACAGAGCAGTGGGGGAGAAGCCCAACCAGACAATCTGACTGATAAGCAGCCCCTGTCAGTGCTTACCACTTCGAAGCTATCAAGAGACTTGGGATCAAACAGGGACCCATTTTTAAAAGCCAGCCTAACTAAAGATACAACCGGGCTACTGAGAGACCTGGAACTCAGAACTAAAAGTCCACAGGCTCTCTTTGGCCCTCATGTCTGCCGGTCTTGCATATTTCTTTCATTTTCCACTCTCATTGAAGACCGGATTTCTCTGCTTTCCAGACTGCACGGCAAGAAAACACAATTGCCCCACCTCTCCTGAGTTCACACAAGCCTCTTTTTCTCTGTCTTCCTTCCCCAGTTCCAAATTCCTTGGGAAAAGGCTCACTCTTGGTAAACTCAGCTATGGCTAGGGATCAAAGTCATGTGTATAGTTATGGCTCAGGGGAGCCCACCCTGAGATCCAATGCTTGGGCCTCTTCTTCATATAAAATGCTTACAGTAAGACACAAATCACAGACAACTTCTCTCTGACCACGACTCTACCTTTGTGAGGGAGACAGGGCAGGGATATGGAGGTTCGCCTGTTACTGTAGAGCAGGGCTGGACCCCGAGCTCCTAACTCGTGGCCTAGTGCTCCATCCAATACACCCTGTTCCTTTTGTCCTGATGTGAAGCCAACGGTTGTGAAATAGACTCTGCCTATGCAGTTCCCCTTTGGGAGCAGCTGCAGAATGCGCAGTTGATTAGAGAGAATTTTGTTGGCAGGCCTTAAAGCGAGCTGGGAGCCCACACCAGTGGTATGGCTGGTTGCAAGCCTTGGATTATCTCTCAGAAGGTGTGTGTCTTAGGTGTCCATAGGGGTGACTTCTCACAGGGGTGTGAGGATCCTGGAGGAAGGATGGCCCCTTACTCTTATCTTCTTTATCTGGAGGCTGCTTCAAGACAGAATATAGGGAAAGCCAGGGCAAGGCAGGGAGGACGTGCCTCTTTCTTTTGGGTCCTGGCTCAGACTAGGGAATCAGAGAGTCATAAAATGGCCTTTGGTGGAGAGGTTTTTCCATGAGGCTAGAGAGGAGAGTCTACAAGCCAAGCCAGAGATCTAGCTTCTGAAGGACCACCAAGGAGAAGGAAATCTGGTGTTTGTTGGTTGGTCATCCTTCAAATCTGGCAATGACATTTTTCTTTTATTCTACCACCTTGATGTGGAAATTGTATGCTAATGTTCTCCAGGATGCTGTCAGCTTTGTGTGCACCTTGCTGTTTCTGCTTCTCTCTCTTCAGCATCTCATGAATACAGTCATTGCTGTTCCCCCTTGTAGGCCTGAGCTTACCCCAGGGCCTGAGCCAATCCTGACAGTCGCCTCAGTTTCCATTCCATGGGGTGTGGAATCGTCCCCCTACTGGAAGACCTGATGTGGGGAGCACCGGGGTGGGCTCCTAGTTGGGCTCTTCCTGCCTTGCTGCGTTGGTATATCCATAGACTGGGCTTCTTCTATTTTACTTGGTTGTACTTCCCTGAACCCAGAGGCTCTGTACCCACTTAAGACCTTTGAATCTGCTGTCCATTCCTCTAGCCACCGATGAAGGAAATCTTGGGCACCATGATGTAGCTTCACCTGGTTCTATGTCACCTCTGATCTCTGTCATCTCTGCCCACTGGACTGCCTGTCTTTAATGCTAATGCCAACCAGAAGTGCCCTCTGAAGCATCCAGCTGCCCATTTTGCAGCTGGGCTGGAACCTCTGGCTTAGAGTTCATGAGGAGGCTCTTTTCGTTTTCTCTTGCTCCTCCCTGTGGTCTTGCATACTTCTTCTATGTGCCTGTTCTGATGACATTGGCATGGGCTGCACTTCCTGTCCCACTGAACCCTGCACTGGAGTCTTCTCTCCTTTCCACTCGTCTCTCTTCTGTTGGTTGGAAGTGTTGTTGGGAATCAATGGGCAGCAGCCCTCCCCCAAGGGAACAGGTCACCTAGTGTACCAACGAGGGATGCTGGCATTTTAGAATATACTCTGTCATATAAACATGTCCCAGAACATTATGGATCATCCTATGTTAGCTCATCAACCAATGGGATTAACCTGAAGCCAAGCATCTCTGCCCCAGGTGAAGAAAGAGAAAAGCAGACTACATTCCTCATTCTTTTCCTTTTTTTTCTTTTTTTTATGCTTACAGCACCCAGTCTTCCTAGGTGGTCGCCCATCCACATTCTTCATTCTTTTGATTTTAATTCTCCCTGCCATGATGCAGGAAGGTATTACATAGTAAACTCAAGGATGACCTTTCCTAGTCTCTTTCTTTATCCAGTTACTGAAATGACATTGTTTACATATCTGGACTTGTGTCTATAGGGTTCCTGCAGGTCCAGGGTCTGTTCTGTCTAATCATCTCCCTTTCCTTGGACATAGTTTTCTATAGCTTTTGCTTAAGCCTGAAATTCCTTCATCTACTTACCCACCCACCCATTCATCTAGTCAGTCAATATGTGCTTCTGCCAGGTTCCATTCCAGACAATGAGAACACAGTGATAAACAAGTCAGACGTGAATCTTCCCTCCAGGAGCGTTGTGTCCACCTTTGTCTCGCCAGCACCTCTCAGGAGTTGCCGACGCGTCCACCTCTAGGCCTGGCTCTTCTTGTGGGGATGACAGACAAAAGGTGGGGGGAGATTGAAGATAAACATGTAAACATGTAATTAACTGCTAATTGACTAAATGTTAAATAAGAAATAAATGAAACAGCAAAAGAGAATAATAAGACAACGGGGGCTGATGGGGCACTATTTAGAAAGGATGTTGGGAGTAGGTTTTCTGAGGAAATAACCCTTCAGCTGAGATCTAAAGGATATGGTAGAGGGACAAAATGTACAGGCAGCAGGAAATAAAAAAATGCTAAGGCCCTGAGGTGGGAAAGAAAATGTATTCCAGGAAGGGAAAGGCAGCATGGCTGAAGTCCAGTGAATGAGAACGCGGCAGCAAAGGAGACCATGGAGGTGGATGGGAGATGTACGAATGCACAGCTTTTTGGCCATGTTGAGAAAGTTAGAGAGGGAAAAGCCTTAAGCAAGAACTGATGTATCTGGTTTATATTTTTTAAAAGGTTACTCCAGCTGCTATTTGGAACATAGATTGGAGAGGGGACACATGGAAGCAGGGAGACTCAGTAGAAACTATTGCAGTCTTTCAGCTGAAGGATGACAGTGGCTTGATCTGATATCGTTGCACTGGAGACATATTTTGGATACGGAACAGGTAGATTAGATGTGGTAGGCGAGGGAGACTTCATGAATGACTCCCTTGTTCCTGGCTTGAGAAAGTGGGCGAGTAGTGGTGCCATTCACCGAGAGATGTGGAGACTTTCAGCAGAGAAGCTTTGGTGTTTGAGGGAGGAAATCCAGAGTTCAGACTTGGGCGTGTTAAGATCTCCATTAGACATCCAAGTGGTTCGAGTATGTAGTTGGATAAACGAGACTGGAGCTCGAAGAAGAGGTTTGGATTGGAGTTAAATAAATAAGTGCGTTCAGCACATGGAGAATAGATAAGACAGGAGGACACTTTCCTATCTGCTTCCCTGGGAGCTCTGCATCATGCTGTCTTAAGGTGAAAGGTCAGGAGTGGGGGTCCCGGGACACTCTTCTAATAAGAGTGAGGGCTCTTGGGTTTCTGCAGGGCCAGGACTGTGCACAAATAGTGATTCAACTGGGGAAGAAGAACTTTGCCTTATCCACTGGGGCAAGTGTTTCCTAGGATTGTTCTAAATTCCACTGATTATTTTTTGCTTTGCCCTGGAGACAACTACTTTTTATGCAAACCCTTTCGAAAAGTGACAAATCATGGAAAAATTCTCTTGGATTTGGGTTCAGCAAAGGCAGAGATGGCACATTTTGCTCTGTGGTGTGGAGGTCATCCCTGAGGTCACGCCACAGGCACAAGAGCTGGAAAATGGATGCAGGTGGCCAGGCTGAGTCATCACAATTCTTTGGTTTTGATAAACCCATGCATAGCTTCACGCGATGTGGAGGGAGGGCAGAGGGGAACACTTGGATGTGTCTGATATTCAAGGCAGGAAGGGAAGATTTGGACAAGGAGGAGAAAACATCAGTTCTGTGGAGCAGGAGAACACAATGTGCTTCTAGAAGGAATGCTCCCTGCCTGGGGCTCTGGTATCTCCTGATGGGTGAACTCTCTGGGAGAGAAGGCTGTGACTTGACCCCAGGGACCCTCTAGTAGAGGTATCTGCTGCCACCTGCTTGACTTCGGAGGACACATTTGGGGAAGCAGAGTCCTCTCCCTGCTCCCCGCATGCAGACGTTCCTGAGCTATGTCTTTAGAGGCGAAGTACCCTAATTCCTCCCTCCTGCTCCTGCTCCTTATTTCTTTGTTTTATTTCTCCCCCTCTTTCTCTCTGCTCATTTTTTCTCATCTCTTTATTTCTTGGCTCTCCCTATCACAAAGGAATGAAGCAGTGGGAAGGCGGCGACAGCGTTGACCGTGGATGTAGAATGTTGACAATGGGAACGGAAAGTTAGTGAGGAAGGAACAGAGAAGCTTCTGCATGCTCTCACCCTAGAAGGTACTTCTTCAAGCCACAAAGTGGCGATACAGAGTAATCAAGGAGGAGGTACGGAGTGGAGGTGGACACTCTGGTGGGCAAGGAGAAGGGGAACAGCTGTCTCAATGGGCACATTTGCTAGAAGACAATTTTCAAGGTGGTATCCTGACATGACAGTTAAGATTATAATGAAAAAGGATTAGAGCAAGCAATGTCGAAAGTGCAAGTATAAACTTTTAGAGGTGATAATCAAAGTGTGGCCCCCTTCTCCTTCACTACCCTTCTCCCATCTCCAGGTGCTTCTTCCATCTCCAGGTGCTTCTCCCTAAAGTTGACTACCTGTCTGTCTGTGGGGATGGGACAATGTAATTGGGAGGTAAAGCAATGGCTGTTGAAAATGCTATCAAGAACATCTTCCTGGGGCATACTGTGGCCCAGGAATGGCTGGCACAGGCACTCTAGACAGCAAAGCTACTCCTCTTCCTTTTTTAGTTCCACCTGTTATGAGTTTTGTGGAGTTAACACACCAACCTTAGACAAACATTCCAATGACTTTTCATCTTTCTCAGAGTAAAATCCAAAGTTCTTATCACAAACTTAAGATCCCACATGACTTGGTCTCCCTCTACTTCTCCTACTACACTCTCCCTTGTTCACTCTATTCCAGCCATATTGGCCTCCTTGCTTGCATGTCCCTCGAACATGCCATCATCTCATGCTTCAGGGTCTTTGCATTTGCTGTTCCCTCTGCTTAGAAAGCTCTACTCTCACAGACTTGCCTGGCTCACTCCCTCACTTCCTTCAAACCTCTGTTCGAATGCTTCTTTAACAAAAAAGCTTTCCCCAGGCAGCTACATAAATTAGACAGCTCCCTCATTTGCCTCTCCACTATGCACCCCCTTACCATGTTTAATTTTTCTTCATAACTCTTTATCGCCCCACAATATATATCTATCTGTTTGTTTCTTTTCTGTCTTTCCCTGCTCGAACGTAACTGTTTTGTTCACTACTGCATTCCTAAAGTCTAAAACAGTGTCTGGCACATGTAGGAATTCAATAAATATTTGTTGAGTGAGTGAATGAATGATTAAATCTGATGATAATAGAGATTTTGGTGACTCTTGAGCATTGATATGTAATCTACATAGCAAATGTTTGTCACATCAACATTTTTCTTTCAATTAAACCCATTTTTAAATAATTTTGTCTCATCAGTGCAAGGGACTCATCAGTGTTGGTTATGAACCAGGCTATTCCTGGAAGCATTGCAAGGGGCAAGACAGGCCAGCAGGGTGATGCTTAAGCTGGGCCCTTGATGTCTGAGTAGACTAGGGTCATAGAATTCCCAGGACTTTCACAATGCTCTCACACTTACTTGAATTTCCCCAGAAGGAAGACTGGATTAACTCCCTCTCTGTGGATGAAGTGGAGGGAAGGGGTATGTCACTCAGGGTTCTCCAGAGAAACAGAACTAACAGGACACACACATACACGCACGCACACGCGCGCGCGCACACACACACACACACACAAGTTCATATTTCTATTATGTCTGTCTCAGCCTGTCTGTCCGTTCGTCTGTCTGTCTATCTATCTATCTATCTATCTATCTATCTATCTATCTATCTATCTATCATCTATCAAGAGGTACTAGAAAGCTGGATGATGGAGCATGGGCAGGAGATGGGTAAGGCTGGAGAGGGAAAGTCAGTTAGGAGGAAAGAATGGGAGCTGAGGGGTACAGATTTGAAGGAAGAGATATTGAGGGAGTATCAGCTAATGGCGACTCTTTTAGCAAAGTAGATGGAGAGGCTATTCTGAAATTACTGAGGTTGGCAAAGGAGGCTTTGGGGGCTTGAGAGAGAAGAAAAGGGCTGGCTAGAGAAGTGGGGATACTCCTGGGCTGAATGAGGGTCTATAGGAAAGTTCCCTGGTAGAGGAAAAGCATGACCCTGCAGTGGGGCCACACTTCTCCTGTAAGTGACCCTTCTGCAGTCTTTATTGGCAAAGTATTTGGGGATCACGTCAAGGAAGTCAGGGAGGACAGTTGTATGGCTGACCTGCACTGGAAGAACTGGAAGAGATCTAAAATGTGGAGAACATCTGAAGGTCAGTGGTAAGCTAGGCAGAAACAGAAAAATAAGAGGTATGACTGGAGGCTACACTCTCAAAGAAGGATTCCAGAGCCAGTGGAGGTGGCAGGTGGTTCTTCGTGGTGACCATGTTCCTCTGCCCCTGTATATGCTCTTCCCTGGGACTAGAGCACTCCTGCCTCCACACATCCTTACAGTGGCAGCCCCAGGCTCATCTCCTTCCCTGCCCTCCCAAGGGGAGGCCATCACCTTCTCTGTGCTCCCAGCCGCCTGGCCTTGCCTCCTCACAGCACTTTTCCAGCTGGGTTAAAGGTGACTGTCCATCTACCCCTCCCATTCCCCACTTCCCCTAACCATGAGATCGCAACTTTTTGAGAAGACAGGCTTGTGTCTCACTCATCTGTGGGTCCCCTGGGCCTTTTCAGCTGGTTGCAGCCCCCTGTGGGTGTTGAATAACTGTGTCTTGATATGGGGCTCTCCTGACTGTGGGTTTACCAAGGAGCCCCTCAAGCCCTGGGGTGCCCCAGCCTCCCTGCCCCGCTGAGAGCGAGGAGAGGGTTTGTGGTGTGGGCTAAGTGTCTCATTTATCCTTTGCTTTTCCTCTTCTTCCTGCCTTCCTGACACCTCATCTCCACTGAAAAGTCCCTTCTGGCGCTTACATTCTCTGTTCTAGGGTAAGGCGATAGAAAGATCCATACCAGATAGTGGCCCCAAACGGGAGAGGCCCAAGCAGCCCGCAGGGGCACGTGCAAGCTCAAACCAAACTCCAGCGTTACGTGAGGACTGAGGCTCCTCCAGGCGGCAGGACGGAGCGTCCCAAGGAGGCGGTGGCTGAGGGCGGGCACTGCAGTGCAATGGGACCGCAGCCGGCGCCTCCAGGCCTGTCGCCAATGGCGCAGACCAGCTGCCTCCCTGCCTCCACTGCAGGAGATGTGAGGCAGTTTGGAGAACTCAATATCTTAGATGGAAAAACAGGCCCAAGGAGGGCAAAGAAGCCGCTTATGGTCACAAAGCCAGTTCACAGAATGTAGAGCAGCCACCGAGAGTTTGTGCCGCCACTCCCGGGCTGTGTGATCTGGTGCCAGCCACCATCTTAGTTGTCACATCTATAAAATGGGGATAGTAATAGGACCATTAAATGTTCTGAAAGCGTTCTTTCATATCTGTCACTGGTAGAGGCTGGGCTGTCCCTAGGGCTTAAATTTCCTATTTCCAGTCCAATACCGTTTGCATCCATCAATTGTTTGGCAGAGCTAAGGGTGAACAGTTCTACTTGGGGTGAGCCACCGCTCTGAGACTGTAAGTTCTCAACCAACCACTGTCAATGTCATTGATTTGACTCTTACGGGGACTTTTCCTTACATGGCCCCAGGGTGTAGTAGAGAGAGGATTGTGGGCAGCAAAAAGAAGTGAAACGTTGCTCTCCCCAGCCTTTATCAAGAGTCGATTGTTTTTCAACAAATATTTATTGAGCACCTACTATGTGTTCTAGGCACTAGGGATACAGTGGTGAGCCAGAGAGCAAAGTTCTTGCTCTCACATAAATTCTGGACCTTTTTCCTCTTTTGAAGTTCTGATTTACCCTGTCCTAGATTAGTTTTCAGGCTTCCCTAAATAAGGTGCTACAGGCTCCTCCCTTCCACTCTTACTGCCAGGCCCTGCCCTCTGTTAGTTACAGCCTTGGAGGAGCTCAGTAACTGGGACAAGAGGCCAGGCTCAGCAGGAGCAATGCCAAGGCCTTTGGGGGTTGGAGGTGATTACACCACCCCGCCACGCACCTCCCCCCGCCCCCCGCATCTCTCCCATTGCTTCCTCAGGAGTTGCACCTCCATGAGGGATAGTGAGCTCTGGGCTTTCTCAGGCATGGGCTGGACATTCTCAGAGTCTGGCTGGACTCACCCAGAGTGAAGTATAGCTGAACTTGGGGCTGGTTCCCTCTGCCTCTTATATACCTTGCTCTCAGAGAGTTCAGTCTCACTCTAATTCCCCAGCCTCGACTCTAGGTGACAGCTTGAGCCTTCCTGAAATTTCCCCGTTGTTGGTGCTCTCTAATTGTGTCCAAGTTTCTAATCCCCAGGCTCCTGCTTTTGCTTGGAGCTCAGGAGCATGGGTCTAGAGCCCCTAAGAAGTGAAACTGTAGCTGATAATCTTCAGGATTCTCAAATAGTCCAGCTGAGATGGAGGCAGCCTGGGCTCTAGGATGGGCACAAGGAGTCCTGGAGTTTGGCCCTGCTGCTCCTACTTGTTTGCTGTGGGATGTAGGGCAAGTCACTTTCCATCTCTGGGCTCAAATTACTTGTTCATCTATCCATTCATCCATCCAACAAGCCTTTTGACTACTCTCCATACTGGATAAAGTCTCAGCCCCTCTGCATGGCATTTAAGGCCCTTCACAGTCTGAGCCATTTAGGAGGGAGCTGGATGAGAAATTTTGCTTCCTGAACTGCTCTTATCCTGCCCTGACTTCCCAGTCCTTCACACAGCACACCTGGAGCTGCAAGTGGTCTTCTGTGCCAGGCAGGCTGGCAGGGGCACACTCCAGACACCTGAGTACAGAGAAGTTCTGCCTTTCCCAGAATTTCCTGGAAATCCTGGCTGCCTGGTGCTAAAAGACCCAAGGGTTTTAAAAGAAGCTCTCCCAGTCCCCGAATTTGGAACTAACTTGGGGATAGGGAAAGGAGTGTGGAGAAGCAGGTTATGAGAACCAGGGAGGGTCAGCTGACCTGAAAAGGCTCAATGGGATAGGCCTTTTGTGGACAGACCAGGGAAGAGAAGAAGGATGGGAGGACAAATTTCTGCAGAAGCCAAAACCAGGAGAGACCTGGAAGTGGCCATGAGTTGGTTGGTTTGACTCAAAAATGGGAACTTAAGTTTGAGGCTGCCTTGGTGGCCAGACTTTAGGGCAGAGCACACATTGGATACATTGAGCACACATTGGACACATTGAGCATGTGTTCTGTTCCATCACTGGACTACAGTGCTTAGTTCAGGGACTGGTGCATGGCTCAAGAGCTGTGTATTTATAAGAATGAATTCTAGGACTGGAGCAGGAGTTTAGGGGAAGAGACTTGCTCTTTTCCTACTGGATTCACATCTGGAAAGATAAAGGCTTGAAGTTGCTGGTAGCCACTCTTAGATGTGAAATCTGGGATTAAACATGTGGGAGAGCAGAACAGAGGCAAGTTAGACTGGGTGATGCCATCATTTGAGCTCTACATGGCGCTCTGCCTGAAGATAACCATCCCTGGGACTATATTGTTTCATAGGCCATTTTTTGCTCAAGACATTAGAATTGTGTGTGTGTGTGTGTGTGTGTGTGTGTGTGTGTGTGTGTGTGTGTGTGTTTAATCACTCACAACCAAAAGAGTCCTACCCAACACACAGCCATGATAAAATTTATCTTCAGAAAGACCTGTGCGATAGGGGAAGATTCCTCAAGAGATCATCAAAACTCAGTCCTACAGTGACTCAGTGGAGCTCATCCGCTGATGACTGCTGCCTTGTGAAAGGTTTAGTGGGGCCACACTGATCCAGAGACTGGCAGCATGGGGAGCTCAAAAGAGCTGCTTTAGGGCTCCAAGCAAGGCATGCCCAGAGCCTGTCCACTTGGACAGCACTGCACCTGTCTTATTGTGCTGTGGGTACCTGTGACTAGGAAGAGGTTGAACTGATTATCGTCAACCTCTGCAGCCCAAGATAAATCTGTTCACATAGATGAAGGAAAAGGAGTTAATTAGACACCAAGACTGGGACTTAATCTCTTGGCAAACACAAGAGATTGGGGATGGGGTGTGCTTCTGAAGATCTCGCTTAGAAGCAAAGGCTGGGAGAGAAATCCTGTGTCCCTCTGATGTCTTTCATCATAGCAGTCATGAAGTAGCTACTCCCTCATTACGACTTAACCTTCTGACAGCTTTTCCCAAAATGGATTTTTGTTTCTCAACATGGAAAAGTGGAGACTAGACAGGATGCTGACCGCTGGCCAGCAGCAGTCTCCAAACATGGCAGATGGGGACGAAGATGGGATAGAAGTGAATACTAGAGCATACTATATAGAATTTGTAGTTTGCTGGGTTTGTACTCGGAGCAGAACTGAAATGATCTCAATAGAAAATGGTCTGTAGTTATCATTTTATATGAGAACCCTGTAGTCCTAAAAATTTTCTTACTGTTTGCATAAATGATCCTCAATTTTTATATGTTTCAATTTTCATGTAACTTTCACTTATGTAACTGGTATTTCATCTATCAGCTGATGAATGATAATCTGTTTTTGCTCTTGGTGGCTACTTGTTACCTACTGTTGCTAGGGGATAAAAGGTTAGGTCTCTACCTAGGCGAAGGGTGGGGCTACAGGAAGGGTTTATTATGAAGCTGATCCCTTTCTCCTCAATGTGCCAAGTCCCTTGGATGTTGGGGGCCTGAAGCTTGCCTTTTGATATCAGATTACTGAACAGGATAGATGCTTCTTTTACCCCGTCTCCTCCTGGAGTCCTTGCATCTGGTCCAGGTGGAGAAGGAGTTTGGTGCCTGGCGGTTCTAGGTGATGGCAAGGATGGTCTTCTGACCAGAGATGGTGGAGATTTTGCCCATGCTGTAGTGGTGAGAAGATGAGGGCAGAGAGGGGTGATGGAATCATGAAATAGGAACCATAGCCTTGACCTCCCCAGATCCTATGAAGCAAAAGAGGAATGCCCCTACAGGCATTCGCCTGCAGGGACCTAAGGCAAGCATAATGCCTGCATAACAGGGATGACATTTTTGCAAATATAAAACTGATCTATTGAATTTCCTCTTGCGCACTGTTTTCCCACGGAGACCCAGCTACAAAGATTGTCACTAGAGGGCAGGAAAGACTTAAACAAGACAACAGGCTTCTAGCTCGGGCCACTCCTCCCGTAGTCTGTGGCTGTGCTGCTTAATCTGTCCTGTTTATAGTACACAATAAAAATGAGAATTTGAGTATGGAATACTGGGGTAAAGGCGACTTGGGGACTCCTATATGGGACTTAATTTAAAAAATGCACACTTTTCATGTTATGTAAGTATAATAAGATACAAAGTAAAGGAAAATATTAATATTCAATTTGTATAAAATTATAAATAAAATTATTTCAAATATTTCATTGCTAAACACAAGCTTGCTTTCATTAACATATCTTTTTTATATCTAACTTCAGTCTGAAATGGCAACATGAAATTTCTGATTGAGATTTTTAATGATTTCTTTCAATTCTTGATAATCCTCATTGACAAGAAATTTTGTTTGTACAATTTGGTGATAAAAAATTAAAAACAACTTTATAACTACTCAAAATTTATAGCAGTTGGAATTATATTTAAAGAATATGTCTTTTCTTCTATTCATAAATGCAGTGTTGAAATTTCTTGCGATAAGGCATTGGATTTAGAACCCGTCAAAACCTTTTGATTTAAATGTGCTGAAATAATAACGAAGCATTAATTGGCAGAACACATGCATTTTTAGAGCAGTTGCCCTCAGCCAGCTTAGATGAGGACTAAAAAAGCTCAGCGGCTGCAGAAGATAGAAACAGCCCATACACACAGAGTGACCATTGTTCTGATTGGTCCTAAAGGGTTCTGTTTATCCCATCTGACCTGATATGACCTGATAGGACCTGATACAGCACCTCCTTTCACTCAGGAAAAAGGAAAACAGTTTGTTGTTGACAACATGACAAGGATGAATCTCAAAAACATTGTCATGAGTGAAAGAAACCAGACACAAAAAAGTATATGCAATATGACTGATTTCATTTCTTTGAAATTTTAGAACAGGCTCAACTAATTTGTAGGGAGGGAAAACAGATGAGTAGTTGTCTGGGGCAGCGGTTGGGGGCGGAAGTGGAGGATAATAGTAAAGGGTACCTAGGAACGTTAGCGGGTAATGGCAAGGTTTTCTATCTTGGTTGTGGCAAAGGTTACACTGGTAGATCACCCATATATACATTTGTCAAAACTCATAGTACTGTATATTTAAAATAGATGCATTTTATTGAATGCAAATTATACCTCATTAAAGTTGATTTCAAAAGAAAAAAGTATACCAGTTTGGACAATAAATAATATAGTTTCTGTACATATGTGTGATGAGAGAGATTTAGGGCTGCCATCTGATGCTGTGGCCACCAGGACCTCCCTCCTGCTCTCCTTGCCCCTGCCCCAGCCACTCCTGCCTGGCCTTTGCTCTGCGCTCCTTGGGCACATGAGACACACACTCTCCTTGTCGGTAATGGGCTGTGGCACGTTGTCCAGGTGCTGGAGGCCTCCCTCCCTGCTTGGGGGGAGATCATTGTCCTTGCTGCCTGAGGGGGCTGCTTGAAGGGAGGTCCCCCAAAGAGCTGTAGGTAAGGCTCTCTCCAGGGGTGACCAGCCCACGTGATCCAGCTGCCTACTCACCTGAGGGCTGAGGACATCAGCATATCTCTTTGCTGCACACCTGTGGCCCACTGGAGGCACTCCCACTAGAGAGCTCTGGCCCAGGGAGGGTACCTATGCCTGTCCCTAAGGCTTACTCATGAGCCTAGAGTCAGGAAGGGGAAGATCTTATGTAAAGGAAATAAATAAACACCCAATTCTTGGTCTTGGCCAGTGGTGGGAAGAAGGAGAGGGAACATGAGAGGGAGAAGGAGAAGGGGAGGAGGGGAAGGGGAGAGAAGTGACAGCAGTCAGGCACATGGTCTTAAATCCCCTTTCTGGACTTTGGTCTAGAGCCGGTGTTGGCACACTTTTCTGTAAAGGGTTAAATAGTAAATATTTTAGGCTTTTGGGTCATCTGGGCTCTGTTGCAACTACTTAATTCTGCACTGTAGTGCAGAAGCAGCCATGGACAGTATGCACGTGACTGAATGTGGTTGTGTTCCCATATAATTTATGTATGGACGCTGAAATTTTCATGTGTCACAAATTATAATTCTTCTTACGATTTTTTCCTGACCATTAAAAAATGTAAAAAACATTGCTAGCTCCTCAGGCCTTACAAAATATGTGCTGGGCTGGATTTGGCTGGCCTGGCATAGTTTGCCAACTCTTGGGCCAGGGAGTGTGTGTGGTATCAGGGTCTTGAGGGTGCAGGGCTTCTGGAAAGCGATGGCCCTTGGATTTCTGGGTTTCAACATATTTAAAGAAGTCATGACCTTTAGCTTTACTGGGCTCTTCCTTGTTCTTATTTTTTTTGCATGGGACACAGAAGTTCTCTCAGCCCCTAAGGGAGTGATTATATTTTAACGTTCTGAGTACAATAACCATTCATAATATACAAATGTATTATTTGACTTTCAGTCATTTGAATTTGACTTTCAAATAAGTTTTCAGAAGTCATTCTGCATGACATACATAAAATAATAAAAGAGCCATAAATTGCCATAAAAATGTGTTAGGAACCAAAGGTTATAAGTAATCGAATTCTGTGTTTTTGAGGTCTATAAAAAGGTGTGTGTAAGGGTGACTACCTCAGTAAAGTCCAGGATAGGAGTCCCTTCAGCTGCCATTGTAGGGAGCTAATTTGACACTGGATGGAGAGTCTACTGCTGTCACCGCCCTGGTCCCCAGAACAAGGCAGGCCAAGTAAGCAGCGCTCTCTGTGGGAAGGGCTGGAATAGGGACTGTTTCTAGGCAGGTGTGATGCTTAACACCTGCACAGCTTTAGCTCCGACTGCATTCACAGATACTCACAGCCAGCTCTGCTTCCTGTGTACTCCGTCCTCAGCCCCACATCTCACTCTCATTCTACACCCTTGGATCTTTCCTCTCCTCATTCCTTTCTCCTCCTCCTTGTCACATTGCACGTCTTTTGGTTTTATTCTTGGGAGTTTTGCTGAAATCAGGAATTGGTACCTCAGGGTGGTGCTGTTGCACAGCTCTTAACCGCCCCCTGGTCACTTGGGTGGGGTGCTCTCCTGGGCCCACTATTCGTAAATTGAGCAAGAGAAAATGGCAGTTTCGCTAAGGAATAGTGAAGTTGGATGACATCCCTGGTTCCCTTAGTTTGCTCATCCCCCTTTCCTTCCTCATAGCCAGACTTCGGAGTCCTGCACCTGGGGTGGTGTAGCCATGGGAGGCCTGACCACCTGATTTCTTCTCTGCTCCTTCTCTCACTCTCTCTGCTCTTCCCATTCGCTATGTAGTCAACAGGCTGTAATTGTGAATTCTCAGGTCTACCTCCCCTTAGGGACTGGGCTGGGCTGTGTGTGTCCATCTAAGACCCAGAGCAGGCCCGGGCCCAGAGTGGGCCTTGACAATGTTTGTTGGCTGGAATTGAATCAGCAGTTCACTAGCAGGATCTTCCCAGTCTGGATGGCAACTCCTGCCATGACCTCGAGTGTCCTCAGCCACCGAGGATGCCTGCTAGCCACAGTATTCCAGAACACTCTGTTATGTTTATTAACAGGGCATTTGGAGGTGGAGAGGGATGGGGACCACGGAGAGAGCCCTGTAACACCACAGAGCAGAGAGGGATGGAGACGATGACAGGGCCACAGTCAGTGTTTCAGAAAGGGACCTCGTCAGGAGCATGGACATGGAGTAGGGGCAGGGAGAGCAGGAAGCAGAGTGCAAGGGGAGTGCTATCTGTGTCCCTGCCTTGGCCCTGGGTTTCCTGCCTCTCCCAAGGAGAACCATGCATAGCAGACAGGGTTAGGTGTGTGAGAGCTCCTTCAGCATCCCTGGGCTCTAATCTCCCTGGGGTCTCACGAGAGGGAGTTTCAACTCTCAGGTTTCCTCTGCTGAGGCTCCAGAGGATAATTGCTGTGGGAAAGGGCAATTTGGGGTGGCAGGAAGGGGATTTCTTTGGGGACCAGCATTTTATGGATTGAGTGAGGCACCGGAGAAGCCTTGGAAATTTGGCAGGTGGGACCACAAAGTCTACACTCAGTGGCACTGGCCTGAGTTGTTGCTGTGGCTTTCATCTTTAACATTTTGTCTGTTTTTTCTTTCCTTCACAAAGGACATTAAAAGGAGACCTTCTAGCATTAGGCTCTGTGTCAGGCACTGAGAGGAAGCTCAAAGCCTAGAGTGTGGAGGAGGGGATGGGTGAGAAAGCAGATGACTTGTCAGGTGACGATGTTTTAATAGGGAACTGTACCAAATGATGGTGAGAGGCTCAGGAGGAGCTCTGCCTGGAGGTGGAGCTTTGGAGGACACCTTCTCAGAGCAAGTGGCACTTTTACAGATGAGGTGGGGGCGGGGGGAGGGCTATGTGTGTGAGTGAGGAGGTAGGAGGATGGTAATTCCAAGCAGGGGGACCGGCATTTGCAAAAGCATAGAGGTGAGAGAGAGCTCTCTGGCCATCCCTCTGAGCAGTCACGAAGCTTTGAAATGAGGGCTTGAGAGGGAAACCCAGGACGAGCCCGTCCCAAAACACACCTCTGTTTAACACTCCCAAGGGGCCTACTTTGTGGGGTATGGTCAGCGTTGGGTATGGTCAGAAAGGGTTAAACACTACTGGCTTCCACTAAAGTCTCCAGAAAAGGAGACTGCTGACTGTCATGCCTAGGCAAGCATTCTACTCTTCTAGTCTAGGGGGTCTCTGCACTGTCCCCAACCTGTCCTCTACCTCCCCTCAGCTCTAACTATAGCACTTAGAAAAAGCCTTTTGAGAGAAAGACTCAAAACAAGGTTCTTGAGTTAGATTGTGGATGTCTGGTGGGTGCAGACGAGCCCGCAGGAATGCGGGGGCCATCTCCTACTTAACACCTCTCTCTGCTCTAGTCTCAGCTTCTAACACAGCACATATTCACCAGGATATCTCCTGTGAATCTTGGCACCAGTTTGAGTGTTGAAGGAGCTTAAAAGCATGAAGACGTGACTTTTATTCCAGGAATGGTTTGGGGATGTTGGCTCCCTTGTTGGCAGAATGGAGATTGGGTTTGTTGACATTTGAGAGGTTTTAAAGAATGTTAAGAGCGATAATTCTCTTGGAGTTCTTGTCCTGGACTTGTTAAGTTGGGATAAGCAATGCTATGACAAGGATAAGTAGAGTTAGGATAAATATGGACTATCTTTCTAGAGCATCAATTTGATGTGAATTATTTGTGGGAAATACCACTCCCATCCATGTTATGTTAAAACAAATATACCTATAGAAATAGAATACAAATTTGCATAAATATTTAAGTGAATAGGGGGTCCTGACAAAGCTTCAGTTTCAGAGACAGATATAGGCTTCTACCCAGGCCTTTCGGAATTATATTCTTTTCTCTGCTTTTCTCTAGCACTGTCACTCTCTTCATAGTTTACAAATGAAGAAAATGAGGTCCAAAGAGGTGGGTCAGTGATTTGCCTAAGTGATCATACTGCAAAATAAGAGGTAGAACTCACATCATGGGGTTTTGCACTTAGCATGTCTAAGACACAATGGTGAATCTAAAGTTTCATGTTTTCGTATTTTGGTTTCAGTAGTACCATAGAAATAACCAAATCCCACCTGTCAAAGTATGCTTTGAAAATGATGGGAGGGTAGGTGGGGCAGTGGAAAGAGTCATGGACTGAAAGTCAAGAGACTGGATTTTATCCCCAAGCAGGTCTTTCAGTAATAAAGCTCTCTGACTTCAGGCCAATTGCTTAACTTCCCTGGACTTTACCTCTGAAATGTGGTGGCTACAGCAGATACTGTCTAACAACTTGGCCTTCTATGAACTGCCTGTCTTCCCAGAACCTCCAGACATGCACTTGGGCTCTTCTTGGCCATTCTAGAATCTCTGAGAAAGGGGTAGCCTGCAGCGCAGACTGCCACCTCTGCATGACACCTGTTTTTGTATTAAGGGAGACTGCAGATGGGGCTTGGACAAGGTATGGAAAATCAGCCTTCTCCATGATGCCCCCTGCCTTCGTTGGGGATCATCTGGCTACGAGGTTGAGGTCAAGTAAGGGTGTTTGTTGTGAGGATACACTGGGCAAGCTCACAGCCCGGGATGGGAAGAACTGCCTGGCCCTCGCTTTTATTTCCCACCAGGATAGTTTTCTGGCAGTGCATGGTTTGGGAGGGGCCCTGGAGGAATCAGCGATTCCTTATAAAGACTTTCTCCCTATCCTCCTGTTTTCAGTTCCATTTCTCACCATGGCTCAAATTCATGAGCCTTTCTGGGGTTCAGTAATTGGAACCAGTGTGATTCTTGTTGGCATCCCTCCCCACTTTGGACTGCTTTGGTGTTAGCTTTCTCTGTTTTACTAAGTTGGTTATCATTATCTAGCCTCTTACTTCTTCCAGGGGTTTATTAACTAGTTTTGTCCTCTGTCATCTTTGTGCCATTCTCTTTGTCCTTGTGGGCTCATTCGTTTTTATTTCATCACTTTCCTTTAGTGGGTGTCAGGAGGGAATTGAGATATGCATGTGTCTAAACCCACATGCTTAACTGGAAGTTCTAGTCACTGTTCAACACATTCTTTCATTTTGAAATTGTTCTTGTCAAGGACAAACATCATTTTCATGTTGCCAAATCTAACGGTCACTTCACTGTCCCCACAATACAGTCTCTCAGCAGCATTCCATATACTTGACTATTCAATTCTTGAAAAACTCGCTTCTTTTGACCTGCATGCTAAAACATTCTTCTGATGTGTGTTTCATCCACTGGCTTCCTTCACTCTCTTTTGCTAATTCTTCCTCTTCTAGGAGTCCTGTAGACTCCTTCCTTTGTCTTCTTCTTTTCTCTATTTGCACACTTCCCTAGTTGACCTGTTCTAGTCCTGGGTCTTTAAATAATTCCTATATAATAATGACCCCCACATATCTACCTCCAGCCTTGATATCTTCCCTGAATTCCAGCTGCTTACCGGACAGCTCCATTTGGATATCTAGCAGGCATCTCAAACTTAACTCTATTAATCCAGAACTCTTGATTTCCCCTAGACCTGCTCCTTCTTACTCTTCTCCATATAAGTAAATGACATGCCCATATGTCCAGTTGTTCAAGACCAAAGCCCAAGATCATGCTTCACTCTGCTCTTTTCTTTTTCTGCTCTCTCCCATTTACTACATCAGCAAGCCCTGTCAGTGTCTCCACAATGTTCTATTGTGTCCTCTTCCTTCCAGCTCCATTACTCACTGCCCCTGGCAACTGTGCCAATTACCTCCTGATTGATTTTCCTGCTTCCACCATTGTTTCCCATGTTCCACAATCCACCTTTCACACTGGAGCTGAAACAATTGCATTAAAAATGTTTATCCGTTCTTAATTCACCTAAAGCAGATATCAATAAACTATGGCTTGCTGGCTGAATCTGGCCTGATACCTGTTTTTCTATTAACTAGAGCCAAAAATAATTTTTAGATCTTGAAGAAAAATCAAAAGAAGGATAAATTTCATGTCATGTGGAAATGATATTAATTCAAATTTTAGTTTTTATAAATAAAGTTGTAACAGAGCACAGCTACACGCAGTCATTTGTGTATTGTCTGTGGCTGCTTTTGCACTACAATAGGAGAGTTGAGAGGTTGTGACAGAGACCATATGGCCTCAAAGCCTCAAATATTTATTAACAGGATCTTTGCAGAAAAAGTTTACTGACCTCTGACCTAATTGCAAATAAAGCTTAATACTTTGATCATTTAGAATTTGGTGGTGAGAGAATACGGTCAGCATGTGTTTTCCTTGTGAGAATTAAGGAATCTCTAAAGTGTTTGTCTCATTGGGAGAAACTCTTTGGATGGGGCTAAATTTACCATAATTCTCAATAAAAAACAAAACAGATTCCTTCACCTCATTTGAAATCTAAGAACCAAGATGCACTAATTATCAAAAGTTATTTAAAAGTTTAGTCAAAACCAGACTTGTGAATGGATTGGAGTGAATCACTTCCCAACCTTGCTTGTAAGCATGTTCTTAAATTAGAAATTAGCTGAATGTTAGCAAAATAAAATATGAAGGAGAGTTTGTCCTTAAAAAGAAGTCTAGCAGGTCATGCCAATCCCTTGTTTAAGAGTCCTTAGTGATTTCCTGTCACCTTTAAAATAAAACCCAAGCTCCTTACCAAGGCCTCTGCTCTTCTGCAAATTCCTTTTACTACCTCCCTTGTTTGACAGGCTTCAGCTACACCGGCCTTTCTCTTACCCTTCCATGTCTACCCCAGGACATTTACATTTGCTTTTCTTTCTGCTCAGAATGTTCATTGAAGCCGCAACTCATAATTCACGTGTAAGTTTATGTTCACCTCTCCAGAGAGGTTTCCTTAGTCTGTTTTATCTAGAGTAGGCAACTCTTTCCCCAAATCACTCTCTAGAACATCACTTTGTTTTGTTCGTGTTTTAAAAAATTCATAGCAATTATCATTATCCCAAATTATCTTGTTCATTTATTTGTTTACTTGCGTATCATTGAACTCTCCTTATTGAAAAAGTAATTCTGTAAGAAAGAATCTTTATCTGCCTTGTTCATATTTTGTATCTCTACATACCACAGTGCTTGGAATATAGTGAGTGCTCAATAAATATCTGTACAATAAATAAATGAATAACCGAATAAGCTAAAGGGACCAGGAGCAGCGACACTTGTCAGAGAAGAGGATTTAGCAGAAGAGGCACCTCTAAACAGGTCTCTTGAACTTTTACTCCTTTCCTCACTCTAGGCCAGAGTAGTACATGAAGTCTGGCAATTTTGTAAAGTGTCAGTGAGCAGGAATTGAATATTAAAATTGAAGACAAGGAGTAGGGGTTGGCTCAGTGGCATGGCTCTGCAAAGATTTTGCTCTGTTTTCTTTTTTTTTTGTCCCAAGTAGTATGGTTTTCCATTGCGCCTTTATGTAACTTTCCATGAAACTATCTTCTACAGCTTTTTTGGGGTAATTTTCCACATGGTCAGTCAGCTCCATCAAGTGCAACCGTGGGACTTGGAGATGGCCTGGGGGGGTGGTGGGGGTGGCCTGGGAGTGGTGGGGTAGCCCTGACACTATCAGAGGGAAGATGTAGTACATCGTTTGCACTATGTACTAATTTCCAGCTCTCCTTTGTGTAGGAGAGTCCAGGAGTATAACACAGAGGATGTTCCTTCGTAGCTCTTTTTAAACAGAATGGTTAAAAGAAGCCCATTTTGCCCCCACATTAAAACTGAAATCTGCAGTCCGCAGCTCAGATGCTTAGATACAAATCCTCTGCAGGAGTTTGGGCTGTAGTCTGGGAAATGACTATTTATCACAGTTTCCTTTCCTTTGTGTTTCTCTGTGGTTATTGAAGATTTTGGTTTTGGGAAA
This sequence comes from Pteropus medius, assembly GCF_902729225.1. Taxonomy (NCBI): domain Eukaryota; kingdom Metazoa; phylum Chordata; class Mammalia; order Chiroptera; family Pteropodidae; genus Pteropus; species Pteropus medius. Next base: position 2,745,515 of record NW_024342470.1, read on the forward strand.
ACAACAAAAATAAAAATAGTGACAAACATATTTATAAAAAAAGACACGGAGAGATAAAAATTTAACCCTTTGAGGAAGGCAAACAGGGAAGCTGGGTGCCTGAGCATATTTCCTTTATGAATGACCTGGGGCTCTATAGGAGTCTCAGCACCCCTATGGAATTTTTATAGAACTAAGAGAATGGCCAAGCTTTTGGAACCTGCGTATCCTGCTCCGCTGCCCACCACCTACTGCAGGCTCTACCCGTGCAGAGCATAAGCCAGCCCTGATCCACTCTCCCACACCAACCATGCGGGCTTCTGCGGAGGCCTATGACCTTTCTACCATGCCTGCAGTCCTGGGGCTGTAACAGCCACTCCTTTAGCGACTCAGAGAAGATGCAGCATGAGGAAAAATGCTCAGCTATCTTGCAGAGACTGGGCATCTCCCAGCAACACTTTCTTATAGACTTAACGGCACAGCTGGCTGGGAAGTTCCCACATCACGTTCTCAGTGATGTATTTGTTGTTTCTTGGGCCCCTTCTCGTCTGACCCAGTTCTTAGTTCAGACCTTGCTTCTTAATTAACCCATGTGCTTATGCAACATGTGGCACACCCATGTAATAATGAGGTCTGCTTAATCTGGGCACTAGGATCTAAGCAGTTACTGCCTGTTGGAAACTACCTGGCCAAGGTGTCTTTTTATAATAACAAATGTCTCTTATTACTATATCCAGAGAAGTGCTTTTTCTTGGAACTCTATATGACAATGCAAACGTTCATCCAGAATGACTAGTGTACACTAGGAGATGAGAACTATGCAAGTGGATTTCAGCAAGCGTATATACACAAGTAATCACAAAGAAGATGAAGTATTGTGCAGTTATTGATGCTAATCCCTCTACTCTAGAGGACTGTGACAACTACAGCCAGATGTGGCCGAGCGAATCATCTGTCTTGAATCTGTCAGCCTTCTCTTTTGTTGTCATAGCCTGTTTTTTTTTTCTTAAGCTTGCTCTGTGTTTCAAGGTGTCTACATACCACATTGTCTGCATTGAAATGATTTACTTTCTTCAAATGGGGTTTAATATCAAGAGTGGACAATTTCCAATCTCTCCAATAGCTGTTGCTCTTCCATAGTAAAAGAGAAAATCTTCAGTTTTTGAGGTTTATTTTCATCTAGTATGTCTGGCTTCACATGGACTCCTTAAGATACCATAGACTGCCTTTGCTTCGTGGAATCAGCATGATATTAAAACAGGCCCTTAATGCCCTCTGGTTCATGGCTGTGGATCTGACCCTCTCCCGAGAGCTCCATATACTGTGTTTGGGCTTGCTCCTGATTCCTCCTGTTCCTGACCTGGCATTTCTTCATCTATGGCTTCACTTCACCTTTTTGTATTTGTCATTTGGTCCATGCTTCTGGCTTCACTCCACCTATGGCCACCTGGGTAAAAACTCTCTTTCTATCTTTGCTCCCAAACCTCCTCCCTGGCCTAGATCCCTCTAGGTGGCTTCTGCCAGCCTTATACAGTTGAAGAGCAGGACCTAGACACATCTGAGTGTCTCTGCCAGCCTCTAGCTGTGCCCAAGACTGGCATCTCCTCGGCTGTGCCTCATGCTGGGCCATGCTATGAGCATGGGGCTGTTTGACAAGAGTGGATGCTAACTTGCAAAAGGTTCCTTACTTTTTGTAACTGATTCCCCAACCTCTGGTCTCCTACCACTGATTCCCCAACCTCTGGTCTCCTACCACTAAACACTTAGTTTTTGTAGCCACTTAGGGTTTTGGTGTTTAACCATTTCATGACCACATATGTGGGCCACACACTTACATTGTTTTCCTCAGAGTTCCTTTATAATAATTAATTGTCTTTACATTTGTTTGGTGACTTATGGTCAACAGAGTACTTTATATATTCACATATTTCATCTCATTTCCATACTTCTACTTTCTTTTGCAAACAAGACTCAGGATCAACTTATCCATTAGGCTCATTAGGTATGCGGGCCTATGAAAATGTTTTAATTTCTTTTAAAACAGACCAACAAAAAAAGAATTAAAAAGTAATTAATATATAACAATAAAACCAGTTAGGATTAAATTTGTCTTTATATCAATGCATTAAAAATGCAATTTAAAATATCATTTTATGGAAGTAAGAGTTCATGAAGGCAAAAGTGTCTGGGGCTCACAAAAATCATAAAATGGCCCTGACAGGACAGGTACTCTACATTTGGCAAGAACATTGACTTGCTGTTTAAATTTGGATACGTTTCTTAACCTATTAGTTTTTTTTCCTACCAGAAAAAATAGAAAGAAAAATTTCAACACCCGTTCACTTCCCAGAACTCTTATCAAGACAAAGGAAATAACTCTGAAGGTACTGAAGCTTTTTAGAAGAAAGACTTACATAATAGGTGGGACTATTTCTGTTGCAAATAACCGGTATCCATCTCAGACTAGCCTAGACAAAAAGAGAATCTATTGGCTCTTATAACTGAAAACTCCAGGGTTTAGCTTCAGGCAAAGCTGAACCAAAGAATCCCCCAGAGTTGCCAGGAATCTGTTTCTCTATTTTCTTCTATCTCTTGGAATGACTTTCCTCTGTGTTAGATTTCTTTTCTAGCACATTTTCTCCATGTGTCGAAAACATCCCAGAAACTCGAGGCTTTTTTAGGATCCTTAAGCTTGTGACTTCAGAAGAAGAGACTCCTAGTAACGCAATCAATTCCTCCGAGGACTCCAATTGGTCCTTGCTTAGATGTCTTGGCTTTCCCGGTGTCCAAGGAATGAAGTGCTCTGTCTGGCCGCTTGATCACTTGCCCCACCTCCTCCCCATGACCTGATTGACAGTCTCACAAAACTCCCTTGGAAGAGGGCAGGGCAGTTTCCAAACGAGGAAACATAAACAGACTAAATTACATGTTAAGTCCTGGACTGCATCAGTCTGAGGTACTGTCGATATTATCTCTGTTGCAGGATGTTAGAACCTGTTCAGATTTGGTCAGAACCTCTACTGAACTTTCCAGACTTGAGTCCTAAGGAAACACATCAGATTTTAGTAGAGACCACACGGACTCATTTAATTTTTACAAAGTCCGTGAGGCAATTATTAGCTCTGCTTTTTTTTTTTCCCAATTAAAAAATAAATTAGTAGACTTTATGTGTTAGAGCAGTTCTAGGTTCACAGCAAAACTGAGCAGAAAGCACAGAAAATTCTCTTCCTGCTCATCTCTCCTGTTATCAACATCCTGCACCACAGTGGTACAGTTGTTCCCATCGATGCATCTACATTGACATATTATAATCAAAGTCCACAGTTTACCTTAGGGTTCACTCTTGGTGTTGTCTATGGGTTTTGACAAATGTATAACAACATGGAATAACTATTGTAGCATCACACAGAATAGTTTCATTGCCTTTAACCTTCTGTGCTCTGACTATTTATCCCTCTCTCTCCTCTAACCCTGGCAACCACTAATCTTTTTACTGTCTCCATAGTTTTGCCTTTTCCAGAATGTTATATAGTTGGAATCATACAGTTTGTAGGCTTTTCAGATTGACTTTTTTCATTTAGTAGTATGCATTTGAAATAAATAGTGATATGCATTTGTTTCCTCTATGTCTTTTTATGGCTTGATAGCTCATTTCTTTTTAGCACTGAATAATATTCCATTGTCTGGATGTACCATTGTTTATTTATCCACTTACTTACTGCTTGTTTTCAAGTTGTGTCAATGAGGAATAAAGCTACTGTAAATATCCATATGCAGGTTTTGTGTGAACATAGTGTTCAGTTCATGCGGGAAAATACTGAGGAGTACTATTGCTGGATCATACGATAAGAGTATGTTTAGTATGTTTTGTAAGAAACTGCAAACTATCTTCCAAAGTAGCTGTACCATTTTGCATTTTCACCAGCAATAAATGAGAGTTTCTGTTGCTCCACATCTTCATCAGCATTTAGTGTTGTCAGTTTTTTGGATTTTGGCCATTCTAATAGGTGTGTAGTGGTATGTCCTTGTTTTAATTTACAATTCCCTAATGGCATAATATTACTTATATTTTTATATGCTTACTTACCAACTGCATATCTTCTTTGGTGAGGTATCTGTTAAGATCTTTTTAAAATCAGGTGCATTTTCTTGCTGTTGAGTTTTAAGAGTTCTTTGTATATTTTGGGTAACAGTCTTTTATCAGATGTGTCTTTTGCAAATATTTTCTTTCAGCCTTTGTCTTGTCTTCTTATTTTCTTATTAGCTCCACTTTTACAGATAATAAATGCTACAAATTATTAAGAGCTTATCATACACCAAGCACTGTGCAAAACACCCTACATATATTATTTCATAAAAATTCTATGAGGTGCTGTGCTTATCGAGGTTCTTCAGACTGTAAATACCGGAAACCAAATCTGGTTAGCTAAGAAAAGAAGAAATATATTGAAAGGATAAAAAGGTATCTCCTGGGATAAGTGGAAGAGTTGAACAATCGAAACTGGAAAAAATAGGAATCCACACTTGCTGGCTTTTGTAAGCTCCACAGAAGGTAGATTTGGAGATAAGCAGTGCAGTCCTAGTGGATCCTAGTCCCTGTTATCATTGTGTTCAAATAGTGCATTCCTTTGTAGGAGAATCTGATTGGCCCACCTTGGGTCAGGTATCTATTACTGGACCATGTAGCATAGGTATGGTTTGTATAAGGGCTGTTCTCAGAAGAAAGGGACTCACTGAGAGCCAGTTGGCCACCCAAAGGGGTATCTATTGTGAGCATGTAGTTGTATCAGTCAGGTTCTTGGCACACTCAAAAGTGGATAATTAAAGAGCATTTAATAAGAGATTAAGCAGGAAGAGTTTAGGGAAGAAACAAGGGATGTTACAGTATCTTGAGGTTAGCGATAATGGGGAGCTGTTACCATGCCAGGCCTGAGGAGAAAAGAGGAGGCAGTGGTTTCTGGAACTGGTGGAGGAAGCTGTCGGGAGAAGGCTGCCTGAAAAGTAGATTTGGTTTTTTGGGGAGAGGGTCACAATCAACCCTCACCAACCCAGCAGTGTGGGATGGAGAGAAATAAATACCAGAATTTCACTCTCTTCCCATCTGCCCATTTCTTGGACACAACCGGAAGCCAGAGACCAATAGAGTCCCTGGGTCTGTAGAGAAGGATGGAGAGTGGATATGGAGGGGCAAATAGGAGACAGCCAATACAATAATGTAAATCCCAGCTTATGGAAGAAGACTCTTAGGTTGAGTGACTGGTCTAGATTCATGCAGTTAATTCAAGGAAAGAGCTGGGGTTTAAATGTAGCCAGTCTGACTCCAGAATTTGTTCTTTTATCCGCTATGCTCTGTCACCTTTAAGACCCTGAAACCAAACACTGGATTGACTACACATAGCTCAGGTGAATACTTTATCTCTCTAGTCCTCTTGCAACATTACCTCTGAGCTGCAGTGGCCACAAGAGCCCATAATCAAGTTCCCCTCAGAGCAGCGTGGATAGACTTAGACCTGCTGGTTTCTTTCTAGTTCCTCATCCTGGGCTTTGCAGAGCCATGTGCTGTGCAATATCAGAGGCAGCCAAAGTGGAGTTCCTTGCTGTTGCACAGGCAGCTCCACTCTCCTGTGGGCAGGATTGTGATCGTTTCACATTGCACCCCAATTAAGCCTCTCCTCTCTAAGTCCTCAGGGTAATATTCTCAGACTTGGACCGTGAATTTGTAAGAACTAATAGCATTATCAGATGCCTGATCATCTCACATAGATAGGCCCATTAGCACCTCATCTGTCTATGTACTTTTCTGACATTGCTGGGAACCCCGAGACAAGCATGTTTCCATTCAGGCATACAGAAAAAATATTATTAACAGCAATAACAATCATTATATGATTTTATTTCCTGTCCCATTATTATTCAGCTCTTTAATATTAGGGAACATCTATTATACACTTACTGGGTGCTAAGCACTACACTATTTTTACATGGATAGTCTCATTTCATTCTGAGAATAAATCTAGGAGGTTGCTACTATTTAATCCTTACTTTACAGGTGAGGAAATTGAAGCTTATAGGGGTAAAGTATGGTCACTTAGGCAACATAATTATTAAGCAGTATATCCAAGATTTGAAACTAGGCAACCTGGCTCCAGAGCCCATACCACTTAACTATGATGCCTCTTCCTGCTTATGGATGAAAAAGGAGCCACATACTAAACCTGACAAGCTCAGGGGAGGCCTTATAAACTCAAGAGACTGAAAGTAATCACATAGGATCTTATGAATATAAGAATTCCTAACTAAAAGCAAGTCATGGAGGGTAATCAGGTCCTAGGCCTGTAGCTTCCTTGACAAAGGTCAATCTTTACCTTAAGTGAGCCTGTCTATTGACATACCTTTGAAATGTCAGGCAATCTCCTTTTCCAGACCCCTCAGGGCACATCAAAGCAAGAACTCATAGAACTCCTCATTGTGATCTGGTTCCAGGAATACCATCTCTATGTGCTCTAAATGTTAATTATTAACTATCCTGTACTCACCAATGTAAAAGAAGTATGTATCTCTCCATTTTACTTTTTATCTAATCCCAGAGATTTCTCCACTTTGCTTTGCTTTCTCCCACACCCTTAATCTATCACCAGTGGGTATCATACAGCCCTCCTTGTTTCTCCTTTTATTCTAATGCATAAAATAAGCTGCAAAACTGCCATTCTTTAGAGTATTTTATCAAGCTGTTGAGATTTTGTTTCCCTGGCAATTGCTGTCAGTTTGGTTCAAATAAACATAAAAATTATCTACAGGTTTGGACATTTCTTACTTCGACATGTTGCATACTTTTGAGTATACTAAAACTACTGAAGTATATGTCTTAAGAAGGTGAATGTTATGGTATACAAATTATATCTCAATTTAAAATAAAAAATATGACCCTTTTCCCTTAACAATAAGATTCACGATCCTGGCTCATAATACACTAATATTTGAATATTGAGTGATTTGTTAGAGGGCATAGCTTTGGCTGTTTTTTATTCATTTGGACAAGTTTGAATAATTTTGGTTCTACTAGAAGCAGATCCTGAGACAAGGATTTGAATGCAAGTATTTTATTTGGGAATTGGAGAAGTAATGAAGGGAAAGGAAAAAAAATTCAATAAAGAGTGAATTAATAAGTGAGTCACTGCTTTGGGCATTTGGGGCTCAATCCAACCAGGGCCTTTTTGCGAGACTTTTAAAAAAAAACAACTTTGAAATTTCTTTCCAGGAGGTGAGGTAGCTAGAGAACTTATGTCACTGCTTGAGAATCACCCCTGGGCCACTGGTTCCCTGTTTCTGGTCTTCTCCATGCTTACTTTACGGAGTAAGGTCCAACACCCAGAAAGGGACCAGGCCAATGAGCTAAGAAGTGAGCAGCGGGGTCATTCACAGTTTCTGCTGTAGGTACACAACAACCTAATGTAACAGAAAAATGTCAGGTTTCCTCTGGAAGGAAGGGGTCACTGAATTTTAGTAACTGTACATTTCCTTCACCTGAGTAGCTTGGCTATCTAAAAGTGTATACCTTGAACACACTCAGCAGTAATTACACCACATTTTAAAATTTAAATGAGACATAGATGTAGAGGGGCTATTTAACAAATTATTCTAGCTTTTTAGAACAAATGGACAAACAAACAGAATAGAATTTGCTATTTTGCTAGCAGAAATTAAATGGAATAGACAAAGTCCAGAATACTGAGGCCTGCAGAGTTAGAAAAGTTGACTGCTTCTCTCTCCCAAATGGTAAAAGATGGTAATTTAAAGGCTTTGACTGATGACCCAAGAAAATATTTCAGTGGATTAAAGGAATCATGGAAAACATCTCATAAAGAATTGTTCCTGTCTTCAAGGAAACCACTATCATATGGAAAGAGAGAGCATGGGGGCAAGAAGATAAAAGAATAAAGCAAATTTGAAAACTCTGTCTTACAAAAGAAATGTAGCATGTGGATACTGGCAAATGAAATGGTCTATATGCAAATAGAAGAGAAGCTTCCCAAATTTTTGAGGAAATTGTATTGTCAAAAACCCACAAGCCTGTACAAAAAGCGTGAGTCTCTTAGTTAAGCCTTAAAAACCTCTGGCAGGAAATTGCACTGCCCCTAAAAAGAGCATCCTCCCCAGCACCCTCTTTAGAGGCAGCCAAGGAGAACAGGGGCTCAGGGAGAAGCTGCTCAGCGGGTGGTGGCAAAGATCACAAAGAATAATGAATGAGAGAGTTCCTGCCCCAGGATAGGCAATCTTTGTAATATCTATCCATTGGTATTTCAGTATTGTAATATCACTGTATCTGTAGACCAGTGATGACTGTGGGTCTCTCAGTCTTCCCCATTTTGAATGGGAGTTTTTTTTGAAGTTATCCTATTCCCGTTGCATACTAACTTCCTTTTTAGTCCATAGGTCTTCAGTCTAAGAGAAGTCATATCTATTTCTGATGAAGAGTATTATGAATGCACTGACAGATTGGACTTTGGACTATCTTCCATGAGGAGCTGTTGAAGGTGTTCTACTTGTGGGAAGAAGAGACTAGAGGGACATTTAATGACCAGAGGAGTGTGCTGTGGTGACCAGAAGACTATTCTTATTCACCCAATAGGCTCACCATCTGGGCCTCTAAATTTCCCAGCCTAAGATGTTGGCCACTTATTTCCCTTTCTTGTAACGTCTTTCTGAGCTCTTGGCATTGAGGTTTTGCAAGCCTTATAAAATGAGTTTGGATGTTTCTTCTCTTCTTCTAGTCTCTGGATGCATTTGTTTAGATCAGAATTATTTACTCCTTAAATTTTTGTGAAGACATTTTAGGCTGCAGTTTTCTCTGTCGGAAGAGTTTTAATTTCAAATTTAGTTTCCTTGCTACATATAGGACTACTGGTATTTTCTATTTCTTCTTGTGGAAATTTTGGTAAATTATGTTTTTAAAACCTTCTATATTTCACCTAAAATTTCCAATTTAATAGCATTAATATTGGCATATAAAATGTCAATGTATTGGAATAAAGTAGTTTATAATATCTTAATTATCTTTCTAATGTCTGTAAGATCTGTAGTGATATCCCTTTTTATAAATGATTTTTGTATTTTTTTTTTTCTCTCTCTCGCCTAGATTTGTCTTGCTAGAGGTTATTGATTATATTAACCTATTCAAAGAATAAACTTTGACTGTTGATTTTCCCTGTTGTCTTTTTTTTTTTTTTTTTTATTTCATTAATTTCTGTTCTTTATTCCTCTCTTCCACTTTTTTGGGAGATTTAATTTGCTGGGGATTTTTTCTAGCTTTTGAGTTGGAAACTTAGGTCATTGATTTCAACCTTTCTTATTTTTTAAGATATAGATTTAAAGGTGAAAGTTTTCTTCGAGGCACTCTTTTAGTAGTGTTGTTGGCCACACTACCTCCCTTCTCCTATACGTCAAGTAGTGAAAGACTCATAGATGGTAGAAATGCAGGATGGAAACTGCATGAATCTCCGAGTCATTGTTTGAAGGAAAGCCATGTAGGTGAGCTGCCTGACCTGCATTAGCTTGTGATATAAGCAACATAAGAAGCATAACTCCAATGAGTCTTACTTGTTTGTCTGTTTCGCATACATTTGCTATAGCCTAGCCTATACTGGCCAATCAAAAGGACTTGTCTTACATCGACTCCCTTGTACTGGTCCATATTTCAGTTTGCCATGATGCTTTCTCTTTGATTCTCCCAAATATCAATATTATGAGATTCTCGTTATACTAGAGTTTTACCGAAGATGTAGGGGTAATAGAGGAGTATTACAGCATAGCATACAATAGGAAAAAAACTTTAATATGCTTTCCCCTCCATCTCATAGGGAATTTTTCATCATCTGGCTTTTCGATTTGGCCCTGTCCTATTGCCAAGTTTTTGGTTTCCCTTCTCTATTTAGACTCTTCTCTCACAGTTCACATTTTCTCTTCTTTCCATTTCTCCTATTTCAGAGCACCCCAAAACTCTCCAGCTTTTACGTATAGCTTTTCTTTACCTTGGATAAAATTAAATTTCTATTCATGATGTCTTTTCTACTGACCAAAGCACACTCAGAGGTCTTGGGTGAAAATGGAACTGTGGGCAGCCTGTTGGAGAATCAGGGCGGGCCCTCCAAGTTGAGAGTTTTTTTCCTCCAAGAACCTAGAGTTGTATTTTTTAAAAAAGTTTCCTGCCACTTTTTTAAAGAATATGCTCAGGTTCTTATTTATTTTATTTGTTTTTTTCACATAGTTGAAATTCTGTTCTCTGTCCTACTTTTATAACAATGGTCTATCATGAGTATTTACTATATGATTTTGACAGACATATTACATTCCATTTTTTCCTATTTAAAAACACAATTATTAATCCTAATGAGTATAAGAAGGACATGCAACTTCCTGACATTCCATCCACTGGACAGAGAGTATTTAACAAACTGGGCTGCATGACTTCAGCTGCTGACAGCTGGACAGGAAGAATATTCAGAAAGTCTGTGGAGTGACTGCTTGGACAGAGCTGTCCCTTAAGCGATACAACAGAGCCATGGTCTTGATGGGACAGCCTGGTGTCATGAAAATCAGGACTGCCAGATTCAGATGCATCTGGGTGTGTCTGGAGTAGTTGTGGGGATGGGGGAGAAGGGACAGGCAGCAGTCTGTTGTCAGAAGGCTCTAGAAACCTCCTGGGAAAGGTCCGGGCTGTGTATGGTGCCCATATTGCCTTGGCCTAGCGTCAAGGGGAGAGGCTATAATGGAAAGTGAATGAAAACAAAGCTGTTTCACTGAAATTTCTATGAGTGTATTAGGCTACCTTGCTTTGTGCTCTCTATAACGATGACCCCTGGAGGACAGGGAGGTGATGGTGGGAGGAATCCTTCCTCCTGCTGGTGGATTACCTTGGGAAATAGATTGGATGCAGCTCCCTGAGCCACAAGCTGGACCAAACTATGTTGGTCTGAAAAGGAGGGTCAGAGACTTCCACATCAGGCTGCTATAAGAACTGCTCATGACTTCAATGTTCAGCCTGATTGGGCACCAGTCACCAGCTAACAAAAGGCAAGGAAAGTGAGAGGGCCACGGTAGTGACTCTTTGTATTAATCGCAGATCCTCATCTGAGAAGAGGAGGGAAGCTAGAGGGGCATGTAGGCTCAGCCTGGTGCCTGCAGTCATCAGGTTCATAGGAAGGCCCACAGACCAGGTTAGAGGCAGGAAAACCCTATGCTGAAGAGTAACTCCTGAACAGGGGCTTAATGAGATCTTGCAAGAGCTCTGGAGCTATAAGATTGGGCTGTGAGGAAGAGGGCCTAAAAGAGTTGGCCAGGTAACATGAGACAAGTAAGATAACTCAGAATCTGGCTCTGTTGGAAGCCTGCCATGTAATCAGTGCAGCTGCTATTGGCCAGGGAGGTAACATCCTGATGTCACTAGCCCTTGAGTACTGTACAAATCGTCATGGTTTCCTATACCCTTCCCACATCTTTGTAAATAGTCCTTCTATTAAATTATCTATTAAATCTATTATCCTAATATGAATGTACCATTTGTTTGTTGCTGGTACCCTATTGATACAGAGGTCATTCTGCTGATGGCTCTGAGGAGGCCCCCTGGGACTCCTTGGCTCTCAGCAATAAGCACCAGAGATAGATAATAGGGTCAGTGGTTTAAATGGTGGACTCTTGCAGCGGAGGTATTTGAGGAAAGCACAAAAGGTAAGGGTAGAGACTGTGACTTCATTAACATACCTCAGAGATCCTTGGTAGGAACAGAATTTGGCAATGCCTTTAGGCCTAACACAGCAGGGATTTGACAGCTCTGATCCAAGGCAGGGGTGCGTGGTAGTATTAGGAGGCAGGAAGGCTGGAGTAAGACCATAGCCCAGAGCTGTTAACATCATTCAGATCTCATTCCACTTGCTCTCTGGAGAAGGACTGAAAAGAAGTCTATACTCCTGGGGAGTATGAATGATTAAAGTTAGAGCCCACTGAAGGAGCAGGGTGAGATGGGTGGTACCTGGCACTGGAGTAGTACAGGGGCACTAGTGGGCTCCTCTATAACTTGCAGCAGAAGAAATGAAGATGCTTAAAAAACAGGATGGGGAGAAAGATATTTTTTTTTCCCATTGACTTTCAGAATATTTTCACATGGAAAGAATGAGAGAGACAGAATTGGAAATATTGAGAAAACACAAGAGGTTGGGGAGGGAGGGCATGAGGAATTTTAAAACAGGTTTGTTATAAATTTGATAAAAACTGGGAAAATGACAGGATTTGGAAATGTTAATTTAAAAACAATACTACTCTGAAGCACTAAATCTGGTTATATTTACTCAAGCTATGTCGTACTTTCTTTAGTAAAAAGGAATTTATACACATTGGAAATTGAACTTTTATTGTACAAACTTAACAGAATGTGCAATCATGAATATATGACAGAAATAAAGTGTGTGAGAGATGACTCAGGTATTATTCCCCTACATTCTCCCCTTTGCACATGCTATTCCCAATGTCTACCAATGTCTAGAACCTTCTTCTCATTGCTCATACCCAGTAAAAGGTCAGATTTTCTTGTTATGCTCTGATACAACTCTTGTATTTTTCCTTCACGGCACTATCACTGTTGGAAGTCACGTTTTCATGTGGTCATTTGATCAATGCCCTGTCTTATTCCTTAGCTGATAACTTGCATGAAGGCAAGAGCTGTATTCTGATCACTGTTGTTGCTCTAGGACCTAGTGCCTGATGCCTGCCAGATGCTCAGTAGATATTTCACAAAAGACTGTCTGAATGACTTTTAAAGCATGTCAAGACTGGTTTCCCAAGATAAGGTGAAACATAATATACAATTAATTATGGTAACTGTGGGCCTACATAAAAATCACCAGTTATATTTGGAAAGGAAGGCTATGCCTTGATGAAGTTATATGTGAGAGAAGAAAAAATAATGTCATTGATCAGTGATGTTACAAATTTGCCCAATGTGGCCAATTTGGGAGATAAGTGGAAGTCTGACATGGCGTTTCATTAAAAAAGACATTTGACACGCGCTCTGCCATTTATTTTATTTCTTTCTTGGTCTTTTTTGGGGGGCAGGGGATGGGTAAGAACACTTTAACGTGTGTTGAAAACCCTCTTATAGGTTTTTAAGTGTACAACACGTGTTATCTATAGGCATAATATTAAACAGCAGATCTCTAGAACTTATTTATTTTCCATAACTGAAATTTTATACATGTTGATTAGCAACTTCCAATTTCCCCCTCCCCTGGCAACCACCATTCTATTCTTTGCTTCTATGAGTTTCACTGTTTTAGATAACTCATATAAGTGGAATGATGCAGCATTTGTCCTTCTGTGACTGGCTTATTTCACTTAGTATAATGTCCTTAAGATTCATTCATTCTTTCTTTTTAAGGCTGACTAGTATTCCATTATATATATCACATTTTCTTTATCCATTCATCCACTGATGGACATTTAGGTTGAATTCACTACTTGGCTATTGAGCATTGCACTACAAAGAACATGGGACTACTAATATCTCTTCGAGATCCTGATTTCAACTCTTTTGGATAAATATGCAGAAAAGAGACTGATGGGTCATATGGTAATACAACTCAATAGCAAAAAAACAAATAGCCTATTTTAAAAATTGGCTAAATAAAGACTTGAATAGACATTTCTCCAAAGAAGACATACAAAGCAGAACAGGTATATGAAAAGATGCTCAACATTACTAATCATCAGGGGAATGTAAATCAAAATCACAATGAGATATCACCTTACATCCATTAGGATGGTTATTTTCAAGAAAACAAGAGACAACAAGTACTGGCAAGGATGTGGAGAAATTAGAACCCTTTTACACTATTGGTGAGAATGCAAAATGGTGTACCTGCTATGAAGAATAGTGTGGAGGTTCCTCAAAATATAAAGAGAACTCCCATATTGTCCTTCCTCTTTCTTGCTCCATGAAACATGGATGTAATAGCTGAAGCTCTAGCTGTAGTCTCTTCTTAGCAGTGACAGAGGCATTGCTAATTCTCACAAGGATGAGGGCCATACTTGAAGGATGGTAGAGTGGTGGCTGGAAGAAGTCAGAGGATTTGTAAAGTACCCATAATTTCCAGCTCTGGACCATTTAATGAAAGAAAGGGAGAAAGAAACTTTTCTTTCAGTGTTATTTTGGGTCTCTGTTACCTTCGGTTGAACCTAATTCCAACTAATATATTTGGGAATATTAAATTATTGTTAAGCCCCAAATTTTTGCTATGTTTATTTAGAAAGGATAAGAACTTTGCTGTAGGTCGGTAGGAATTGATCTGGTTCGAGTGGGGATTATCTGAAATGTGATATAGATATAAAATATACAGATGGGCCAGAAACTAGAGTGTACCTTTTGGGAACCATTAACAAGTGAGAGATACCAGTGACTTCCAAGTGATTTCTTTTTCTCAAAGATTCACTCTTTAGACAAATCATGAGCTATGAAAATCTTTGCTCACCCTGAGGTGTTTGGGGCTTGTCTAGTGTTTCCTCCCAAATTTCTGAGGATTCCAGGGTAGAGCTTCTGTGCCTCAGTGACCTTTGGGATCTCATTCCTTCCTATTGGTTGATGCTCTTCAGCAGCTGCTCTCTTTTCTTTACTGGATCTTTCCAAAATGGAACATGATCTTCCTTCTTTGTTCCTTCAGAGTGCCTCTTAAACCACTATTCCTGAAGGTTTGTGGACCCTTGGATAGTTAATAAAGAGCCATTTGTCCTGGACCTGTTCACACTTAATGATGCAAGAAACAGCAGAACTGTGAAATAACAGTTCTTTAAAAAATTCAATTTTTAATTTTTTATTCTTTCAACAATTTTTTAATTGTAGTAAAACATATAGAATATAAAATTTGCCCTTTTCATAAATACAATTTTATGTACACATTTTAAATGTATAATTCAGTGGCATTAATTATGTTCACAATGTTGTGCGATCATCATGGTTTTTTGATTTTTGATTTCCCAAATCAAATTCTTATGCAGAAACCTCCTCTCTCACCCAGAGGTGTTACTATCCTCAGTGAAATCATAGTTAGGCTCATTCTTAAACAACAGGAATTCAAGACATGGAAAAATCCCTATGACACCATTTAAGCAGCTCTGATTCCTCCAGATGTCCCTAGTAGAGTCCACAGGGCTGAGGATGAATTCTGTATCAATGCTACTGTCAAGGGCTGATGATGGCCAGCCTTCTAGAGTCTGACACAACCGGGAAACACACTGTGGGACAGGATAGCCACATACTCTTCCTCTTGGTTCAACCTTTGACCCTGTTGCTCATTGAATGGTTGGGTGGGCAGTTCTGAACCAAGGATCTGGAAGATGATAGCCTGAGACTGGGAATGCTAGAAGCTATGTCCAGGAGGGCTCTTAGGAATGTGTATGAAGTGTGTGTGTGTGTGTAGGAGGCAGTGAGGGAGACTACATCTCCAGGAGACAGAGGTCATAGCCTCATCTGAGGCTTTCCTCTGTTCATCTCCCTCTTTTCCCTCCCAAATAATTCTAGAGGGTTACAGTCATGCTAGAACTTGATGTCTGAATTTCAGATTATATGGTAAGAGATGAAGGGAGTTGGGGGCAGATGATTTGGGGGGTTTAGACAGTGGGTTAAATGTGCAAGGCTGTTTGAGGCTGTGATTCCTGTCTATAGAAGTCCAGCTGCAGAGTCTCACAGAATGGCATAATGATTAGACTGATGGTAGAGTTTTGAAGAGTAGGAGCAGTAGCCTAAGATTATCTTGTACAGAGTTCTGAAGGGAAGGCAGAGACAATAGGCCATTCTTAGATGTGGAAGGGGACTGCTAATTCCCAGACTTCAATTTAGTTATAGAACTATGTGCCGATCAGCAGATAGGCATGTCCTCGGGAGCATCAGCCCCTGGACCACTGAGAACATGATCTATGGTCATGCGATGTGGGCCCTAAGCCTCAGATCTCACTCACTGACCCTCCTTCACTCTAGTCCAGAGAGGAGTGACTGAGAGACCCTAAGCCCAAGGTCCCATTACCCCAAGATTCAACACCAGTCCTCTCAAACTTCCTCTTTTCCCTTTTTTGGCCTGGGCGTGGTGCTCAGGTTATCCTCTCTTTACTTCCTGTCACAACAGCTCCATTTCCAATGCTGAGTGCACATGATCTGGGTCTAGAGCTTAGCTCTCATACACACTAATTTTCAAAGTGCTCAGGTTTCACTCTTTCCTTTCTAGGAACCCATTTCAGAAAGAAGAAACCAGTTGTTAACTGTAGAGAGACCATGATGTCCACTGTCAGACTCCAGCTTGCTTAGGGCTGACTGCATAGGAGTTAAATTCCTGGGGAGGGAACTGAACCTTGAAATGGAGTGAAGAGGCAGGTTGGGGGAAAGTTGTATTCCCATTATGTCACAGCATCAGCAAAGGCCAGGCCGGAGCTAGGAACACTGCTCTGGCACTCTTTTTTTAGCCACCATGTACTCCTGATGTACCTATCGCTGCCCCATTGTCAGACCATATGCCGTGATTTCAGTCCACTCAATTAGTAGAAGGCCCCAGGGCACTTTGGTTTGAAAACTGGACATATTTGATGAGGCTCTGCTAAAGCATTCTCAGAAGCAGAGGCCCTTCTCTTAGTATCTCCTGGGGAGAGATTTTGGCTTCTGTAGCTGGGAAGACTATAAAAGGAGAAAGAGAAATTGGCCATTTGGAGGCTGCCTGAATGTGTGTGTGCATTGAGGAACAAGAGAGGAGAACATTTCTCTGTGTGTGTGTGGGTGTGGAGCACAGACTCCAAACACCTTTGGGTTTCCAAAAATGTTTGAATAATCCCCACTTCCCCAGTGGGGTTAGGAGTTAGAGCAGAGTTGGAGGTAACTCACAGCTCTGGTCCTGGTGCATTCTGTAGAAAGACACAGAAAACACTGAAGATTTGAAGAAAAGGTTATAGAACATATGATGTGTTGTAGAGGTTAGCTATACGGTTGGAAGCAAGTTGCTAACATGTTTCACCTTAATTCTTTGCCATATTTTTCCATGATGGCGTTCATAAAAAAAATACCTTTTGTGATCTGCTAAAGAAAAGGTGTGTTTATAATGTGAATGACTTATTTAATGTAACATGCAGTGGTTTTTATGGGTAAGAGTAACCACTTGGTGTGGCTTCCCCGACTGGAAAACAAACTGGGGGCCCGGGGCAGGGAGGGACTCTATAGGAAATTCATCTGTTTCATCATTCATTTATAAATTATAGCAACAAAGAAAGTTAGAGAAGCACTACAGGATTTCAATAACATGGTTAATTTGAAAAAAATCTTAAACTACAGTAGAATCTTTATAGTACTATGTAATGAGATGTGGAATGAGACTATGGAAATCTTTTATATTACTCACAAGTTTACTGATTTTCTCAAGGCAAAGAACTTAGAAGTGTGGAATTAAAAGATACATTTCTTTAACAGAAGGACAAGTATTACAAATTTGCTGGCCTCTAATGTGTTGGCTTGTGACTGTCACAAATGCATACACACACATACACACAAAATGTATCCTTTTAGGAAAAGGTAATATTTTAGCCATGAATATAATTGTACTTTAAAAGAATAATGTTACAGAGAAAGCACTTTGAAAATTGATGTTTGTAACTATTTCCATTATCATGTCATATAATGCCAAAATGAATTGTGTCAGTGTCACCTATACAAACTGTCATAGCCACAGTCTTCAAAATTTAGGAAGTATACTTTTAAACCCATTTTTACAATCTTCCAAATGAAAAGTTTCAAGAATTGAAAAAAAATCCCATTGTTGAAAACATTTGCAAGAATAACTGATGAAAATATCATAGAGAATGTTGACTTTATGGACAAAGAATTTTCTGGTGGAATTTCACATTCGCAAAATTGATAGATGGGATTTAAAGTGAGAATTATGATTTAATAAGTGTAGTCAAAGAGAATTCTTCTATTTGGGTCTATTTATCTTTGTGAGATATCTTTTTTGGGGGTGGGGCAATAACAGCCATTAGGACCAAGTATTGACACTAACTGAACTTAAAAGCAAACTCTCATAAAATATTAAACCAAGATTTATTAAAACCCTTTTTAATAGTGTTGCTCTCACTGAACAGATTTTTGCTAATAACTTTAAAGTGAAAGGAAAAAGGTATATTCTACCATTCATTAAAAAATGAAGTAATTTGAAACTGTTTCGTGTTTACCACATCCCTTAACGGTTTTTAGTGGGCTTTATAATATATATTAATACAGTTGCATGTGCATAACACTTATAAATAAGTAAATATCAGGCTACAGGGTAGAAGGAATAAAACTTGGTGCTTAAATGAGAACACTATGAAAGCAGTTGGCACAGTGAGGATATATAGTGGGTGGTCACTAACGAATAGTTTCTTTTTTTCCCTTGGTGAAAAATTTGATGTGACAGACGAAAAGGAGAAAGTCAAGATGTCTCACAGATGTGGCCTGGGAGAGTGGGGGCTGGTGCTATCATTCGCTAAGACTGGAAACAGAGAAGCATGAGCAGATTCTGGCACATTCCTGGGAAGAAATTAGGAGTTTGAGTTTGGACACGTTTTCATGGGCCTATGAACCTCTAGTGGAGATGTGCCCCAGGAAGTTGGATACACCATCTATGCAGCTCTGGAGAATTCTGGGCTGAAGATGAAGTTCAACGGTCATTAGTAGGGAGAAGATTGTTAAAATCTTGGAAGTGAGTGAGATCCTCAGTGTTCCCTGAGTGGGACAGCAGCCACCGGACCGCGGGGCCCGGGGGGTGTGTCTGGGGGAAGAAACGCCATCATCATAAGCCAGGCCGTGGAGGCGGAGAAGCTGTAATTATCAAGGTCTGTGCAAAATTGCGAGCGAGCGAGCGAGAGAGAGAGAGGAGGCGGGCACCAGCTCTGGAAACTGTGCACTCCAAGCATTCCAGTAAGGAAGGCGTGGTCAGCAGGTTCAAATACTGGGGAAGAGGCGAGTAAAGGAGGCTACAAATCACTCACTAGAAAACACTGAAGAGGTCAGTGAGAACTTGGAGGGGCGGTTGTATATGCCAGAGAGCAGAGGGGAGTGTGCGTGTGCGTTTGCGTGTGTGTGTGTGTGTGCGCGCGCGTGTGCGTGTGTGTGTTGGGAGCGGCAGGAAGGTGATCCAAGGAACCAGGCGGACGCCTGGGAGAAAACCTAGGCTTGCGGGTCCGTTCAGCTACGGACGCACCTGTTCGGGGGCCATGACCCTGGAATCTCACCTTGGGAAAAGTTCCGGCGCGGGAGGAAGTTCGGGCAAATCCGAACACGGTGGGGGGCGCCTTCGGGGCCCGCGGGTGGCAGCGGAGGGAACGTCGGGGGAGCCTGGCTGGAGGCTGACCCCGGCGGAGGCGAGCGCGCTTCCGGCCGAGGGACCCGGCGGCCGCGCCTCTGGCGTCTCTAGTTCCCCGTTGGCAGCGCGGCCCCGGCGCTCAGGTAGCCGCATCAGGCCTGGTTGGCGGGCGGCCGGCAGGGCTGACCTGCATGCAGGCGGCGGCCCGACCCGCGCCCAGCTGCCGGATCCTCGTCTCCTCGCCCAGGTAGGGCACTGACTGAGGAGGCGCGCCGCTCCCGGGCTCCTGCCTTCCGGAGGCGGCTCTCCTCCTCTGGGCGGGCCCGGGGACTCTGGGGCCCGGGCTCCGCAGCGCTGCGCCCTGGGAACGCCCGGCTCACGCCCCTGCCGCGTGCTGCACCGCCGCCTCCCGCCGAGCGCGGGCGGGGGGCGCAGCCTAGCGGGATCCGGCCCCGGCTGGCTGCGGTGCCGGACAGCCCCCTCTGCGGCGCTTGCTGCGCGCGCGCTGCCCAGCGCTGCCACCTGCGCCCCAGTCCTGCGGGCCACCCCCTTCGCGCCCACGGCATGGCCCTGTCTCCTGAACATGGTGAGTGCGCGCGATGCTGAGCTGCTGAGCTACTGACCTTGGGTCGCCGCCCGGCGGACCCCGCGGCCCAGAGCGGGAGTCGAAGCGCTCCGGGTTGGAAGCGTCGGCTCTGGGCTTCCCAGCTCACCCAAGCGGCGCTTCGCCTGTCTGGACCCTTGCCTGTGCTCCTGGTCCTGTACGTGCGGTGGCCTAGGCTCCAGAGGCCTCAGGTGAGCCAGCCTCATCTCAGCTCCCTGGCGGCCTACATCGCATTCACAAGGTTTAGAGAAATTAAGGGACCCTGGACTTGCCGCCACTTAAGAGCTGGGGCAAGTTTCTAGGTGCTTGAGGACTGGCTGGATGCCTTTCACCTGGCGGCAGGGGGATGGACAGGATGACAGGGTGATGGGGATGGTTGAGGCCTTCATCCTTACCTCGTTGGCTCTCTTCTGGCAAGAGAGGTGTATTGCACTCTGGCAGTCTGCTTTCTGCCCTTGAACTTCCTGGTAGCTGCTTTGCCAGGGGAGCTGCTAATGGCTCGTCTTGGCTGGCATAGGGCTCTGGGGTAAGTTTTGAGAGGCCCTGGAGTAGGAGAGGCTTCCTATCTAGAGTGTCATTTTCCCAACTGTTAGTGCCTTGTATGTGCTTGTAAGCTTGATGATGGCAAATTAGCAAAGGAGCTGGGTGAAAGCTGGAAGCACTAGGAGGAATTTTAGCATGGTCATTAGCCCTTGTTGGCTAGCCCCCTGGATGTGGTGACCAGCATTTGGCCATCTTCAGGGGAAAGCTGGCTGCAGCTGGAACCCTCATAGGAGAAATTCCTCCCCTGGCTGTGAAGCATTAATGCTGAATGGTAGTCAAGCCATGGACAGGCATGCAGAGCCCCTGCTAGCTCTCACCTCTCTGAGTGCTGACAGCAGGTTTAAGGTAGTTAGCCTGGCCTGGATGCAACTCTGAGGGGCTGACTTGCTCTGAAGATGATGGTATAAGGCTGCCTTAAGAATCATGGGGCTTGTATGGGTGGATTGCTGGGTGGATTGCTGGAAGACTCTCAGCCCCACCCTCAGCCCAACCTCAGTCCTTCTGAGAACCTGGATAGGGGGTGAGTGTTTCTCAATTGGGTCAAGAAATTGTGAGATGAGGCCTATTTTTCTTATCCCTTGCACTAGGTGAATCACTCTTCAAATGGTCTCAAAATCAATCCCAGATATTGAAAATATTATGGACAGATAAAAAGTAGCCTTAGAGATAAGCAGGGAGATACCTTTCCTTCTCCAAATCTACTCATAATATATTTGGGTTCTGCCCCCAAATATATTAATTTCTTAGTTCTTCTGTGTGCTGGCTGCATATCTAGAACAGGAGACCATGGCTTTGGGTTTTGATATATGAGGGACTAGGGCATAAGAGGATGGGCTCATGGCTGGGGTGCTGGCCATGCAAAGGCAGCAAGATTATTCATAGAGAAGGCTATTTCTCCTGATCTGATTTCACATTTAAACATGGTTTCCTTCTCCTTGCACCCAAGTAGGAGCCTGAGAGCATGCCTGACACACAACAGTGCTTTGTAAATATTGTTGAATGAGAGGATTCAGTGTCTAGATTAAACTGGATATTCATTTTCTCAGCTGGACTCTTTCATACCTGATAGCATGATGACAACGATGTTGATAGATAATACTTATAAAGCACATGCTATGTGCCAGGTACTAGTCTAGCACATTACATACACCAATTTAATTGTCATGGCAACTTACAAGGTCAGTACTGTTATTAACCCCATTTTATAGGGAGTAAAACTGAGTCAGAGAAGTTTAGTAACTTGCCCAAGGTCATGGAACTAAGCGGTGGAACAGGATTCAAACCTAGCTAGTCTGGCTTATGTCCATATTTTTAACTTTACATTGTACTGACTCTTGAGCATGCTACAAGTAGATTAAGCATTAGCTCATTCACTCATTCATTATTTTATGCCTTCAACAAATATTTACTGATGCCTACTATATTCTAGGCATGGGGACACAGTAGCGAAAGATCTGTCAGGAAGCTGATATATATAACAGGTGAAGCCCCTTTGCCCAACTCCTATGTGACTTAGGCATACCTCAGAAATGAGAAGGGAAATGAAATCATACAGGCAGGCCCACAGCATCCTTTTGGGGAGGGAAGAATAGTATCTTTCTTGATGAGACATAATTTGATTCCAACCTTTCTTGTCTTTTGTGATTTGTAAGGGGCACTTAACTGATAAAAGTGAATGCAATCTTGTCTGGGCAGGAGATGCAGGTCTTGGGCCTGGTTATCATAGATTGTCTTAATGTTCCTTCAGAAGAGAAATGGAGCTTTGAGCTTGGGACCAGTGCTTTTCAGTCCAAGGACACTTCTAGGCTACAAGGAGCGGTGACATGTTAGGCTTAAGGTGGAATTGTGGGGTCTTAGGTGAAGCTTGCCCTCCTGAGACAGAGTCATGATTTCCTCTTAAACTGTCACTGTGCTGGAGGGTCTTGCATCCTTTTGGCTCCAGCAGGACCCTTGGCCATTGTCCCATAACATAACCTGTCATGTTAGCGAGACTGCTGCCCATCTCTGTCTGCACCTGATAAAGTGGGTCTCACACCCATTGCTGGGCCCCAGGAGGGCAGCTTGTCTAGGTTGGAAAATGAAGGCTCATAGTGGAAGGCATTTTCCAAAATACATGCCACGGGATAATAATAGGTATTGTTTCCTATGGTGGTAGTGGCGAGAGGGTCAAATAAATGTGCTGGGTTAAACAAAGTTCAGCAGCTTTCTTTACTGTAGGACTTCTCAGATGTTTAGAATCTGCTATTAGGAATTGTGCATGAATCTCTATAAGGAACTGTGGTATGCAGCATTTTCCAAGCCTTCTGATCTTTCACATTCTACAGACTACGCTTTGGAAGATGTGTGTTTAGACTAAGGCTATCCACAGTCTGGTTCAAGGTACGGAATGAAATTCCTTGAATATGTTGGGTCCAGGTAGGTTTTCAGATGCATGAGCTAGGAGGTTCCCATTACAGCCTCCCTCATACCTCCTCCCTCCCCTAAACATACCGGCAGAAGGAATCATATATTCTCTCTTCTGGCAGAATAGTACTAAGGGCTTAGATTTTTTTCACTCTATGCTTTAAGTGGTTTAATTATTTAATGAATAAATATTATCCTCCCTCTAGGTTACTTATAGCCTGCTGGTGGCACTGTTTATGAAGCAGCTGTGAGGACAGGTGGATTGTAATCCCTGGGTAGCTGAAGCCCAGCAGTGGCCCAAGGATCGTGTGTCAATCCTGTAATCCTGCTCTGTACGCACAGGAATTATTATGTGGGCTCAGTAAGGCACAACCTCAACTGTTGGACATGAGGAGGTGACTCAGGCCCAAATCAGGGCTAGAGTCAGCTTCCTGGTAAACAACTGACCCATCCTTCCTGGGCTCTTCTCCCCAGGATTTCAACAGTACCACAGAAATAGCCATTTTGCTCACTGTTATTTCCTAGACCCACGCCACTTTTCTAAGTCGCTGGGAGGCCATGCGTCTGTTCTGAGCTTTCCCGCACAGGACTGTCCTTCTGCTAAAGGACAGATGAAGAGTGGAGTTTGGCGCCGTGAGATGCTATTTTAATCCACTCTCCTTGCTCTTAGAGGGCTGCTTCTGTGGGTCACTGAAGGCAGCTCCACCTTCCCCAGTGGGGAACGGCAGCTGCTGGTGGCAGGGTGACTGAGGCCAGCCAAAGCTCAGGAGACTTCTCAGAGCTGGAGACCCACGTGGGAGCTGTGAGTGGCAGTAAGGAGAGGATGGGGTGGTGGGCTCAGGTTGGTTAGGTGGGACATACTTCTTTTCTGTGTGTGTGTGATGCGTGTATAAGGTGTGTGTGTGTGCGCACATGTGTGTGTTCGTGCACATAATCACACTCTAGTAGAGTTTGTCAGGCTGCCCAGTCACCTGTGATGTGTAGCTTCTTTGGGGCAAGAAAGGAAGGAGTGTAGCTTCTTTGGGGCGAGAAAGGCATGCCAGCTTTTCCTCCTAGCCTTCTCCTGCCTCAGTTCCCCCTTTCTCTGAGTCTCTGTCCTTTCCTGGGAAAGGAGGAAGCAGTTCATGGTCCTTCCTTCTTTTAGAGAAGGAGGGGAAGGTAGAACTCATATTGGCAACTGGGCTCAGAGCTCCCCGTGTCTGTCTTGGGGTGCCCTCAGGAGAGTTGCTTTGGGGGGCATGCTCCTGAAGGAAGGTAGGGCAGGCTGTGCCAGAGACAAATACCTTTGGTAAGATGAACCTTGTCATAAGGTCAGGCATGAAGCGGGGTTCAAAACAGAAGCAGCAAAGTTGATGGTATCACATATTATGGCTCAACTTTTAGGAGGGGTCTGGACGTTAGAGGCTGTGCTTATCTTCCGTGGTTGGTCAGGAGGGCGGAATGTAATGTTGCGTTGGGGCAGCAGCGGTTTTAGTTTCTTCCTGTGAGGAGGGTTGTGAACGAGGCCAAGACACTCCATGCAGCCGTGGATAACGGGCATGACCTGGGCCCTTCAGGACTCTTGGAAATTTTACACTTACATTTCAAACTTACGGGAGTATTTCCAGCCCAGACTTTTCCCTCTCTTGCTCAAGGCTGCTCACAGATATGCAAAGCAGAGACCTCCCACCCCAGCAGCTGCAGACAAGACCCAGCTAGCTGCATTTACACTGACTCAGCTCAGTTTCCTGGGCAGCACACATCCCCTGGCTTGAGTGCGTCACCTGTGTGGCATCCTCAGGAGCAGCCATGGAGACTCCAGCACCAGGATCAGGTCTGTGTCGTGGGTTCCGATGATGGGAGTCTGGCAAGAGCAGGAAACAGCTTGATTTGCATAAGGAGAGTATTTAAGAGGCACTGTGCTTTTTTTCTGAAGGGGCTGTGGTGCCATGAACAATTACAGTTTGTTGAAATTAGTGGCATTTTACAGCTTTCTAACTTTGGGACACTTCCACAAGCTCATTGGAGAGTGTCGTATGTAATGGTGAGATAAGCTGTATCGCTAGCTGATGCTGGTGAATTCAGAGTTATGTCTCCCAAGCCTGCTGGCTCCAGCTGACAAAACAGTTGAAAGCCAGGCTTGAACAAGCAGCTGGAGCCAAAGCTCTGCTTCACATCTGCAGAGTGGGCTTTCCTCAGCATGCCTGGCTGCTATCTGTAAGTCTAAGAAGAGAGACAAGCAATGGGTGTGTGTGTATGGGGCCGGGGGGTTGGGGGGATGCATTGTAGGTATGTTAGAACTGCCTGCCAAAGATGTCCAGAAGACAGCAAGTGTATAAGAGGCTCCTAAAGCACACCGATTTAGCCCAGCACCCCAGATGGGTTACTGGGTCCATACTAAGGCATGGAATGAAGTCTTCACCAATTATTTAAGACATCAGTCGTTCTGCAGGGGATTCACATGGGCACTGTAAAAAAGGGGTCTTTGCAGAAATGCTGCTTTATGACCTTGAGTCTCCGATGTGCCTTGTGAATCTAGGTGAGGGGCTATGGAATACAGCATCTCCTTAATAATTGACCACAGTACCTGTTTTACCAGCCACAGGTATCAACTTCTCTTGGGACCCAGTTTGGCAATGGCTAATTTAAGCTATTTAAACTGAAGAAAAAGAAAGCTCTTTTGTAGAAAGATGCATCCTAGAAAGTATGTTTAGTTGGCTTGAGCAAGCTAGAAACGTTTCATGGAAAAACATGGCAGGATCTAGCATAAGAGCCCTCAGACACAAAGGACACCCCCCACGAATGCCCATCTCTGAGGGGGCCTGGTGAGGTGTGGCTGGATCAGGCTTGTGGGTGTCTTTAGGGGTGAGGGGTAGGAAAGGGGTGGTGGGCAGCTTCCATCCAGGGCAAGAGCTAATGCAGGGATGGGTCTCAGTGGTGTAATTCCCTTTGGGCTGGTCTCTCTCTGGTGTGGGTTAGGTAGGAGAGGACCCCAACTACCAAAACCTGGGATGTAGAAGTCTAATTTGTTGTGCTGTTTTTCTTTTTTTATAAACTCTTCAGTCTCTTCATTTTCTTTCCGTTGCCTGTGTGTTTGTTAAAATGACATAACAACATTAACAATCAAAATCAGATATGGCCTCACACACAGGCAGTCCTGCCATCTGGTCATTTCAGTGTGTGTCTCTCTCACTGCCCTTGTCCCTAAGGGAATGCATTTTCATAGTTGTAATCAAAGCATGGGTACAGTGCTATGTATTAATTTTTTCATTTACTTTTATTTCACAAGCTATTTTTATGTGATTGCATTGTTTTCATAATTATAATTTTGGTTGCTTAACGCATTTTTCAAGTAAGTGTGGTCTAATTTGGCCATTTTAAATCTATTTACATAAAGAGTGCGTGTAAACATTGTTGTGCCTTTTCCTTCCTTCAGATTCTTTTCTTAGAAATAATTTCTAGAAGTGGATTTATTCTGCCAAATGGTATGGATGTCTCATGGCATTTGCTGCCCCTTGTCGAGGGCCTATTGGATGTCTACTTCTGAGATGTGGTGTGCGGTTCTGGAACATTGCCCTTAATGCATGGTGTTAGAGTTGGGGGGTAGAAGTCCAGCTTTCTTCTGACCTAATTGTTCTTCTGGGTCTGGTTCTTTGTCTTTCTTCCCATTTCTCTCCCCTGTCGCCTTCTTCTGCCAGCCTCTGCTCTGATGGTTTCCAGTTTCCTCTTCTCTCTGCTCTCAGGATGTAGCAATCTTGAGTCAGCTTTCTTCCTCTTTACAGGACAAACCTTCGCCGTTGTCTTGGTCTCCTCCACCACAGACTAGCATAGTTGCGTGTCACGGTGCCTCTGACTGAACCAGCTCCCTCCCACTCAACCCCCTGAGAGTGAGAGAGGCTCAGGAAGGCAGGATCCTAGGTGTAGAGGGAAGGAGGAAATTGGTTTCACAGTCAAGGAGCCCACAGATGTTCTTTGTCCGTTACTAGCCTGCTTTCCTTCTTCCTATCTGTGACATGAATTAGACCCCCGTGCTGCAGAGAAGATCCAAACAGTAAGCCTCCTGGGTACTGGAAAATTCTCTGGTATCTAGGATTATGACACTTATGAGAAGGGATTGGGGACTACTTAGTCCAGTCCCTTTATCACACAGCAGAGAAAATGGTGAGGTGCAGAGAATGACTGTCCCAAGGTTGCTCAGTGAGTCCCTTCTTCCCTGATAGTGCTTCCTCTCCCTGCCAGACAGCAACTGGGCACTGTCTCACCTTCAGCCTCATCTGTCAGGCTGACAAAACCACTTCTCTTTTTAAACCTTCCATAAAGAAGCCATGGTAATAGGTGAACAGGAAACTCTTCTTCCAGAGCCACTCCTGGTGAGGTGGCATTTGAAGGATGCAATATTCATCGGTTCCATAAGCATGATGCTAGGGGTAGTGGGGACACCTGCCCTGACACCCAGAAGGACAAAGAGAAGCATCGTAGCATAGTGGTTAAGAGTACAGATGTGGGAACCAGGTGCTGGATTCAAATCCCAGAGAAGAGGCTCAGAGAGGAACAGAATAGGGGAGCCAAGGCAGGGAATAGCACAAGTCTCTACCCACTTCCTAAAAGTGACCTTGAGAAGTGAACTCTCTGTGCCTTCATTTCGTCACCTATAAAATAGGAATAACTGAGTTATTAAGTATAAAAGGCTTGGCAGAGTGTACTTCATAAGTGCTATGTAAGTGTTGAAACCAAGACAAAGACAGAAAAACAGAAAAGAAAGAAACCCACCAGGTGATTTAGGAACCAGTCTGCAGTGTGGTGGATAAGGGCAAACTTCTTTGGGGAAGTAAGTTTTCAGCTAGGTGTGAAAGGCAGAGTATTCTTTTCCCCACACCTTTATGATAGTTCCCCCTTATCCGCAGTTTCACTTTCTGTGGTTTTAGTTACCCGCGGTTGACTGTGGTATAAAAATATTAAATGGAAAATTCCAGAATTAAAACAATTCATGTTTTAAGTTGCATGTCATTCTAAGTAACGTGATGAAATCTCTTGCTGGCCTCCTCTGTCCCACCCGGGATGTGAATCATCCCTTTGTCCAGTGTCTCCACACTGTGTCTGCTACTTGCCCGTTAGTCACTTAGCTGTCTTGGTTATCAGATTGACTGTCTCACAGTGCTTGTGTTCAAGTAACCCTTATTTTACTTAGTAATGCCCCCCGAGTCATTCACATAACTTTTATTAAGGTATATTGCTATAATTATTCTATTAATTATTAGTTATTATTGTTAACCTTTTACTGTGCTTAATTTATAAATAAATTTTATCATAGGTAAGTATGTATAGGAAAAATCATAGTATGGTAGGGGTTCGTATTATCTGGGGTTTTGGGCATCCACTAGGGGTCTGGAAACGTACACCCCGTGGATACATTTATTCGCTGTGACTTGTTCGAAGTTCCAGAGGGTTTGGGAGATGGTGGAACCATGATTGTAGATTCTTTCTTTTCAGCAAAAGGCCTGTTTTGTATGATGAGGATGCAGCCTAGATTCTCCAGGGCTCTGTTGTTGGCCCATGGGACCTTAAGCTAATCATTAAACTTTGGACTTTGGTCTTCCTCTGTGCCGTGGGAGTAAGGTATGGTTATTGTTGCACCTGGAATGGCCTCTTCAGTAGTCTACAGGAGGAGGGTCCTGAACTCTCTTTTCCCTTCTCCATCATGGAAACAAAGTCAGGAAAGGCAGGGCTGCCAGGATGCTACAGATTCCCCGAGTTCGGGCATTTGGAAGCACACGTAATTGAACATTTCATTCTTTGACTTCTTACTTTTTCATGAAATATAAATGGCCCTACACTCTTCACATCCAATTACTTGTTGGCATGCTGGGTTTGGTCTGGGGAATTCCTGAGTAGACAGCCGACCCCAAGGACCAGCAGAGTCCGGCCCTATTCCAGTACCTTCTCCTTCCACAGAAGTGACTCAGGCCATCCAGTAATTGATGAAAGTTAATGCTTGTTTTTTTTCTGCCAGCCGAGATGCCGCGTCAATTCCCCAAGCTGAACATCTCTGAGGTGGATGAGCAAGTCCGGCTTCTGGCCGAGAAGGTGTTTGCTAAAGTGCTCCGAGAAGAGGACAGCAAAGATGCCCTGTCCCTCTTCACTGTCCCCGAAGACTGCCCCATCGGGCAGAAGGAGGCCAAGGAGAGGGAGCTGCAGAAGGAGCTGGCAGAGCAGAAGTCTGTGGAGACTGCAAAAAGGTTTGTCCCCATGACTCAGCTGTCGTATGCACAGTTGTGCAGACCCAGGCAGACTGTGGGCGTGTGTCCTGAGGTGAGGTACCTCATGGGAACTGGCCTACCTCTGGGAGCTGAGTTTATTACTTAACCAAGACAACTTGGTTCACTGCTTACTTATTGAAGGACAGTTTGGTGCCTCGAATTGAAAAGGTCAAAATCCACTTTCTGCTGCTGTTTTAATAACAAATCATGTGCATAAATACACACCATTTTCAAATGAAATGTCCATTTTCTTTGTGGAAATTTGAGGATTTCTTGGGAAACATCGATTTTACTTCTTTTCATTACTTGACAAGTACTTTGCATTATTAATGAACTCAGCTCACCGTTTACCGAGTGCCGTGCCGGGCACTAGGGATACAATAATAAACAAGACAGATGCAGTCCCTGCCCCGTGGAGCTTATAGTTGGTCTAGGCAATAATTAAGTAACTGGATAAATTAATTTAAAAACGACAAGTTATGACGAGTGCTGTATCAGTCAGGGTCTCACCGGAAAAACAAATCACTTGAGTATTGGGAATCGGATTTCAATGCAGGGAATTGGTTACAAAGGTGGTGGAGAACTGAAAAAACCATCAGGGGAGAGGGAGGCAGCCCAGAGCTTAGACACAGGAGGAAGCAGCTCCCACCCTAAGCTGGAGAGACAATGGGAAGAGGTGGTATTGCTGGAGAAAAGGGCAGAGAAGTTGGAACTGTGATGGCCTTTCCAGTGTACGCTGGAGCCAAGGAGGTGAAGCGACAGCTGCAGAGATGCCTCCCAAAGCAGAGAGAGAGAGATAGAGGCAGGAGATACCTGGCTTTAATCCTTCTGCCACCTTCCAGTCTTCTCTGGTGGTTGCCATGGGCCAAACCTAGCCGGAAGCCAGCTGACACATAGCTGGAAACACAGGAGGGTGAGGGATAGATCTGAGGACAAACAGGCCCAAGCCAGCATAGGTGCTATGAGGAGATGAATAAGGAGTTGACAGCAAAAGAGAGAAGGTGAGGGTGGAAGCTGGCGGTAGATAGTTCTTTTTCAGATTGGGTAGTTAGGGAAGGAACCTTGGAGGAGGGCACATCATAGTTAATAACTTGAAGGGTGTGAAGGAGCTAACTATGTGTATAGCTGGGTGAGAGCCTTACAGGGAGAGGGGCCAGGAAAAAGTCCCTCTGTCTTCAAGGAGGCCCCTGTGGGATAGAGGTGTGGTTAAGGGGTAAGTGCCATGACCTCAGGCATCAGATTAGACTGGCCTTGTGCTCGCTGATAAGAAGTTTGGATCTTGGTCCCAGTGCAATGGGAAGCTCTAACTCTTTCACGGTTTATCTTACCTGGGAGAGCAGAATTAAAGAGTAAAAAAGCTTTGAGGAAGTGTCTAGTGGGGCTCTAGCTGGGTGCCCGCGTGGCCAGCACACTGCAGACCTCAATAGCGAATGCAGTGGAACTGGAGCCTTCTCTGCAACCGAGTGTTTAGGTTCTTCCTAAGGTACCTCCTTATTTTTAATGGCAAGTCCTTTCCTTTTTGGGGGAGTATAGAAGTTTAATCTTTCCTTAACTTTTTTTGGAAAGAATTAAAAAGTTAAGTACTGATATAAAGGCAGGAACAGAGCTTCACCATCAATAAAATAAGTGCTTTCCTTCTTCTGAGGGGCTGTGAGCCCATGAAGTGAAGAAATTGTTGGTGCTATCAGCCAACGCTGAGTGCCAGTCTTGTGTTACGTGGGGTGGGGTGGTACCCTAGGCCCAGCGGCATTGTCATCCCTGGTGGGTAAAGACAGGCATGACTGTAGAGCCCTTTGTCCACGCTGCATTGGCTTAACAGAGGGTGACTTTATGAACTGATTGGTCTGCGGGACCTTCTGTGTCTTATGAATTGAGCATTTTAAACTCTTAGTAATGAGAAACGAAGGAGTCCTGGCATTTTTTATTACCACAAATAAGAGGTTTCTGAGCCCAGTTTCTATTACAAAGTGACACTGGGCCTGATATCTGCAAAAAGAGATTATTCTCTTCTTAGCAATGCTCAGACTAATGGCAAAATAGAAGCCTTCTTTCTCTAAGTCCAAATGGTACTCTGTGGTTTCCAGAAATTCCTCTGTAACTCCTTTCCAGAAATTTTGTTCTGTCCCTTCTTATTAGGGTACGGTGGTCTTGGTTTGCCTCTGACTACCCTTTTTGACTAGAAGCTCCTTGAGGACTCTATCTGGCTCCCACTATGTCCCCAGGCTCCAGCCTGGGACTTAGCCTGTGTTGGTGAGCAGTGGATGTGTGGCAGAGAAAGGGCATTTTGTTTCTCCACCGGTACCACAAATACTGCATCAGGCTGGCCACAGCATCTTGGACCACTGTGTTCTGCCACTCACTAACTAGTACACTCTGTGGCCTTCGCGAATTAGGAAACTCTCTGTGTCCTGGTTTCTTCCTCATCTATTCAGTGAGGAATGGTAATAGTAGCTACTTTCATGGGATGTTATGAGGAATGAGAGCACTAACATATGTAAAAGGCTTAGGACAATGCCAGGGTCACAGTAAGCCCCTTATAGACTATCTGACTTCCTGCTGCTGGGATGGAGATGGGCAGCAGTAACGGCTACTGTTTACTGTGGGCTAAGTGCTGGGCTGTGCAGTTTATATTCATTCTTTAATCCCTATATCAAGCTTATCAAGTGGATAGTCTTATGATCTCGATTTTGCAGATTAGGAAACTAAGGCTCAGAGAAGTTAAATTAACTTGCACAAAGACACATAGCGAGTAAGTGACAGAGCAAGGACTAAAATCCAAGTTTTTAAAATCTAGAACCCCATACTTTGACCACAAATATCCCATTGTTAGGGGTAGGGTCTTTGTTTTCATTTCTAGACACTGGAATGACACTGGATGCTGCTCCCCAGGATATAATTGCTGACTTCTGGATAAAATGGAGGGAAGCTGGGTCAAAGCTCCCCACTGCCCACGAGCTTCTTTTCTGTCAAAGGATAGCCTGGCCCCTGGACTACTTGTCATATGTCCCAGTGTCCTCTGGGGCTGTGCACCTCCAATTTTGTCTTTCAGCTTCACTGCTTAGTAGAGGCACCGTTATGCAAATATCCAGATGTGGACAGTTTCACAGAAGAACCTTCCCCCAGCTTCCTCTTCATTTCTGGCTCCTCCCTGACATTCTGGAATATAAATGGTGATATGGAGCATTCCTGCAAGGAGCCCACAGGCCTGGAACCAGCAACTGGTCTCCAGATACTCAGAGTCTGTAGATCTGTGTTTCAAACTGTGATGGAGCTTCCAGTTTGGTTGAAAACCCTCTCTCACTGTGGCTCTTCTGGCAAGCCTGAATACTCCTGATGCTTGGAGAAGGTTTCTCTTTGCAACCATTTCCTTTTTTTCTCTTATAGAAAGAAAGAAAAGAAGTAAGGAAGGAAGAAAAGAAGGAAGAGGGAAGAGAGAGGGAGGGAAAGAAAGAAAAAAAAGAAAGAAAGAAAGAAAGAAAGGAAAGAAGGAAGGAAAAGAAAAAAAAAAGACTACTCTAAGTCTATTGTAAAGGTACAAGCTAGAACCAGGAAGTAGAACAGCTTCTTACAAGAAGGATGAGTGCTTCCTGTGTAGGATTCCAGTAGCTATAAGAGCTGAGCTGGACTCGGACATCGTCCTTCCAGCATTGGGGTCCAGTCCAGGGAGCCAGTGCTCCAGGCTGCGGGGAGAATCACTCATTTTGCAAACTAGTCCTCAAGTAGGATATTAGCAAGGACAGCTTGCTATAGGGCCCTGCCTCCTTAGGAAGATGACATTATCCAGGTGTCTACTGGGACACAAGGGTGGCTCAAGGTGAAAGAGAGGGGTAGACTATGGACTCAAAGTCAGGTGGCAAAGAAAAGAAGACAGGAAAAGCCTGGTGATACCCAGAGGCTATGTTTTGTTCACTTTGAATCTTACCATATTACCTAGCTAAGGTTCACCTGCCCTACAGAAGTACACAGTTGGAACTTGGCCAACATCGATAAACAACGTGAAAGATTTCTGAGCCATCAAAATGCGCATTAGTGCTCCCCCGCCTCTCCTATTTCTTTTTAAACAACTTTGAGATATAATTCACGTCCCATACAATCTGCCCATTTAAAGTGTGCAATTCAGTAGTTTTATTATGTGTACAGAGTTGTATAACGATCCTCATAATCAGTTTCAGGACGTTTTTATCATCACCCAAAGAAACCCTGTACCCTTCAGCTGTCATCCCCCCAGGACTTCCAAGCCATCTCCTGTTTATTCTTGCTTTATACAGAGCTCTAATAAGCTTGGTTATCTTGTTTCTTTTCCTGTGACAGATGTAGGGAAGCAAATTAGAAGTGAAGAGAAGGGCTTCTCAAGGGAGGGTCACAGAACTGATGGGTGGTGATCATGAGCATTGGAGTCAGACCACTGGGTTCAAATGACAGTCCTGTCGTTTCCTGTGGAGTGGCTTTGGGCAAACCTCCTAACTGCAGTAACCCATTTCCTGATCTGCACAATGAGGATAATAAAAGGACCTGGTGAGAATTAAGTGAGCTAATATGCATGACTACTTAGCACAGTGCTTGGAACATGATTAGTGTTCCAGTTTTTGTTGTTATTATTTGACAGTCAACAGTGAGGGAAGAAATAATAATTATGAAGAGCAAATGAAGAATTCAAAGTACAGCAAAACGCCTTGGGGATGGTGATTGGATAAAACAATGATGACCGTGAGTCATGGAGAGAGCTTAGATTATGCTCAGCATGCTCTGATTAAGATACAAGAATTATGATTTTCATTAAAAAATATCACACCAAATTTTTTTTTTTTTAAATTAGGGTGAAAGGAGACATTCATTTTTAGACTTCATCTGAAAAATGTAGCTCTCTAGGACAGCTACTTCCTCAAGAATGTATTGAGTGAAGTAGATAAATAGATAATTGTTACGAATTGAGCATAGTACAGCTGAAGTGCTACATCATTTTCTTTTATGAAACTTCTTCAGTCATGGGTAGTAACTTGTTTCTTCAGGGCCACTGACAAAGGAGCTTCATTTGAAACTCAATTCATCTGTTTTGCAAGTTAAGAATACAAAGTTGAAGAGTTAACTTAAAAGATAGTAAAGATTATATTTCTTTTTGACTTCTGGGACCTTTCTGGGAGGAAGAGCAGCTGGAAGGGCTGGGGAAAGCGAGACCAGGGGGCAGGTGAATGGAGATCTACCTTTGGTCAGGAGGTAGGGGAGGGAGGACAGTGATCGGTGAGGGCAGGTGGTCAGAGGGAAGTGAAGGGAGAAACGGGTTGAGGTTGTGTCTTTATACCTGATGGGCTTCAGGTAGGCAAATCAAAGCTACACCTACCCATCAGGTATGCTCTCTGTGGGGCCCAGGTGCTCTGGGTATGCCCCTCCTGTAGGTCCATCATGCAGCATGCCTTATGGTCAGCTGTTTCTGCCTTCTCCCCTCTGGCCTCTCTGGCCTCTCTGGATAGGCTGGGACCTCTGGTCTCAATGACAGAATAGGTATCAGCTCTTCAACTGTTCCCCTTCTTAGACTTGGGGTCCTCACTTCCATGTGAATCAGTGCAATGGCAGTGGAAGCAATAGGAGCAGATGAGCCTGTGGAAGTGGGAAATGCCTGCCCCACCTAATGGCATTCATATTTAAATTGTTAATAAAACTCATGCTGGTTTGTGACTCTTGCCTCAGACTTATGGAGTATCTCATCTAGCAGGGGCTGCTAGAATGATCTGAGTGTGTGTGGCGGGGAGGGTTTCAAACAGGCCTCCCCATTCTGGAATGTTCCTCTCCCTCTGGGAATGATGCAGGGAGGCTTCTCTGACCCTGCTGCTCTACTCTACTGCTCCAACCCCCACACCCAGTCTGGATTAGGTGTCTCCTTTGGGATCCCAAAATATCCAGGGCATCTCATCACACCAAGCACATTGTGTGAGAATGGTCTGTTGAACTGTCCAGCCATCAATGCCATCATCAGTCGGCCCCTGGAGTTAGGAGTTATATTTTGTCTACCCATCTGCCCCAAGGCCTGGCACACAGTAGTTTATTGATTGGATTGGGGTCCACGTGTGGCCCACCGATTCACTGTACACAGTTGAGAGCCTTTGGGAAAAAGTTTGCTCTGGGTCCCTCCCTGCCTGGAAGTCCTCCGGACAGACTGCACAGGGCAGTGGGCTTCAGAAGGCCCCGGGGAAGGTGCTGGCTGTTCTCTAGAAGAGCGAAGAGGGCCCTGGGTTCTTAACTTGGATTTATCATGTGAATCAAATGTTATAACTGAAGGTTTAGGGTGTCTGGTTTCCAGGAGCCGAGGAGGGCTGGAGAGTGGGACAGGATAAGGGTGGTGACACAGTGAATGGCAGGGGCAGCCAAGGGCCATCGAGTGGGTAGGAGCACCAGATGGGTGCTGAGAGTTGCTATTCATCTCCTTGTGTTGATAACCTGGTTAGGCAAGAAGGTTACTGTGGCCCAGGAGGATCATCCGTTTCAGGGAGGATGAAGCTGCACCCTGGCCCTTTCAGCTCTTGAGCTTGTCCTGGAGCAGGTGTCCTCACAGCCCCACACTTTGCCAGCTTTTTGGCAGGAGTGTGTTTCTGCCAGGTGGACACGTGGGCAGAGGAAGAGGGGTGTGTCAGCTGTGGCAGACTGAGCTGGCTTACTCTGGTGCCCCAAGGGCTAGCATGAGGTGCAACAGGTGGGACTATAAACAGACAGATCTTGGCCCATCATAGGGAAGTGTTTTCTAACAGTGGCAATAGATTATGTTTTGTTCACCTTGTCTTTACGTTCCTGGCCCTGGCCTGGCCCAGAGCAGGTGCTTGATAAATGTATTTTGAATAAATGATTGAACGTTGATGTATTATTCAGATATGTAGAGAGCTCTCTGTCCCTGGAGGTATTAAAAAAAAACCTGCCTTAGTGAGAGGCTCTTTAAAGTCCTCTGTAATCAGAGACCCCATGCTCCTATAAATAAAGCTTATGGTAACTTCTTTTATCATTGTGACACATGTGGGGCTTCAGACAGCTTTGAAAGGGAAAGAAGGAAGTGTGTGGACACACACACACACACACACACACACACCTGCCTTTCTCACCTTTTGTTGGCTGAACCTCGGTTGTATAGAATGGACAGTAAATATGGGCCTATGGTAGGCAGAATTTCTAAAATGACCCCCTGGAGATATCCTTCCCTAACTTCCAGACTCTTTGAATATGATGAGATGTCACTCCTGTGATTTTGTTGTGGTATATGGCACAGTGGACCTGAAGATAGGGAGGTCTCCAGGTAGGCACGACCTAATCACACAAGCCCTTAGAGAGGGAGCTTTCCCAGCCTAGTCATAGAGGGGGAAGTCAGAAATTTGGAGCACCAGAAACCATGCACCATGCCGGCTTTGAAGATGGAGGGGTCCGTGTGCAAGAATCAGAGAGCAACCTTTGCCCAGGAACCAGCAAGAAGCTGGGGACCTCATTCTGTGGCCACGTGGAACTGGATTCTACCAGCACCCTAAGTGAACGTGGGAATGGATTCTCTCTGAGTCTCCAGATAAGAGCTCAGTGTGGCCAACATTTGATTTTGGCCTTTTGATACCCTGAGTGTAGAGCTCAGCCAGACCCACCCAGACTTCTTACCTATAGAACTGTGAGTCAGTAAATGGGGCTTGTATGAAGCCACCAGGCTGTGGCAATTTGTTATGCAAATTAAATGTAGCAATTTATTATAGAAAATGAAAATAGAGCCCTCTCCTTGGGCTCCATTTAGCTTTTCCAATTTTCGGAGATACAAGCTTAATGGTTAGCTCTGGTTATTCCAAATCCTTGCCTGTGGCGGATGGCCCTTGAGGAGGAGTCGGCCTATCTGTTGTTAAACTTTGTGCCTGCAAAGTCTGAGCTCCAGCCCATAGATGTTCACAGGTGACATCGGGGGCTCACCTGAAGACCAAAGCTGGAGCCATAATGGATGTCTTCAGGAAGAAGAATTCTTTGGACACCAGCTGGTGCATACTGGCTCCCTCACTGGGGCAGAAGATATGGACATAACGAGGACAAGCCTGATGGGATGTTGGCTTAGGCAGCCTTCCAGCTTTCTCATTGTGGGGGGAGTTGGTTTTTTTTTTTTTTTTTACCATTCTTACTTGTTGCTCACTTAACGCGTCACCTTGCTTCTCTTGGCAGGCCCAGCCCTCAGGCGGCACTGGCTGAGGCATGTGGGAAGTTGGCATAGAGTTTAAAAACAGTGACCTGGCAGGCATGTGAGTGACACAGAAGCCAGAGTCTCATGGGACCCACTGGAGCCTGTCAGAATGTGAGAAGGAGCCCAAAGTAATGGCTCCTCCTCTAAGTGTGAGTGTCCAAATGATGCCAAAATGAGAACCTCATTGCTCAAGGTGAACCTGCCTCTGAGGGATGATGGACTGGCATGAGTTGGCATCTTCCTTGGCTCAGCTCTGTGTGACGAATGGATGACAGACTTGGGGAAGCCTGGGCCAGAGCCTCCTGAAGTTCAGGCTGAGTTTCCCAAACAACCCAGTGCACCTGTTATGCAGGCGCTGGGCAAAGGCAGACTCCTGGAAAGGGGCCACTTCTATTTTTCAGGTGTAAACAGCCTTTTCCCCAAAGAGAGAATAAGAACCATAACAAGCAGTGGACATATAAACAGCAGAAGGAACTGTGTTTCCTGAAAAATCGTCATGGGGTCTGCAAGGAGACCTGGCCAAGAGCCAGGAGGAAGACAGCTGCTTCCTGTGAGCCATGAGGCCCTTATAGAGATTAACCGATTTCTCCGCACCCTGTAGGTATCACTGGTGCCTAGAGAAGAGGAGGGGTCCGGTGGACTCTGGTGGGTCACAATTATCACTGAGTCCTTTGCTGGTGGCTGTAGGCCCTGGTTGTGGTGGGATAAATACCCAGCAGGCTGCTGGGCCCTCTGGCACAAGGTAGGGCAAGTAGTCACCTTGTTCCTGGCATTGGACACCACTGGGTGGCAATGCTAGGGGGCTGGGTTCCATTGAAGCAGAGACGTGGGAGAAGGAAGTGCTGATGGCTTCTCTGCATTGCTGTTAACTCCCTTCCTGGGGCTCCTAGGACTTGGGGTGTTGTCATATAAAACGTTATTTAGTTAATGAAGAAGGTGAGTATTCACAAATCAGCATTGCAAATAAGCTTGAGTTTATAGTGTTTAAAACCAAACTTGTGCCCACTTCTCCAAGAGTTTGTGAAGTCATCTTTTGGTGCCAAGACGACAGGTCCAGAGGGACTTAAAATTGGTGCTGCCTAATTCCTTTTCCATAGCAGAGACACAGATCTGTGCCTGCCCATGCATTGCGCATGTCAGGCTTGAGGAAGGAGCACCGGGAATGACAGGGTAGAGCAGATACCAGAGAGAGAAGAGGCCGAGGGCTCGCTGCCATCTTGCCTCATGAGTTTGAGTAAGCCCTTTACCATCTCTAGGC
The DNA here is from genome assembly GCF_902729225.1 of Pteropus medius. Taxonomy (NCBI): domain Eukaryota; kingdom Metazoa; phylum Chordata; class Mammalia; order Chiroptera; family Pteropodidae; genus Pteropus; species Pteropus medius. Next base: position 2,784,081 of record NW_024342470.1, read on the forward strand.
CCCTGCCTCCTTCTTTATGAAATAAAGAGGTGGAACTGGTCCATCGTCATGACGTCTTCTGGTTCCAATGCCCCAAACCTCAAACTCTGTGAAATACAGTGTAACTTCTCTCTGTGACCCTGTTTGTAGTTCTTCCTGAGACTGCTTATGTGCTGGGACTTAGAGTTTGGGTTTTCTGAAAGTAGCATGCTGGTTGATTTGACATCATCCTCACCTCACCTGTTCTCAGTGTTAGACCTCTGCAGGGTGGTCTGCCCTCTCTCTGGAGACTCTGCCTATTCTAATGCTCTGTGTGCAGTACAAACAGCCCACAGCCATTCTTAGTAACTGTAGGGAGAAGTGTCTGAAGGGCTGTTCTGTATCTCATGCAAAGAGATATAATAGGAAGAGATAAGTGATTAGATCTTCTTAATGGTAGGGCCAGCACCAGATTCTCCTGCCATGTGCATAACAAGACTCCTTATCACTCACCCCAGTTAGCTGCTGATGTCTCCCACTTTTCCTTGTCCTTGGATTTTAGAAAGAAAAGTTTCAAGATGATTCGGTCCCAGTCCCTATCTCTGCAAATGCCAACGCAGCAAGATTGGAAGGGTCCCCCGACAGCCGGTCCAGCCATGCCTCCCGCAACCCCTGCATTCCCGGGAGACACTTCCCAGCCCACGCCAGCACCGTATGCCATGCCCGAGTTCCAGCGGGTCACCATCAGTGGAGATTACTGTGCCGGGGTAAGGTGCCTCCCACTTCCCACTCTCTGTGGGCTCCCCTGGGGGCTGCGTGAGGGTCATATGCGCCTATGTGCTGAGGCCCCGTGAGCCCCTGGGGTCATGCCCAGCCCCAAAGCCTGGCCCTGTCTAGGTGTCTGGGAGGTGGTGGGCAGGAAGCACTGGAGTCTGAAAAGAAGGAGGGCCCTGGCTGAGGTTGGGGTTTGGGTGTGTCTAGGGTGCTATCCGTCCCTGTGAGGATGACCTAGGGCTGCAGGCTGGCACACCGTGGCCTGCCAGTTCCATGTGTTCTCTGTCCCCGTAGCCCATTGAGGAAGGTGCCAGTATGGGCCCTTTAGTGTTCCCAAATGTTGAATGGATTCAAAGTCCTGGCGTTGATCGGTTTGCTGATTTGGCTGTTCCCACATGCTAAAGCTCAGTATCCTTAAATACAGGCTCTTCTCCCAACCAGGAAGAGAGGGTCTTGGTGAGAAAGTGAACAAGCTGATTTATACACCAAGTCAGTCAACGCGGTCACTGAAAATGTGCTAATTTCCTGGTTGGATGATGCATTTTTATTGCTTTGTGAAGAGAAATATCACTGAGTTAGTACCAGGGTTAAGCTTGGTTCTATCTCCCTGGTCCTCAGTCTACTACTTGTGCCTCAACTGGCCTTGTTATTCTCTTCCTCTTTCCTTTTTAACAGTAGTTTTAGAATATGTAGTATTCCTGAGAAAGCAAAGCAGTGTACTACTTTTCTTACCATTTTTTCCCTAACTTAAAAAATATATAATATTTTTTGTGCAGTAGAGAATCCTTGCATATGCTGTAAAATTTAAAGGGTACAAAAATCATATCAATTTTCCAGCCACCCAATTCTTCTCCTCGGCAGCCTTTGGTTTTGGTTTCTTGTGTGTTCTCGCATAGAAAGCCTCTATACCTGTGCTTAATACCTGTACACCCACTAGGTACACATAGTTTATTTTTACACAAATGGTAGTTTACTGTACACATTACACTACTGAGCCGAGCTTTTTTTCGCTTAGCAGTACATCTTGGAGATAATGCCATATCAATAGATGAAGAACTCTCTTGTTCTTTTTCACAAATGCATACTATTCCATGGTGTGGATATGCAATATTTTATTTAAGTTCTGATGGGTGAGAATTTGGGTTGGATTTGAAACAGTACAGGCCTTCTCTGATGGTGCAGCATCCTGACCAGGAGTCCTTGGTCTCTACCCAGCCTCCAGCAGGTGGGCCGAGAAGTGGAAAGGGAGAGTTGAGGTGGGTTGACCGCTAGCTAAATGGGAGGACGTTGGCCTGCCGCATTAACTAGCTTCTTTCAGTCAGTTTCCTGGCTGGCATATCCTAGGGCATGGAGCCCTGAACTGGGCAGTTGGTCCCCAGAGAGCTACAAGTGTAGGACAGGCAGGCTGACCTTGCAGATCTCCTCGGCCCCCAGTGGGTCTGCTGCCAGGCATGAGGCCTGCGGTGCCTACAAGTTGGTTGGTGGCTGCTGGTCCCCTGGGATCCCTCTCTGATATCTTTAGCCATAGCCTGAGCCCCTTGCCATGCTGAGTCCATCAGTTCTGCACATAAAGTGTTTGGCTTTGTTGTTGGCAGGGGGATATTTTTGTCTAAGGTGTTTGCATCTGCCCACCTATTCCAGCTGCTCTCAAAAGCTATCCACTGGAAGAGGTAAAGTGGAATTAACACATCCTCATGGGGACACTTGGAGTCAGGAAAGGAGAAGCTACCTCCTTAACAAAAAGCAAGAAGTGATATTTAGTTAAAGTATAAAAACATGTCTGGGAAATATATATGCCAACTTCCTTGATCTGAGGATGGAATGGTGTGGGGGAGAGAGGAGGGTGGAGTTTTAGCTATCTGCAAAGACTTATTTATTCAAACATACAAGAGAGCTGAAAGAATGATAAAAAATATTTAAATTGTTAGGTAGATACCTGGGTGTCTGTCATATTATCTATAGTGCTTGTCTGTATGTGTAAATATTTCAAAAGTAAAAATTTTTTTTTATTAAAGCAGAAGACACATCCAGGTCCCAGCCCTCCCTACTCTGCTCTCTACTTACATCTTGTACCCGCCTCTGCTGCAGCACATATCCACTGTTATGACTGTCTGTTTAGCTGCTTGTCACCCTGAGCACATTCAGATTTCTGCCACACACATCCTTCCCAAATAGACTAAGATTAATGAGCCCACTGGCAGGTGGGAATTTACTTCATTTATCTTTGAATATGAGGCAGCTCTGGGGAAGCAGAACATCCCTGGGCTTTGGGTTTCAATCAGATCAGAGTCTGAAGTTTGACTTTGTAACTTCCTGGTGAGTGATTTATCCTCTCTTGGTCTCAGTTCCCCATTTGTGAAATGGATTGTGGTGAGGATCAAATAAAATCTATAGAAAGGGTCTGGCACATGGCATATGTCAATAAGTGCTTGTTGACTGGGTGAGTTGGGGTGGTTGCCAGATGAATCAAAAGCTTAGCGTTGGCAAAGCAGCAGACTGAGCACACAGAAGTTTTTATTTTCACCTCTGAAGGATCCATGTATTTTCTCCACTGAAACGATGATACTCACCCTCATCAGGGGCGTGGTCCAGGCTTTGCCTCTTCATGTGCTGGGTGCAACAGCAGATATGTAGTTTAATCAGCAGCACTTGAGTCTGGCCTTGGAGTGTGCAGGCCTGAGTACCTGCCTTTCTCCCAGCGGCCCTAACTCTCCTCCTGTGTCAGGGGTTCCCGAGACCACCCTTGAGTTCAGTCATTTGCTAGGAGGACTCCTAGGACTCAGCGCATAGCTGTCCTCTGACTAAGATCTATTATAATGAAAGGATGCAGAGCAAAGTCAGCCCAGGAACAGGTCCCTGGGGCGCAGTCTAGAGAAGGCCCTCTCTCAGTGGAGTCAGTACAACACAAATAACTCCTCATCATTGGACTGTGACAACATGCATGAAGTGTCATTTCCCATGGAAGCTCACTAGAGACTCGGAGCTCAAGGTTTTTAGTGAGGCTGGTCACACATCTGCATAGCACATCCCCACATTTCAGACAGCCAGAAGGAAATAGGTGTTCAGCATAAACCATCATGTTTGTACAAACAGCTTAGGTGTGGTGAGCCACTCTTATTAGTCAGAGAATGGTGGGAATACTCCCAAAAGCCCAGGGCCAACCTTTCAACAGACCTTGCTAAGGACAGTGGTCTCAGGCCTGCTACATGAACTCTTCTGAACACCTTCTGCAGATCACTGTGGAAGACTATGAGCAGGCCGCCAAGAGCTTGGCCAAGGCCCTGATGATCAGGGAGAAGTATGCCCGCCTCGCCTACCACCACTTCCCGCGGACCACGGCCCAGTACCTGGGTTATCAGTGGGCACACACGGCACCTCTGGAAGAAGGTCTCCCAGGTACAATGCTGTGGCTACAGGTGGGGTCCCAAGTGGGTAACGGTCCAAGAATTGGTCAGGACTTTTTACTGGCTGGATGTATTTCCCCTGGGTGGTGTTTTAAGGGTGGTGCTCAGATATCGGCTTCTCTTACATCGAGTTTGCTGGCTTCCCCAAGATTGAGTCTGTGTGTACTGTGTGCCTGGCCCTGGGTGGAGCTGAGCTGTGGGAGTTAAGAGAGAGGCGAAAGACCTCCAGGGAGTCCTCTAGGGAGACAAGCCGTCTTTAGCAGGGTGTTTGAAACAACACGACCAGACAGCAGATGCTGAATTAGTGGTGGCGTCGGGGTAGGTACAAAGAGAAGGAGCATGTTCTGGGCAGGGAAAGTAGGCCCTGGAGTCAAACCCACCTGTATTCTGATCTAAGCTCTGCCACTTTCTTGGGCAAGGTATTTCTCCAAACCTCAGTTTCTCAATTTGTAAAAGGGGCCTGTTATGGGACTAAATGAGAATGCATGTGAAGTACTTAGTGCAGTTCTGGCATGTAGTGAGTGTTCGATAAGTAGCTGCATTTATGCCATGGAACTTGGGGAAGGGAGATTAGAGAGGGCAGGGTGGTTTCTGGTAGACTGGCCTGTGAAGGACTCAGGAGGAGTAAAGGCTGTAAGTAACATGATTGCGGACAGCAGGAAACCTTGATATCGAACGTTGGTGGGGGCGGATCCGATGAGGTCCTGCTGGTCTGTGACAGTAGCCAGAACCATAGCTGCCCCTGGGGTGTGGTTGGCGCCAAGATGTCTCCCATCTCTGGCTTCCTTAAAGCTCTGAGACCTGGACTTTGAGCATCTGTTACCACCTGGGGCCCTGGGTAAATCTCAGCCCTTCTAGGCCCATTTCCCTGTCTATCTGAGGGAAGCTGATCCCACCTGCCCCAGTTTTGGCAAAGGCAGACAGAAATGACTGTCAAATATGTACTTTACACAAAGCAGGGTACCCAGGGGTCCTGGGCATATGTGTGCTGGGGTGAAGGCTGTGGCTTCACCCAGGCCTTTGTACTGCCTGCACCTCATAGGCCACTAGCACACTTTAGGAATTCCTGAGCTGGCCTGTGGCAGTGCCCAATGGGAGGACATTAGTTCCCAACTCTGTGCTGCTTCAGCCCCTGTGACCCGTCACATCTGCTCCAGGGGCAGTCTGTTCCGAGCACTGATGCGGACACCCAGGCAGGTCACTCCACCTTGGTTGCTTCCTTTGATGAAGATTCTAGGTTTTCCTCCTGCCTGGGCTGGCGAGCAGGGCTGCTGGATGCTATGTGGGGTTGGCTGAGGTACAGAGTTGAAGCCCCCAGTTCTACTGCTGTTTAGTATAATCTGTTCGTTGGCCAGAGACAGAGCTTATCAAGAGTCAGAGAAACTCATTATGAGAGTAATGAGATGAATGTCTTACAATTTATGTGTAGAGCATTACTGTTTACAGAGCATTTTCCTATACCTGCTATTGCAGCTCTCACAACAGCCTGTTAAGGCAGGTGGTGTTATCCTCAGATGAGCAGACAGGATCAGAGAGGTAAAGTGGTTTATTTAATGTCTCATAGCTGGGAAATAGCCCAGGGTAGTTTTCTGCCTCCTGTGGGCTAGCTCAACATAGGGGTGGAACAGACAGCTCCACCAATGGCATTCTCTGCTTTGTGGGAGAAAAGCTCCATGTTCTGTGCTCATCTGGGGAGGGGACTGGCTTCTTCACCTTGTCCAGTGACCGCCCTGGGCTCAGGCAGATGTGGGAGGACAGGGGCAGCTGCTCCCGCCAGGCAGTTCCTGGTGCTGCCTATTCTCTTGTTAGGAGAAGACACAGCTGCCTTTTTTAATATGCCTGGTATCCCTGAAGTGCCCAGGAGGCTTCAACTCATTTCGGTTAAATTTTAAAAGTTTATTGAACTACCAGCCATATGCCAGGGACTGTTCGAGGAAATGGGGATATAGCAGTGCACAAAACAAACATACTACCCGAGATAACTAAGAGAAATTATTTTATATAGTGGTAAGGAGACAAAATAAAGCAGGGAGGGGGATATGAAATGCTGGGTAGTTGGAGGTGGTTAGGGGTAGTTGGATTTTATATAGGATGACCGGGATAGGCCTCACCGAGAATGTGACTTTTGAGCCTGCATGAGCTCATGAGGTCAAGAGCACTTTGCCATCACTCAATCCTGTTTTGCAGACTTCCACCCTCCCCCACTGCCCCAGGAAGACCCTTACTGCCTAGATGATGCTCCCCCCAACCTAGGTTACCTGGTCCGCATGCAGGGGGGCATCCTCTTCGTGTATGATAACATGAAGACACTGGAGCGCCAGGAGCCCCACAGCCTGCCCTACCCCGACCTGGAGACCTACACGATGGACATGAGCCACATCCTGGCCCTTATCACTGATGGCCCCACGTAAGTCAGTTTCTCCGCCCTCCCCCCTACCCCCCACCCCAGTCCACCTCTCCTTGCATGAGTGCTATTCTGTAGGACCGAGCTAGAGAGGCTAACCCTGGGCTTTCCCGCACTCAGACTATCCCAGAAAGAGAGTAGTTTCCCCTTTATCCAGTCTTTGTGGGTTTCTGGAACAGTTTTTCACCATAGGCTGTCATATTCTTAGAATTGATTTATGTGTCCCTTCTGCATGCATAGGTGTGGAGCTTTTGTTTGCTGGAGGCCACCTGTGTACTTTAGAATGGCTGCCACCCCTCTCCCCAGGCAGGATGGCAGCCTTGCAGAGTTACCAGCCTAGAATATTTCTCTAGATGGTGGAGGAGTGATGAAGACTGTTGCTTCAGGTGTTGGGTTTTCCATGCTTCTGCAGAGGACAGTGCAGGGAGCCTGGAAACTTTGTGTCACCACCCCCATGATGATTGTGGGCTTGGCTTGTGCTGACCTGGCGAGTGGTTGTCTTCCTGAATTGGCCTCTCACTTAATTTTTTTTTTTAAGTAATTTTTTATTTCTCAATTATAGTTGCCATACAATATTGTATTAGTTTCAGGCATGCAACACAGTGATTAGACACATTTGTGTAAATTACAGAGCGATCACCCTGATAAATCTAGTATCCATCTGACACCATGCGTAGTTATTACAATGTTATTGACCAAATTCCTTATGCTGTACTTTTCATCCCCATGACTATTTTGTTACTGCCAGTTTGTACTTCTTAATCCCTTCCTTTGGCCCCTCACTTCTTGGTGAGCATTTAAGCTAATCCACAATGGCAGTTTAGCATGCCTGGACCCTGAGCCTCCAAGTGGCTGTGTTGGGTGTGCCCAGGCAGGACAGGAAGTCTGAGGGAGGGAGAGGGTGCTGGTCACCACTGAGGAACTTCTCTCTTGCCTTGCCTTCTGGGTTTTACAGGAATGGGTGAGAGGCCAATCTCTAAAGAAGGAGAGTGGGCCCGGGGGGACATGAGCAAGTGGGTCTTGTTCCTCACTGATCCTAGGGTAGAGGTAAGACCCAGGAGTAGGAAGGGGCAGTTCCTGGAGGCTCACCTCAGCCAATGTGAGGAACTTTGAGGGGAAACCTTGGGAGAGAGGGAAAGAGAGTGTGTGCTCCATGTCTGTCCTGTCCGGGAGGCTCTTAGGTGAGTCCTTCCGGGGAGAGGGACTGGGTGAAATGACCTTTGAAATCCCTCTGACTCTGAGATCCTCCTGTGCTCCACTCTGGGGCTCATTCTGGCAGACAGATGGCGGTGCTGTTCCAGGGGTGGCAGCTACTCTTTAAGAAAGTATGAGTGATTGAATGTCAAAGGGGTTGCTGTTCCTGTGAGGGGGACAAGGATGCACATGACATGAATTGTGGTTGAAGGTCTGTGTGGCTGTGGGCACAGGTGTGTGGCCAGGCACCTGGGCTGGGTGTGGGTTGGCAGTTGGCCTCGATCAGTGAGCACTTCCACCTCCAGTGGCTTTTGACTGCTGGTGGGGGACATCAGTCCTAGCAGAGATTTCTGCCCTAGTAACACACTTCTCTACATTCCTCGTCTGCCCACAGTGCAAACATCAGAGTTGAAAAGTCCTCGGGTGTTGGGGTTTGAGGGAGGCCATTTTGGTCAGAGGGTGGTTCCTCTGCTCGTCAAGGTGGGCAGGCAACTCTTGATAGTTTGACTATATTACTGATCTCCTGGGAAGAAGTTAAACTACTTTCAAAGAATTAGAGGTGGCCGAGGCCAGACAGGAGGAAAGGAAAAGGAAGAGGTGAAGGAGGGGGACTTTTAATGAGCATCCACTCTGGTTCAAAGGCAGGCCCTTCACATTCGTAAACCAATTTAACCCTCTTGTCAATCTTGGGCATTGCCATATCCATTTTTGTTCGTGGGAAATAGATGCTTAATAGAGATTAGTTGCCTAAGCATGACAGCCAGAAGTCAGAGAACCTGTGTAGGTTGCAAAGTTAGCTTCACTCCCTGTGTCAACTGCCCACTCGTTTCATAGAGCACACGGAAGTGGTTACACAGCTCAGCTGGGTCTGTGGAAGGCTGGAACCTCCTCATCCCTCCCTGCTCCATCCCAGCCTTCCACCCAAGAGTCGGTCCCCACAGACACTGGAGGTCTTCAAACTGGAGAGCTTGATGATACTTCTCCTCAGCTGTGATTTCTCCCCCTTCCCAACCTGCAGGAAAACATACTGTCACCGGCGACTGAACTTTCTGGAATCCAAGTTCAGCCTTCATGAGATGTTAAATGAAATGTCCGAGTTCAAAGAGTTGAAGAGTAACCCCCACCGAGACTTCTATAATGTGAGAAAGGTGCGTTAGCGGGCCTCTGGGATGCCCTGAGCTGGTCTGGGGCTACTCCTGTGGCCTTCCTTGGCCAGAGCAGCATGATGTGTCTGTGCAGAAGGAAGACTGGGATGTGGTTTCCTAGTGTAGCAGTTAGCATGTCTGCTTTATACGCAGAAGGTCCTGGGTTCGCACCCCAGTGGAGCCACGGTTCATGGTCTACGGCCATGCCACCCTGAACAAGCCCGATGTCTGATCTCGGAAGCTAAGCAGGGTCGGGCCTGGTTAGTACTTGTATGGGAGACCACCTAGGAAGACCAGGTGGTGTAGGCATAAATAATAATAATAAATAATAAAAAGAAAGAAGGAAGACTGGCGTTACACCCTCCGTGCCTCAGATGGTACTTGGTACCCATATTGTGTATCTGTTGGAATGTGCCCTCTTCCTTGGAAAATAGGGCATGACCCGTTAATCAGTCATGAGTGGAGCCCAGGTTACTTTAAAGGTAGAGTATGTATTAAATTCATCATGCAGAGAAAAAGACCTTTTTGGACTTGGGAGTTTGTGGTTTTGCTTCCTTTGGGGTCAGGTGTATTTAAGGAGATGTATGTGTTCCCTCTCTACCCCTCCCCCAGAGTGGATGAGGAGACTTGGCCTGGGCTCAGGTGGTAAATGATTGTGGCCTCCAGCCTTTCCATTTTCTTCAGTTTAACTCTTAGACAGTGAGATTAGGGATCAGAGTGCTAAGCTCAGGGTCATTTAATGTTGGACAAGAGTCACTTCCTGTCTATAGGAAGTTCACAGCCTATTACTACTAGTGTGATAAGTGTGACAGGAATGGCTTTTAGAAAGATGCCAGAACTAAGCTGACTTAAAGAGTAGGAGTTAGCCAGGAAGAGGATGGGGTAGGGGAAATGGAAGTGATGGCATTCCAGGTAGAGGGAACAGCATATGCAAACACCATGTGGGAGAGAGTGGTAGGAGAAAGGAGAGACTATGCGTAGTGCTTTGACATAACTGTAAACGGTGCAGTGTGGCTGGAGCTCGGTGTAGGGGGAGAGGTGGGCTGCGGAGAGAGTGAAGCTGCAGAGGCCTGTGGGGTCCTCGATCATTCAGGGCTCAGGGGATTTTCAGAGGAAGCAGGGAGGAGGCTAGGGTAGTATAGTGATCTGGGAGAGAAGCTCATGGGATTAGGCTGGCTTTGCCTGGAAGAGAGATGGCCACATCTGAGTCACATTGAGTTTGTCATTGCTATAGGAACCTCTGTCCCAGATGGGATCTCTGGAAGACTGCCCCTCCCTGGGGTCCACTCTGATAAGGGAAGGTAGGCCTGGGAAGGCTGTGCTCCTCTGGGAAAGCCCAGCTCAGGCTGAGAGAATCAGCAGTGGTAGATGGAAGCCCCCCTCTGGAAAAGCCCAATATTATGTCCATTAAGCATCTTGGGGTCTGGCATGGACTCCCACTTTGATGAGATCCTTAAGAAATGGAAGTGTCTTGGGGTTTTCCAGGCAGAGGTGAAATGCTGTATGTTAGATACCACCTACCTGGCAGCACCATTTATTCCTTCTCTGTGAGCCTCAGGTGTTCAGACAGATGGGTGCTGTAGTCTCTATGCCAGCTCCTCTCAGCCCTGCCCAAACACACCTACATGTCCAGCACAGGCCCAGATGGGCGTCCGAGGAAACTCCTCGCTTAGCCAAGTGCAGCACTGCCCTCCATGTATGCGAATCTCTGGACCTGAGTGCTTCCTGCTGCCTGGGGCAGAGCTATCCTTGTTGACTGCACTGGTTCCGACACTGTTTGCTACTGAGATGGAGCCCCAGTGGGTGGTCCTGGGCCACCCAGCTGCTCTCTGTCCACAGTGTGGGAGAGAGTCCAGGTGGGGGCTCAGTTACCAGAGCACATCCTGAGAGTTCCATTAGTCTGGGGTTAATGTGCTATCTGGACAGAGCTGGCCTAGACCCCTGTGTGTGACACAGCAGCCTGTTCTCTGGCACCAGTCAGTTTATAAATATGGGCCCAGGTCTGCTCTGAGTCAGGCCTGTGCCTGCCTCTTCCTGCTTCCTGGGGGCTAGCTCTGTTATCTTGTCCTGGAAGTGTCTACTGTGAGAAGAGAGCTGGCTTTCTGAAATCCCGGATGGGTGGGGAGGGTGGCCTCTGTGTTCCCACGGTGTCTGTCAGTGTTGTAGGAGCAGGCTAGGGCCATGCTCTGAGGCAGGAGCTGTGCATGGCCAGGATGTGGGTAGCATCTGTGGAAGTTCTGGCAACATCGCAGCAGGTCATGGGTTAGGATACCATGAGGCCCAACAGCAGGACTGTGTGACTGAGATGATGACTGTTTTCTGCTCAGAGCTTAGGACGAGGGGCTGAGTGTGTTTGCTGCTTGAGAACTGGGCAGGATTAGGCTTTACCCACTTTGATTTAGAGGTAATATCGGGGATAGCAAATAGGTTTCATCTTCTGTGCCAAGCTTGACCAGGTGGGAGTGGCTACCTCAGGCTTCTCCCACAGCTGAGTGAAAAGAGTGCTGTAATTGATTATTGATGTCTGCCTGGATATGGAAACAGTCAGTGTTGGCTTAGAGGCCAGCTATTGGCCTGTTGGGAAACTCTACTGTTTTAGACCCAGGTCTTTGATAAAAGAAGGAATACGCTTGTGTCTTCTGATCAATTGAAAACACTGACATCAAATAATGTCTTTTACTTTTTTAAAAAAATAATCCCCTTGGGGATTCTGAAGTGTGGATGCTTCCTGGATTGTCCAGTTGTTTTCTTCCCTCATCTTGTGACTCAGGTAAGAGAGTAAGGACAGGCTGCACACCCTGCAGTGTGTCACTGGTCAGTTGGAGGACACAGCCAGAAAGCCCAGAACGTGCTGAGTCACGCCGGTGTAGTTGGGCCCAGTTGTGTCCGGCTGCGCTGAGCCAGGCTGACCTTCTCTTGTGCATCCACATGAGGCCAGCCCATCCCTGAGGTGCCTAAGCCTTTATTTACACCATGCTTCTGGTGCTTTAAATCATTTCATTTCTCTGATGTCTGTCTTTCTGGCAGGAATGGCAGGATTAATGGCAGGAAGGGCCTTGATGATGTGGCCGATGACATAGGCTGTGTGGTATAATGCTGAAAGAGGTTTAATAGATCAAATGTCTGGTTTGGCATGACATGGAGATGACTGGCCAGCGATGGACAGCATTCCTGGGCCTGAGGGCAGGTGCCTCCTCACTCCAGCCCTGGCAGAGTGCATAGCTGGCTGAAGCAGTAACTGCAAGAGCACAATGTGGTGGCTGGCAGCACCCTGGCCTGTGAGGCTGCTGCCACCCTCCCTGGGAACCTCCTTAGGCCCCTTGGGCTGTTGGAAGGGCAGTCAGGGTGCCTACTATGACCTTAGGCCATTCTTAGCTTAGCCAGGGCTCCGTTTCTTAGGAGCTGAGAGCTGAAGGGAAGGCTCTGGGGGTTCCATGGGAGGTTGGTGGGTAGAGTGGGGTCTTGTGGGGCATTTTGATGGGTCCTCAGGGTTATATGAAGATGTAGATATCATCCAAACTATTGGCACCTACAACACCTGTTCATTTGTTCATTTGTCCATTCATTGATTTAACTAACACATCGTAGCAAGCTCTGGAAAAGTTCTGGAGACATACGTGCATCCAACATGATTCCTGTCCTTGAGGAGCTCCCAGTCCAGTGGAGGAGTAGGCAGACAATTTCAGAGTGGATTAGGAAGATGTATACAGTATAGGGAGAGTCTGTGCCAGGTTCCTAGGTTGAGTAAGGGAGATCAGCTGTGCTTGGGAGATCAGGGCTGGCTTTCAAATGAAGGAGGTTGTCAGAAATTTCCAGGTGAATGATATTGGTGAGGAGGAAGCAAGCAATGCCAGGCTGAGGAAATGCATGGGCAAAGTGACGTGGTGTGGAATAGCACGGGGCCTCGGGGATCTGGAAGTGTGTGTCATGGCTGGAGCACAGACCAAGGCAGTGGCAGATGAGAGTAAAGGCTTGAAGCAAGACTTGGATCCCAGACTAAGGAGATTGAGCTTTATCTTGAATACATGGGGGCCATTTTGTTAATAGGAGAGTGGCCAGACACAATCTACATTTTAAAAAGATCTCTTGATGATGGAAGGCTGTATGTTGGGCAGCAAGGCTAGAAGGAGGGAGACCAGTGCTAAAATCTAGAGGAGAAATGGGGAGGGGGCATTGGTACAGGCTGCCTCCATGGCCCCAAAAGTGCTGAGGCTCTGTGCTCCACGTGGAGGGTTGGGTGCGCTCATGCTCGTTGCCAGGGGAGGTGGCCTGGCTCACGGACTGGTGAGTGCTGTGTTGCAGGTGGACACGCACATCCACGCGGCTGCCTGCATGAACCAGAAGCACTTGCTGCGCTTCATTAAGCACACGTACCAGACGGAGCCTGACAGAATCGTGGCCGAGAAGCAGGGCCGGAAGATCACCCTGAGGCAGGTGTTCGACAGCCTGAACATGGACCCCTACGACCTCACGGTGGATTCGCTGGATGTCCATGCGGTGAGTGAGCTTCTGCCCTGGTGTCTCAAGCAGTCCTAGTAGGGGACTTAGTCCCCTGAAAAGCAGCCATGATAGTGCTAGGAGCGAGGCTGGCTGTATAAGTAGCTCTGTTCTAGCCATGGAGACCGTGAGAGGTTATTTGGCCTCAGAAAATAACAGGGCTTAGAGCAGTCATAGGACAGGGGAAAAGAGTATGTGACTTGGAGTCAGGCAAGTCCCAGTTCTAATTCCACTTCTGTCACTTAGGAGCTGTGTGCCCTTAAGCAACTCACTTAAGCTTTTATTTCTTTGCCTATAAAATGGTGAATTCTGTGGGACTATTGGTATTACAGTTATTAAAATATTAAATGATGGTACAGCTACTATGAAAAACAGAATGGAGTTCCCTCAAAAACTTAAATATGGAATTACCATATGTTCCAGCAATTCTACTCCAAAGAACTGATGAAAGCAGAGACTAAAACAGATACTTGCACATCGATGCTAATAGCAGCATTATCCACAATGGCCAAAGGGTAGAAGCAACCCAAGTGTCCACTGACAGATGAATGAAGAAACAAAATGTGGTGTATCTGTATGATGGAATATTTTTCAGCCCTAAAAAGGAATAAAGTACCGATATCTGCCATAACATAGACGAACCTTGAAAAATTTTTGCTAAGTCAAAGAAGCCAAATACAAAAGGACAAGTAGTGTGTGATTCTCCTTGTATGAGGTACCTAGAATAAGCAAATTCATACAGACAGAAAGGAAAATAGAGGTTACCAGGAGCTGAGGGGAAGAGGGGAATGGGGAGTTATTGTTATGGGTACAGAGTTTCAGTTTTACAAGATGAAAAGAGTCCTGGAGATGGATGGATGGTTACACAACAGATGGTTATGATCGTAAATTTTGTGTTATGTATATTTTTGCCACAATAAAAAAAAAATCTGTGTTAAACAAACAAACAAAGCATTGAGTGAGGTAAGGTGGAGAAAGTACCTCATGAAGTCTAAGCTTTAATAGGACACACTTTTTTGTTGATTGTTCAATAGTTTAGTATTCTCTGCTTACCCAGCCAGCCATGCTCCTAGCCATGGCTGTTTGGAGCACAAGGCTCTCTGGTCCTTCTTCACAGAGGGCATCACAAAAGGACCCAGGGCTGACCAAGTGAGGATACATGGTCTTGGGCCCAGGACGTTGCAAGATTTTGTGCAAGAACTGACATAGAAGACATCTTTCAATGTGACTACACATAAGGCCTGGAGAGGGGAATGTGCGTGGTGGCTGCACACAATGTGGTGATCTGGCTGATGATCTCCTCTCTCCAGGGCCGGCAGACATTCCATCGCTTTGACAAGTTCAACTCCAAATACAACCCCGTGGGGGCCAGTGAGCTGCGTGACCTGTACTTGAAAACTGAAAACTACCTGGGAGGAGAATACTTTGCTCGGATGGTTAAGGTGAGTGAGCCCTCGGCCTCTCCAAGCCGTCCTCAGGCACCTGACAGCATCAGCCTTCAGAGGATGGGGCTGCACATGGCCTCCTTGCCTTCTTCCCCTCCCCAAATCCCTGTCCATCCACCACCCAGCTCCAGCAAGGCTGAGGTGCTCTGGCACTGGCTGCCTAAGCTCAGGCAAGTTGGTGCTGCGTGTGTTCACTGTGCCAACTGCAAGCAAGAGGAGGGGGAGGGTATACACCTTGGGAGCATTCTCAGTGTTCAGGCTTGCTGTCCTGTCTGTTCGCAGCCTGAACTTGGCAGCCTGAGCTTAGCTCCATGTGGAGCATTGTCTGCTACCTGGCCGGTATGACATACTGGTACTGTATGACAGTGCAGACCCAAGGCCTTTCCCTACAGGAAGGAGCATCTGCTGAGGCAGAGTGAGTGCTCACTTGGCAGCAAGGGGATGTAGATCAGGCCTCTTCAGCCCGGCAGCAGGTGGCTGAAGGAGCTGCAGGATCTAGCAGCTGGGGTGCTCTTGGACTAACCTGAGTTCTTCTTGGTGTCAGGAGGTGGCCCGGGAGCTGGAGGAGAGCAAGTACCAGTACTCTGAGCCACGGCTCTCCATCTACGGCCGCAGTCCTGATGAGTGGCCCAACCTGGCCCGCTGGTTCATCCAGCATAAGGTCTACTCACCCAACATGCGCTGGATCATCCAGGTGCCCCGGATCTAGTAAGTGAGGCAGCCCGCTCTCTGCCTGTGCCCTCTGGGGCTCCAACCTGTCCCGAATGGGCTGCTGAGTCTGCACTATCGATAGGTGGGTCCTGTTCCAGTGCCAGCTTAGGCCTCTTCTCTCCAGGGATTTTCCATAGGGAAGGGTGGTTGGCAGAGTTGTCTTTATGATGAACTTTTACTCCTTGAAGAAGTTATATGTGCAAGGGCCCAGTGGGAACTTCTGCCCATCTTCTTCTCACTGTAGGATAAGGATATTCTTTTGGGTGAGCATCAGGATATGAGTGACCTGGTGGTGGCCTACATTGCGGCCCACTCCCTAGATATGACTCAGACCACCACTGTCCTCTCCAGTTGTCCGGCTGATGTGAGGCTCATTGCCTCTGGATGGGCTGGGCCTGTGGTTTAGGGAAACTGAACTAAGTGGCAGAGAGTTTGTATCACTGGGGAATAGGAGGACTCATCTCTCAGACCCTCGGTCAGCCTGAATCCCTTCATCCTTCTTGCTGCATGGCCTCTGGCTTGAGGAAGTTCTCTGATAGGTTTGGGTAGGTGTTGAGTTTGCAAACCAAGGCCTAGTATTTCAGAACTCGCTAAGAGTTGGAGAGGATGAGAAGGATCTGTGTTCAAGCCACATTTCTGACTCTCCTCTGGGTATTTAAACGGGACATGAGCTGACTGCGGAAGTGACTGATGTCGCTCTCCCGCGGGCCATGGCGGCCAGTGGGGCTTTCTTAGTCATCGAGTCTTCGCTTTCCTCAGTGACATATTTAGGTCGAAGAAGCTGCTGCCAAGCTTTGGGAAGATGCTGGAGAACATCTTTCTGCCCCTTTTTGAGGCCACAATCAACCCCCAAGATCACCGAGAGCTTCACCTCTTTCTCAAATACGTAAGTGTAGGTGGCGCCTCAGGTGATGTGCACAGTGGTGGAGAGAGGAGGGGCCTCCCCAGGGGTCATGGCAGGCTTTGCTTCCCTCCTCCTGAAGGGGCATGAGAGGCACAGGAGCTGGGCCCTCCCTCTGGGTGGCTAGAATAGAGGTGGCTGGAGACAGTGAGAAACAAGTTCAGTATCCGCTGGAGGTTAGGAGCATGATTTCTGACAAGGAGGGAGGCAGGGAAGAGTCTGGAGGGCTGGGGTCATGGAGTAGGAGTGATTGAGTTTGTGTGTGTTTTGTGGGGTGGGGTGGCGGGCAGCTACCAGGAAAGGGTTTGAACGAGCTGAAAGACATTGTTGAATTTATGTTTTAGACAAACACCCTCCTGGCTGTTGTGTGGAGAATGGCCTGGAGCAGAAAATGCTTAGAGGTCGGGGAAAAGGGTCAAGACAAGAGTCTGGGGCCTGTTCCTGCAATGCTTGAGGCCTGCGGGAGGTCCAGTTCGAGGCCTTGCATCAGTTGGATACAGTTCAGTAGAGGGGCTGACATTAGCCCTATGTTAGGCACTGAGAGTTCTCATGAAGCCTGGAACTAGTGAGCAAAGAGCAGAACTCGGGGTCCTCTGGACCCCCACACCTGTCCAGGCCACACTGAGAACTATAGTGGGGACCCTGTCATTCCTTTGACACATATGGCTCTATGACAAGGAAGATTCTGCCAAGACCCTCATGGTCCTTTACTCTTTTGAGAGAGGCTGGCTCCCAAAGGGGAGGATGGGCCTGGGTTGGGAGCCCCCAAGTTTGGGCCAATCGTGGAGCGAGTGGGCAGTCTTTCAGAGGTCCCCTCCCAAAGCATAGCTTTGGCTGAGTGAAAGGAGCGAGACATGCTGGCTAAGAGGCTATGTCCTCATAGGTCATTTGTGGTCAGGGCCTGACCTCTGGGATCGGGTCACTAGGAAGCCTGTGACTAGGGTGGGGCCCCCAGGGGCACATTTGGGCCCCCGGCTGAGGTGTAACTGCAACGGAAGGCTGGGAGTCTCCTGAGCTTCTCTGACCTGGCTCAGGGAACTTCCCAGGGAGGAGTTGGGGAGCAGAGCCACCTTCCTCCCAAGAATGACGGCTCAGGCTTCCAAGGGGCCGTCTTGGACAGGGCTCACCTTGGCCCGTTTGTGAGACATCACAGCTGGATTTTAGTGGCCACACCTGGGATGTGCCCGAGGGTATCCTCCCTATAGCCAGAGAGTCCCGTTCCTGGTCCTCTCATGTGGGCAAGCTCCTTAATTGCCCTGATTTGCTCACAGGCAAGCCCTTCCTCCCAGGGTCACTCTGAGCATCAAATTAGCTAATGGGAGCTCAGTACTTTAAGCAGGGCCTGACATACAGTAGGTGCGTAGGAAATACCCATCCCCTCCCCACTATAGCAGCAGTGGCTGCTGCTACCCTGTAGTGCTGGCCTCCCCTTGGCATATCAGAGGCATGGGCAGTGGGTATGGCTGCCTTACTTTTCACCTGGCCTAAGAGTCCCCTCACTGTCACCACTACCGCACAGGGGCTTAGCAGCACCCTCTTGGGTACCTTTGGAAGCCCTGGAGGGACAGATGGTGGCATTGTGCCCACTCCCCCTCCCTGGGAGGAATGTGGTCTCAGACTGGCCAGGGGGTCCACAGCTGAAGTGCAAACCTGAGAGGCCTGGACTCCAGGCCTCTGGTAGCTCATCTGCCTTGGCTTGATGTAGGACCCCTCCTCTTGCCTAGGTGACAGGGTTTGACAGTGTGGATGATGAATCCAAGCACAGCGAACACATGTTCTCGGAGAAGAGTCCCAGCCCGGATATCTGGACCAGTGAGCAGAACCCTCCCTACAGCTACTACCTGTACTACATGTATGCCAACATCATGATACTCAACAACCTCCGCAGGTGGGTGAGCTGGCCCTGCACACAGGGCCACGGGCCCTCACACCTCACACCTAGGGACACGCCCCAGTGCACCACACAGGGCCACACACACACAGGCATGCCCAAGACAACAGCCATGATAGTACACACTACAAAGCCAAGCCCCATGCTTGTACACATACATGTTCATACACACCTGCCCACACCTATGTGGGTACCTGTCCCTCTGATATGATACAGACACAGGACATGTCAACACACATATATGTTCACTTACCACCACACAGTGTTCACATGTGCAATTATTCATGCAATAAGTTATTAGGCCTGCTATGTGACAGGCACTGTCCTAGGTGCTGGACATAGCATATGGAACAAAGCAGACTAAACCGATGCCCTCATGATGCTTTCATTTACCATCTTACATGCATGGGCTCCTACCAGTGCACACACTCAGAGGAGGCGCACAGGGCAGGAGCTGGGTGCCCAGCACAGAAGGACACTGAGCCATCTACTCCCCTCCCTGCAAGTCTAGCATCCCTCCCACTCCTGCTGGGCCATGGGACCTCATTAGCTCAGCCTGAGCCCGTGCTAGTGGAGGTTTTGAATATCACCGTGACTGAAAGAGGATGGCCTGGTGTTGGGGTCGGGGTGTCCGGGGCTGAGCTTTTGGAGATGGGGCTCTAGTTCTAGCTCTGCCACTGACTTGCCCAATGGCTTTTATTCTCTAATTCTACTTTCTGAGTTGGCCCATTTGTCTAACAAAGAAGTTGGATTCGATGGTTTCTTATGGCTTTTTCTGCTCTGAAGGTCTATGAATCTGGGCTACAAGGCCTGTGAAGAGAGGAAGGGGAGGAGTGAACGGAAGACAGGGCAGGGTCTCTCTACCACTAGGCCCCCTCTCTGTTTCCCAGAGATGGCGTTTGTTGTCTCTGAGGAGCTCTGGGCCTGGGCCTCTGCATTTTGGGAAGGGTAGTTTTTAGAGTGCCCTGTGTCAGCTGTGCTGACCCTGCCATGGGTGACTGTCTCCCCTGAGCTGGTGGTGCAGGCCCCAGGCCTGTGGGGTCCTGAGCAGGGTGGACCAGCGATGACCAAGAACCTTACTTTTCCTGTAGGGAACGAGGCCTAAGCACGTTTCTGTTCCGGCCTCACTGTGGAGAGGCTGGCTCCATCACCCACCTCGTGTCTGCTTTCCTGACTGCTGACAACATTTCCCATGGGTTGCTCCTCAAGAAGGTAACCAGGCCACTCACAGACTCCTGCCCTTCAATGACAGTCCTGCCCTGGGCCCCCCTGAGGAGTAGGATCCCGTGGGCTCCTGTCCGCCCCTTGGGTGCCTCTGGCCAAGTGATGCTAAAAGGCTTGGGCTGGGGTGTCTGTAGTCATCCAAGTTTCATATTTAATTTTGAAAGTAGTATTATTAAATATATCACAATTTGGATTTTCCGAAAAATGGAAATATGAAAAAAAAAACCTTATTGTATTGCTTTAATCGAAACAGCCATTATTAGCTTTCATAGTATTTCCAATTCTCATCTTTTTTCTAGAGCATATTTCTAATATGCTTATTATGATAATGAACACAAATTTTTGATTCCTTGTCCCTTTATATAACTAGCATTTTTTCTGTGCTGCAACTTAATATCCATGCTCATCATTCTAAAGGCTATTGGGAGAATGGCCTGGCATTCGGATGGTCTGTTATTGATTCAGCCGATCTCTAGTTGTTGGACAGACTCCATTCAACTTTTCACTGGTGTAAATAATGCTACCATGAACTCTGTACATTCAACCTTCTCCTTAGTTTGTATCACTCCCCTAGGAACCATGTTTGCTCAAACCGCTCCCTTGCCCTGACCTCGGGGAGGTCTAACCCCCTGTCACATTTCCATGTGGGATGGGTGCTACATCAGAAATCCACTCTAGGCTGGCCAGGTCTGCCCTACCCATCTGTGAGGAGCTGGAGTATTTACAGTCTCAACCTGAATGTTTGTGGTCAAAGCAACAAAACAAAAGTGGGGCATCTCCTGGACTGACCCACTGGGGTCAGCACCTGGGGGAGAGGAGCTGAGTATGTTGGTTGGGGTCAGCCCAGGGCTTTGCAGCTGCCCTTCCTGCCCTGAGCTGTGCCTCACTTTTGGAGCCAAGAGGGAGCACTTCCAACACTGGGTGGGAGGACAGTCCCAGGGAGAGATGGGCATGTGAGGTAGGAATGAGGTGAATGTAGAGGTGGGGCGAAGACAGGATAGGGACTGGGTGTCCTGGCTTTGGACTTGCACAGACACTGCCCAGACCCCTGGTTTCGACTGATGATGCTTCTCCCTTCCCTCTGTCCCTTTCTCTACCCAGCCCCCTTCCTCTCTCTGGCACTTATCACCTGAGTTTGGTTGTTCTTTTGCAGAGTCCGGTGTTGCAGTATCTCTACTACCTTGCTCAGATCCCCATTGCCATGTCTCCTCTTAGCAACAACAGTCTGTTCCTTGAATATTCTAAAAACCCTCTGAGAGAGTTCCTGCACAAGGGACTGCATGTCTCTCTCTCCACCGATGACCCCATGCAGTTCCACTACACGAAGGTGAGGACTTTAGGGGAAGGCGAAGACTTTAGGTGCCTTGTCCTCCCTCTGCAGGCACCTGAGCATATGGCTCAGTCCTGCCTTCCGGGCAGGACTGGGGCCCAGTGAAGATAAGAGCTAAGCTCTTGGTGAGGTAAGTGTTCCTTCCAGGAGCTGTCTTTTGGGGTCCTTGAATCCTTGAAGGCACCATTTCATTTCTCTGCTTTTCTCTATTTTCCCTCTCTTTGATATTTACTAGCTCTGTGATACTGGTAAAGTTCCTTGACCTCTCTGTATCTTTTTCTTCTTCATGTATAAAATAGTGATAAAATTGTCTCTACATCTACCCCTACCATATTGTGAGGATTCATTAAGATCATGAACCAGAGAGTCTAATACAGTGTCTGCATATATTAGCTACCGCTTTTGTTAATACTATTGTTATTATTACACTTTGCTCTGGGGAAAGGGAAGAGTAAGGGAAAGGTGATGTCATGCATGAGGACCAGCCATTAGTGTAACCAAGTACATTTTGATGGTATTGATAGGATAGCCATTGATTAGTAAAAATAGAAGTGCCAGAGTCTTCTAGAACAGGTTCTTCAAGCTTTTGGTCTCAGGACCTCTGAAGAATTGAGGCCCTCAGAGAGCTGTTGTTTACATGAGTTATATTTAGTGATATTTAACTGTTAGAAACTAATGCAAAATTGAAAAATATTAACTCATTAAAATAACATTAATAAACCTATTAAATGTTAATATAAACAGCAATTTTTATGAAAAATAATCGTATTTCCAAAAACAAAAAAATACTGAGAATGCCATTATTTTATATTTTTGCAAATCTCTAATATCTGGTTTTATAGAAGGCAGCTAGATTCTCATATCCACATTAAATCTGTTGTGATAAATTGTTTTTATCGAAATATATGAAGAAAACCTTGTCTCACAAAGATACACATTTGGAAAGGGGAGTATCTTTTAAAATGCCTTGGGGACCCCCCAGGGATCCTAAGGCCACATTTAAGAACTGCTGCTCTATGATACAGAGGCAATTGGGTGGAGAAGAGGTAACGGCAGGGCTTGTGATTAATTTGACATTTCATATCCCGGAAGATAAAGCGAAAGCACAGCTCAAACCCAAATACTTTGGGGATTACAGTCTCAGTACTGACACTTGATCATTTCTCATTCTTATTTAAGTTTCCATCTCTGCTCTTTACTCAGACTAACTTTTAATTTTGGACAATCTTAAGAAAACAGCCTGTTAAATAAAAAGCAAAGCTATAGAACAGGTATTTAAAGTGTTCTGACCCAGGGACTGTCACAGGGGAGAAGGCTAGTGTCCCCATGACTGGCACAGGGCTTTGAACATGTGCTGGTCAATGAATAAATGTGTAGGTGTTCTTCAATATATTTCACGTTGGTAACCTGAGATTTCACACAAAAAAGATCTTAGGAGTTTTTCCTTTAAGGGGGAGGATGTTGTTTGATTAGCCAGGTGCCAGTCATTAGAGAAAAATTAAATCTGCAACGTCTGATGTTTCTAGCTTTGGAAACACGTGAAGCATTGAAATGGATATTCTACCATCTAATACATTTACTTTTGGGGGAATCTAGGAAGCTCTTATGGAAGAATATGCAATTGCAGCTCAGGTGTGGAAGCTGAGCACATGTGACCTGTGTGAAATCGCCAGGAACAGCGTGCTGCAGAGCGGCCTCTCACATCAGGTGCGGTGTGTGAGGGCATTGCCCTTCTGTCCTTTCAACATATGTACAGTGAATGCCTGCTGTGCGCCTGGCACTTTCTAGGGCATGAGATCAGTGATGAACTGGATGAGCAGGGTCTCTGTCACATTGAAACTCATGTCCTAGGGGAGTATTCTGGGGAGGAGACTTCTGAATTTTCATGCCTGCTCTGTCACATTATTCAGACCTCTGCTCATGTCATCTCCTCTCAGGGAGGCCTTCCCTGATTATCCATTCTATAATAGCCACACACTTGCCATCGTTTTCTATCCCTTTAATCTGCTTTTCTTTATAACATCGATTATTACTGACACTGTAATATTTAGTTATGTGTTTTTCTATCTTTCCTTCTAGAATGTAAATTCCATTAGGGCAGAGGCTGTTTTGTTCAGCATTATATCCCTCAGGCCTAGTATAGCTCCTGGTACCTAGTAGGCACTCAGTATTTCTTGAATAGCTGAATAGTACTTAGATGGAATAAAAAACTCTAGGGATGGGACCTGGATATCAGTAACTTTTTTTGGTTTTCTTAGTGATTCTGGTGTGCAGCCAGAATTGAGAACCTTTGCCCTAGAGGGCGTCTTAGGTCCGCAGGTACTTCCTCTGAGTGAGGTCACTGGTACAGGAAGAGGGCTGCATTGGTGCTGCTCCCCAGAACCTCCCAACTGTGTGCCCTTGTCAGTTCTCATGAGGGACTTCATAGAGTATTCACCTTGCCTTCTTCCTTGCCTTCCTGATGGAGGACCTGCTTCAGGGGCACTAATCTGATTTGGTGGGGCTAATGTCAGAGCTGCCGTGCGGATACAGAAAGTAAATCTAAGGTATATTGTTTCATTTGTATTTCTCTTGGTCCACAGGAAAAGCAAAAATTTTTAGGACAAAATTATTATAAAGAAGGGCCTGAAGGAAATGATATTCGAAAGACAAATGTTGCTCAGATCCGGATGGCGTTCCGATATGAGACCTTATGTAATGAGCTCAGCTTCCTGTCTGATGCCATGAAATCAGAAGAGATCACAGCCCTGACCAAGTAGGTCCAGTACTGGACATGCATTTTAACTTTTTGGTTTAATTTTAAGTTCTGCTGTGATTAATGGTGGTCGAAATACCAAACTAGGACTTTCCTCCATGGAGAGGATGCCTCTGAAGAACTATCAAACTAGTCGTTTTGGTTGCACTGTTCACTTTAAGATCTAACATGCCCACTTCTGTTAATATTTATGAGTACTAGGTGGTGACTCCTCCTTGGGGATGTGGGAGCTGGACATTTGTCTATACTCATTCCTAATTTTCCAAGTACTTCTCTTGAAATTGCTAGTGCTTGTATTGTGGGGGCCAGGGTGTTCCACAGTCCAGTGCCCACTGACATGAGGTCTGTGTGGTTTTCTGCATAGTCCTCTTTTGGCCCTGCGGGCTAGTTAGTAGTTGTTCATTTCAGCCTCTGGCTGGCTGGCTGCCTTAAACAAAATCAATTGTAAAGCTCCCTTTTGTAAAGGAGCTACTTGGAGAGAATTAAAATAGAAAACTTCCTTCTTTGTGTTTTTTATGATTTTTTCATTTAGCCCTCCACCCTCCACCCTCCTTTCTATTTAGGAAGCCAAATGTGCACAACACTTCTATTCTGTGTCTTGGTTTTCTCATCTGAAAAGTGAGGGTTTGGACTAGATGAGAGGTTTTCAAATGGTGTTCTGTGAATTCTCCTCCCTTCAGGGTAGGAGAGATTAAGGAGTGTGAGGTTCTGGGTGCTGCCTTTACTTCTTCAGTGACTACTTTCATCAGTTTTTCATTGAGATGTCTACATATTTTCAATTGAACTAAGGACTTTGAAGAGTATAGGACTAGATGATCTCTGTTCTTTTTGGCTCTAATATTCTATGATTATAACCCAGTTATTATTTTACTTATGAAGAGTTAGGGCCAGAATTTACTTAAGGTTAGACACCAAATAAGTAATAGGACTAACACGAGGTGTCTCTTCTCCTAATCTAGTCCTTTCCCCACAATTCCATGAAGCCTCACAAATGTTAGAATTCTTAATCACTGTAACCTGGTGCATTTCTTTTTAAAGATGAAATTTCTCCCTTACCTAATATGTGGACTTTTTCAGAAGATATAAGTGGTCCCAGGGGCCAGGTAGAAAGTATTTTTTAAAACCAATCTGAATTTAAGCTTTGCCAATGTACTCTTCATCTGTGTTACTAGTGCCTGGTACATAGTAGGTGCTCAATAAATGTATATTGACTGATTAAATGAATTTCTCTTTTGACAACTTTTTAAGGATATGTGCTCCTAATACACGGCAAGCTGCTCAAGGACATTCCTGTCTATTTCTGTGGGCAAACGTAGACTATGGGAAGTCCTTCTGAATCTGTATGAGCTTAGAAGAACCCTATTTTTGCCTGTAAAAATGCTTATTTGACTTTGGATTGTCTTGTCTTTTGACTTTATAATGCTTGTTCCTTCCACTGGTCAACTTAGCATACAGATCAATGGGTTTTGTTTTTTTTTTCTACTAGGCAAACATATATGCTACCTTATAGCTAATTATGACATTGAATGAAAACCCAGCATTTATCTTAGATATTCATTATTTTTGAAAATCTTTTTGTAAATATTTGCCCTAACATAGCAAGCATTGTACAGTTTTTCAGTGTCATTTTATCTATATCAAGTATTTGTTTTTAATTATTAAATAAAGTCTGTTAGGACTATGGCTCAGTAATTTAAAACAATTTCAATTTAATATTATTTAAAGCAAATGTTTAAGTTTTTTACTTCAAGATTGGGCATCATGGAAAGCTATCAATAACTATTAATTTATTTTTAACTAAGACTCAGACATGGATGACATTCAGTAGGAAAACTCAAAAATTTCAAACCGAAGTTAGCTAGACTCAGAAGGTAAACCTTTGCTAACTTTTCCTGTAACTGCTGCCCTGTTATTTTGTGAGCCAACCCTCATATGTCCATTTCCTTTTTCCTAGATAATACTTTAACCTATTCAGCCAACACTTACTGGATTTTACCTGTCCTGCAAACTTTTCAGACACCTTTTTCTATAGCTCTTTGTGCTTTTATTACATCATTGTACCTAACTGACCTTTTTTGGGGGTGAATCCTACTTTCTTTCGTGTTCACAGTTGGAATCAAAGGCAATTGTAGTCTAGTCCACATTTCTAAAAGAAGTTTTCGAGGCATATAATCTCTTACCTGCACTAAAAGGCTCAACTTCATGTTATGTGTTGCTTCAGACTGCATTGCTGAAATGATCAATGTCATTGCTTTTGCCTCACAAAAACAAATCACAGCTCCTGGGTTGGTGTTTACCAAGGCCTGTCCTGGGCCTTTACTTCCTCTTATCTTGGATTAAAGCAGAGTTGCAAACACATTCCTCTGGCGGCTTTCTCTTTGTTTCTGAGTGCTGTGCTGGTGAAACAACATTCATCTTTTTTTAGGTTTGTAGACACAGTGAAGGTGTCTACACTGTGTACACTTAGGTGTATTACCAGTATTGGTAATACACCTAAGTATTCCATACCTGAACAATGACTATATTATAAAGAACGAGTATAACTAACTGCAATAAAAGGGACACTAATCAGACAAATATAGCTCCTTGGAAATTTTTATACTCTCAACCTCTAAATAAATATTTTATTAGAGATAGAGGATACCAGAGAGTAAGACTACAAACAGCTGCAAGATTATCAAAATATATCTGAGGAGGCTTTTACGTCTTCTGATACCAAAATGTGGGCTTCTCTGTGATGATGAGTAAATTTAATTAAAAACTGCTACTTCTTATAAATGGCTTTCCTCTTTTCAACACTAAGATTCTAATATTCTTCTCCAATTACATTAATTTTATCTTAGAAATGATTTTACAAGGTAAACATCAAAACTGCCATAGGATGAATATTTTATCAATTATTTTTACTGTCCAATAGGATAAAATAACATGGAAACAAATGAAAGTTTGCTGTCAACTGTTTATATTTGTTGTGTTGCCCAGCATAAATGTGGGTGATCAGCAATTTCCCTAATCTCTAAGTAGTTTTCTTATTCCTGGACAAAGTAAGCTTGACTTAATGAAGAAAAAAACCAGTTTAAAAATACAAATTCTTCAGACTGCCTTTTAATGACTCCAACTTCTCATGTTAAAAACCACTGAATCAAATGATATTTTCAAGCAGCCTTATTAATCAGGTATATATTAGATATAAGGAAATCAAATCCCATTTGAAATGAATTTTAAAACACAGCACACAAACATCACAACCCCCAGAGCACAATAGAAAATACTCTTCTAAAGAATATAAACATTTAGTATTTAAGAATGTAAAATCACATAAAAAAAATCTCTTCAATTAACTAAAATTTACTTGCTAAAGATTATTTATTGCACAATATATCAGTTTACCCTAAGACTAAAATGGATAATGTTATTCTCAATTTCTGAATTCAGTAGTCAAAGCCATTTTCTTAAACTAAAGTTCTGTAGCATTATAAGATGAGTAAACCCCTTATGTTACTGAGTTAGGATATGGAAAACTTCATAACTCATAAAACAAATTCCTTATAGTTCATGAAACCATTTCACAAATCCAAGAAGGCACACATATATTTCCTATTATAGTAAGTGCATTTAAGTACTTCATAATTAAAAAAGACAAAGCTGTACAGAATACAAAAAGTGTACATTTCATCCATTAAACAAATTTACAACTTTTACGATTAGTTATTACAACATAACCTAACATTCACATCTAAAGAATTATCACCCAGTTTAACGGAGTGAGCAAAAACCTGTGCTCATTTATTAGATAAGGCTAATAAAAAACATTTTCTATTTCACAGTAGATTCAGTTAGTGTCTTGGAGCTCATATTAGAAAATAGAAAGGTTTGGACAATATCAAGTTACTGTGCTCACTGTTAAATAATTCCTCAAGAGGTGAAGGATTCTGAAGGATAAAATCATTGGCTAAAAACCTGTAAAGCAACTTTGTTCATTTTTAGAAACATTCTTACATTAAGCAATCTGAATTAGACTCAGCAAATCTAACCAAAAGGACAATTTAAAATCTTAGAGCTGTAAAAGATCTCAGAGAATCATTTATCCTAAGGTTTTCAAAATATGTTCATGGAATATTAACAATCCATGGAGGAGAATCAAGGTTTTGCAAATTTGACTTGAATTTAGTTAAAAAACATTTTTTTTTTGAAAAAAAAAAAAAATTAAAAAAAAACAACAAATCCCATCATACAACTGTTTTACCAAATTCTAATATACTGGATATCACTTTGGATATCATCAATGCATTAATACTTGTTTTCATTGGCTGACTTTATAATATTTAGTATTATATGAAGTTTATATAAATAAATTTATACCAATAAAATGTGACTTTGATATAGTGGTATAGGGTGTGTGTGCACACATGCACACATGTGCAACACATGTATATAGGGGTTACGAGTAAGATTTTGCTTGGATAAAGATTCTACTTCTGAAATAAAGTGTGAAAACTGCTGATAAAGTCTCAGTGTCTAAAGTATTAACCTACAAACCAGAGGAAAGGATATTCTCAATGTCACACAAACATAAAGTGCATTGCCAGGTTGATATGATAGAGCTCCCATACTCTCTACATAAACACCCTTAGTGAGTGAGTAGCTACTTGGTACTGTGCTGCCCTCATCATGAATGTCAACCAATTAGTTATCAGTATTTTGGGGGGAAATCAAGCTACCTTTGGTCAGACATTTTTCCTAGAAATGAATTATTTAATTTGCACACCTATTAAAATCCTAGTATCCAAAAATTCTGCCACTTAAATCGTATACTTTGGTACTTTGGAAAATAATAATATTTGCAACTTACCAATAGTCAGAAAAGTTACATGGAATGTTAATGTATTTTTAAAAGGAGACATCAGGCCCTAGTTTTATTATATGCTGAAATATTAATGTTTAACATAAAACGAATTGACAGAAAAATTTTAAAAAATGGTTGAAGTGCTATTAGTGAACATTATAATTCCATCTTTCGAAGTATTTCAAAGGAAGTAGAGGAAAACAGCAAGAAAGCCAAATTATCTCCTAATTTTCAGAGATGTTTTATGTACATATGGTTAAAAGGCTACATCCTATTTTATTCTAAATCTAAGAAGTTTGAGGATTTTACCTCAGAAAGATGCCTTCAAGTTCAGAAAATAAAAGCACCATAAACCAATATGGAATGATTTTTCATAATTTGGACATATAAAGTTTAGGATCTGTGATGAAAAATTTCCTTCTGAAACTCCAAGATGCATGAGCATTATCAAAAGCTATTTAGAATAGTCTCCCCGCTGTGGGAAAGCATTTCTAGAACAGCCAAGAAGATTCTCCCAAACAGAAATCCATTTATAAGGCAAAGTCTTGCCCAACTTACAATCCTCACCCAAATTATAAAGCATTGGGGGGCATGGGGCGGTGGGGAAAGGCTTTTAAGTAAAGAACATGTAGTTCCAAACACACTGCTAAAGTTATGAAATAACTGTGGATCATTTGATCATTTCAAGTAAAAATTATTAAAGGAGCACTAATTAACCACAAGAGGGCATACATACTCCTAGATTCCAGCAGGAAGACTAATTTAAGTAGTAACACACACTTTGATGTAGTCTACATTTTCAGTCATTTAAAATTTTCTCTCAGATGGCTACAACTTTTTAACATTCAAGGTTTATTTTAAACCTAACTAAACAGATTCCAGAATACTCCTATCCTGAAATTTAGTAGTGTTTCAGAGGCCTCTGGGAATGTCACTATTACCTCAGCAAAGGATTCAAGAGCAATTAGTTCTAATGTATATTAGAACAGATAAATAATAGGAAAATATGGTTCAAAACATTAGCAAATTTTAGTTTACCATAAATGGAAGACATGAAAAATTTATCAAAAGAAAGAAGACAAACTGTCAGAATAGCCGAAATAAGAGGGTGGGGAAAATTGATTTCTCTGTGCCTGTGCCACAACATCCCTGCATTCTTCCCCCATGACCAAAGTGTTTGTGGCCCACAATAGCAACAGAACACTACACTCGAAGGTCATGGCCTATGGGGCTGGCCTGCCTCATCAGCCATGTTAAGAATATAGTTAGCCATATCATCTTCAGTGGGTGCATCTGACACCACCCAAGATTCATTTGCTCCAGTCATCTGCAGGCGACAAATAGGGCAATTCCTATGTCGATCACTCCTAGTAGAGAAGTTGAAATAAAGAACAGTTTGTTTTATCTTTTTAAAAAAAAAACAGGTTTGAAAAGTGACACATGTACATGGTTTTTAAAAAAGTAGGTAGCATAAAAGTATACATTGAAAAATAAATCTCGCCCTCCCATCTCAACCTTTAATTCGTATCCCCAGGGGTAACCACTGTTATCAGTTTCTCATATATTCTTCTAGAGACAGACTAAGCAAGATCAAGCTTGTGTGTATATACATCACTGCTCTTTTTACTTGTCAGTATATCCTGTAGGCCATTATGTATCAATACATATTAGAGCTGTCTATTCTTTTAAACAGACACTGTATAGATAGGCCATCATTTGTTTAACTATTTTCTCATAGAAGGATACTTAGGTTTTTCATGTGCTAGATTTTCCCCCGTCTTTTGCCATTACAAACAACAAAATGGAAGCATTAAATATTTAAAATAAAAGATACTATACATGCAGAATAATTTTCCTGATAAAGAACTTATATATGATCACTTAAATAAGATTATGTTTTCCAAAGGGATTTTTTTGTCTCGTCAAAAATTATTTTGGAAATTTAAAGAAATACCATATTTGAGCCAGAAACATGTCAGGCAGGGAAAATGTTTTTCTCTTCATCTCTCAGTGAAATCTGAGACCAAAGTAATTAAATTATATCAAATGTTCTCTGGCTTTTGTGCAAAAATTAAGAAATTGGTTCCAAACACTAAATACAAAAGCTAGAGCTGGCACAAATTATTCAGATTCAATTCTGGTTCCTCAGAGATATTTTACAAGGTAATTGTGGATGCTCTTCTGTGCGTAAGTCACAATTTTCAAACAGTCAACTTCTGCTTCTGGCCAATGGGAACAAATTTATCTTCTCACATAGAACAATAATAAATACAATGAAAATACAATACAATGGTTTTCAACTGGACATCAGATGACACAGGATAATAATCCCTGAGAGATGGGAAGCCAAGAAGGTGAGCCTTATAACTGCCCCAGTTTAATGCCTTGAGACTTTCCAGGCAGCATAGCAAGCAGGGAGAACCTTGACGGAGCTTGGCAGGCTCCCTGAGTTGAAGGGACAGTGCTGAGAATCTCGGAAGGCTAAGGCAGCTAGAGTTCACGGGGAAGAATATTGGAGTGGAAAAAGCTGCACAAAGGGAGAATTCCAGAACCTACCGAAAGTTCCTTAGAGTATGTTTCAGCAGAGTAATGATCAGTGTGTTTGCATTTGAGGAAACTACTTGAGGCTGAGGAATCACCCAAAAGGATATCAGGGAACTGTATCCAGAGCTTACACCGGGTCTGGGATATTGCCTGTTCCCATCAGCCAGACTGGAAAACCTCATAATTCACAGAGCACTGAGTAGAGTAATCTGAAGAGTTTTGCCTCATTAGTAGGACATAATTTGCTCTAAAATAAATACTATTCTGGTCTTGCCTAACAAATCGTAAAAGCAAGACCCAAAAGGATCAAGCTGTTTCTAAGTTACTATATTTGAGAACAAAGCTCAAGAATATTTATAGGAATACAAAAATATCCAGTACCCAAAAAGGTAAAAAAATCACAATGTCTGGCGCCCAATCAAGAACTACCAGACATAAAAAGCAGAAAAATACAACCTAAAATGAAGAGAAAAATGAATCAAAACCAATCGATAACTGATAAAAATGTTAGAATTAGCAGACAAGAACATTAAAGGTCATAATAACCATATTTCATATATTAAAAAAAAATAGAGGAAAGATCAAACATATCAAGTAGAAACATGGAAGACATTAAAAAACTCAAAACTTCTATGGATGAAAACTATGGTATCTGGAGTAAAAAATACATTGGATGGGATTAATGACAAATTAGACATTGTAGAAAAAAGATTAGTGAACTTGAAAAGACATAGCGATATTAACTATCCAAAATAAAACACAAAGAAAATAACTCAAAAAGAAAAGAAGGAAAATAAGCATCAGTGAGCTGCGGGACAACTTCAAGTGGTCTAACTAATGTGTAGCTGCAATCCCAGAATGAGAGGGGAGAGAACAGAAAAAAAAATTTGCGAAATAATGGCTAAAAACCTTCCAAAATTGATGATGCCATAAACCTACAAATCTAAAGAGCTCAATGAATCCTAAGCATAAGGAACATGAAGAAAACTACTAAGGCACATTGTAATCAAATTGTTCAAAACCAGTGATAAAGGAAAAAACCTTAAAAGGAACCATAGGAAAAAAAAGTACATTACCCACACAGGAGAAAAGATAATGATGATAGAGATTTCTTATAGGAAACAATTCAAGAAAAATGAGAATGAAGCAATATCATTAAAGTATGAAAAAAAATACTACTACCAGTCTTGAAAATCTGACATTCAAGAAAATCCTATGGAATCTACAAAAAAGCTATCAGAACTAATAAATAGGTTTATAAGATTGCAGGATACACGACTGATACACAAAAATCTATTGTATTTCTACATACTAGCAACAATCCTAAACTGAATTTAAAAATATAATTTAAAATAGCATAAGAAATATAAAGCGTCATAGGGATAAATCTGTCAAAGACATGCAAAATTGAAAACTATAAAATTGATGAGAAATTAAATAAGACCTAAATAAATGGAGAAAAATACTGTTTGTGGATTGAAAGACTCATTATTGTTAAACATCAACACTCTCCAAATTGATCTATTTAACACAATCCCAATCAAAATCCATACAGCTTTTTTGTAGAAACTGACAAGTTGATTCTAGAACTCATATTGAAATTCAAAAGACCTAGAACAGCCAAAATAACTTTGAAAAATAAGAACAAAGTTGGAGGACTAGCATGCCGATTTTAAGACTTATAAAAGCTAAATTAATCAAGGTAATGTGGTATTGGCATGAAATAGACAAAAAGATCAAGGGAACAGAACAGAATCCAGAAATAGACCCATGTATATTTGAGCAATTAATGTTCAACAAAGGTGCAGAGGCAATTTAGTGAAGATAGTGTTTTCAAAAATATGTGCTAAATAACTGGAGCCACGTGCAAAAAAAATTTTGATCAATACCTCACGCCATATTCAAAAATTAACTTAAAATAGATGACAGACCCAAACATAAAACCTTAAAACTATAAAATTTTCAGAAGATAGAAAATAACCCTTAGGTTAGATAAAGGTTTCTTAGATATGACACTAAAATCACTATCCATAAATTATGAACTGATTTATTGGACCTCATCAAAATTAAAAACTTCTACATTTTGAAAGATATTCTTAAATAGAATGAAAAGATAAATCACAGAGTGGGAGAAAATATTTGCAAGTAATATATTTGATAAAAGATATATCCATAATATATAAAGGGCTTTCAAACTGAATACAAAACAACCCAATTAAAAAATGGGCAAAAGATTTGAATGGACACTTCACCAAAAAAGACATATGGATGGTAAATTAGCATATGAAAAGATGCTCAACATCATCATTCAGTAGGGAAATGCATTAAAACCACAATGAGATACCACTATACATCTATTAGAATGGCTAAAATTAAAAGGACTAATCATACCAATTATTGACAAGGTTGTGAAACAACTGTAGCTCTCGTACACTGCTGAAGAGTGTAAAATGGTATAATCACTTTAGAAAAACAGTTGGCAGTTTCTTAAACATACCTACCATTTGACCTAGCCATTCCACTTTTAGGTATTTACCCAAGAAAGAACTCCCAAAATAAATGTCCATAAAGTGACTTGTCCACAAATATATATAGCAGCTTTATTTGTAATAGCCGAAAATTGGAAACAACCCAATGTCCATCAACAGGTGAGTGGATAAATAAGCTGTGGTATATCCATACAATGAATACTACTCAGCAATAAAAAGGAACTACTGATACACGTTACGACATGGGTAAGTCTTGAAATAATTATACAGAATGAAAGAAGCCAGACAAAAATAGATATGTACTATACTGTATGATTTCACTTATAAAAATTCTAGAAAATTCAAGTTATTTTATATCGACTGAAAACAGGTTAGTGGTTGTCTGGGCACTGGAAGGAAGGGGTGAGAAGGAGACTACAATGGGGCATGAGATAACTTTTGGGGGTGATGGATTTGTTCATTATCTGTATTGTGATGATGTTTTTTGTGTGCACATATGCCAAAACATAACAAATTGTACTTTAAATACATGTAGTCAATTATAAATTTATTGTATGTCAATTATAAATTCTCCTAAATGCTAGATTCTTATTTTGTAAAATAAAGTTTGCTCCAGGTCCAATATTCAAGTTTTTATATTATTTCTTCTAATCATATATAAAGAAAAAATATAGAAATAAGAAAAAAGGAAATGTGTGATTCTAGACTCAAGTCAGGTACAAATCTTACAGCAAAAGTAGACTGCCAAAACTAAGATACCTCCTCACATTTTATAAACTTTAGGTATAGAAATAAAAATATTTTTAACTATTTATTGCCATAAAATTCAAAGTACTAAAGAACAACATCTCTTATACTTAACTACAATATTTTTGTATTTTTTGAAGTTTATTCATATATACTTTCTCATTTGACTTTTGCCTATCCCATGAAGGCGGCAGATAACTTACCATTTATCAATGCACTTTTGACAAAAGCTGTGAGCACAAGGAAGGATGAGGTCAGCTCGACCATCCATACAGATACAACACTCCTCTTCATCAGTTAGCTGCTTCACCCTGCAAGCGAACACTGAGCTGGAGCAATGATATTCTCTGTCATTATACTTTAAACTTTGTTTCTATTGCCTTAAAAAGCATTATCAAACATCTGTGTGCCCTCAGGATAAAGCAAATGACTCATGCAAAACTGGACTAAATCAACATACCTTTTAGGGATAGCAAATACATTAGAGAAGTACTGAGAGGGGCAAATTTCATAAAGGTTAGATAAAAGATAAATTCTTCAATGGTTAAAAAGGAAATATGGATAAAAACTGGAAATATCCAGGTCTTTTTGAAAATAACTTAGCCCATTTAAATCATATTGAATTTATATAAATGAATTAAACTAACATGATTTATTCACCATGTAGGATACAAAGCTCTCTAATAAAATATGGACCTTGCCATCAAGGCCTTACTATGCTGATGCTGACAATGGGCATGTAAATGAAAGAATAGCTTAGTCTTAAGTGTCAGGTGCTATAGGAAACACAAAAGAGATAAAAAGCAAAGTCTCTGTCTTTAAGGAGTTCTTTCATCTTGAGAAGAAACATCAAGTCCTTTACTCTAGCTGCAATTTCGAGTGCCTCTGAATGAGGCAAGTGCCTTTTGCGCGTGGTATTTTCCTTTCTTGGAATACCCTTGTGAGTCTGGTAAACTCCAACCTTGGTAACCCAAATAAAAATATCATATCATCTCCCTGTTCTCAAAGCCAACATTTGCCTCAATTAAACGACTTAAATTTTGTGTTTCAATTGGCTGTTTATTGGTGCGTATATCCATAAATAGCAAGCTCATTGAATAAAGGGACTTTGTCTTAGGTTCTCAATAAATGTTTCCTGAAGTGATTTTAATTTGCTTTTTATCCTTTGTGCTGTTATATAATTTTTAGGCTTTCTTCATCAGGTGTATATGATTTTTATACTTATACAAAATGGAATGTTTCAATGTATAACCATTACACTATAAGCTCCTTAAAGGTAAAAGCTATTTCTAACATGTTTTTAATTCTCTGCTGTGCTTATACAACTGTATAAAAGACATTGAGATATCACTTTAAAATTTGTCATTTTGAACATAAAACAGAATATAAGCAAATGTCAAATGTGCATTACATGTTAAATGCTAAGCAAAGAAGGAAGAAACAAGTATACTTCAAACTTGGAAAGATGAGGCAGAAAAGTAATAGGATTTCAGCAGAGAACATGTCAGGTGAATAAACAAAGCTGTGGAGATAGGAAAAACGTGTGCGCGTGCGCGCGTGTGCGTGCGTGCGTGCGTGTGTGTGTGTGTGTGTGTGTGTGTGTGTGTTTGTTACAAGGAGTCTGGCATGTTGCCCTGGGAAGAAAACTGAGAGAAAAGGTTATTTAAATATAGCAGAGATAATCTGGTCCTTGAATGTCAAAATAAAAAGTTTAAACTTGTTCTGACAGGCAAACTAGAATCAGAGTTTGATCAAGAGGAAAGTAAATCTCTACTGAAATACTACTTTAGGAAACTTAACTGGGTGGGTAGTATGAGGGACAGTACAGAGGCAGGACAACCAGTTAGACCCTTATTTGAGCAATTACGTTGGGAGATAATTAGGGCTTGATCTAAGGGGCATTATGAAAGATAAATCATCAGGATGTGGTAACAGATTAAATATTATGTTTTAGTAATGGGCAAAATAGGGTAGCCGCTGAATTGAAATGGGGAAACTGAATGAAAACCTAGATGGATGTGGATCTAATGTATTTGATTTTTTTTCTATGTATGGTCATTTAATTGCCTTTTAGGTACTACATACTGTGTCAGACTCACACGAATTAGGATCTCTGCTTTTGAGGAGGTTACGATTTACACCCAAGGACCTGGACTTAGGCATCAGTAGCAGAGAATGTATATAAATCCATAAAGAGTGACAGAATTCTGAAGGTTAGAGTTGAAAAGTGAGGAACAGAGGGCATTCTGAATAGAGGTTAAAGAAAGAACAGGTGACACAGAGGCAGCCAGTGGAACCTGTACAGTGTTTACTTGATTTTTTTTTGCTACATTTCAAGCAGTACAATAACCAGAAGAAGAGTCTTGCTCTACTTGTCCTTGTTAGACTACTTATGGAATATTCAGTTCTATGCTCCCTGTCTTGAAAGACATATTGACAGATAAAGGATCATCCAGGAAAGCCTCCAGGACATTAGAAGAGACTCATAAATCAAGGTGGAAGGAACTGGGGATGCTTATCCTGGAGAACAGAGGCTCAGTGAGAATTTGATTACTGTTTTCAAATATTTGAAGGGCTGGAAGAGAGACTTTGTTGGCGGAATTCCAAAGGGCAATGCCAGTGAAATAAGTAGACTATAGTAAAAATTTAATAATAATGATAGTTTACTCTTACAGACATATTAGTATAAGTCAGGTACTGTTCTAAGCACTTTACATTATTAACTCACTTAACTCTCCCAAGAGTCCTATGAAGCAGATACTATTATCACTATCCTCTTTTAAAAGAAGAGGAAACTGAGGAAAGAGAGTTTAATAACTTGTTCAACATCATGCAGTTAGGAGTATAGCCAGGACTTGAACACAGGCAATTTGGTTCTAGAATTTATGCTGTGTTGCCTCAAGAGAGCCAGATTTTGGCTACTCTGAGGAATATAATGCAAAAGGGAAAATTTCCTAGTAATTAGAGCCATCTATGTATGAAAAGACTTGCTTCTCTAAGGCAGAGTCCCATATAACTGCGGGAGTTCAAGTACAAGTTGGACTACCACTTAGCTAAATGTTGTAAGTAGGGTCTTAGTATTCAAACATCAGCAGTATCCAAGGATCAGCAGCAGTGAAACTATCTGGGAGCCTGACAGAACCTCAAGCTCTTCCTCAAAGCCACTGAATATCCAAGTTTAGGAAGCACTATAGACAGGATCCTTATGTACCAGAGAGTAGTAAGGCAGAGGTTAGAAGCATGGCTGTAATGCCAGACAGGCCTGAATGTGAAGCTCAGCTAGGCTAATTTCTAGCCATATCCTTATTTGTCTAAACCTTACTTTCTCTTCATCTGAAAGGGGCCAACAATTGTATTTCAATCAGGTTGTTGTACAGATTTAATAGTTTATACATATAAAGCACTCATCACAATGCCTAACACCCTGTAAGTACTCAATAAATGTAAACCAGTAATAGTAATATGCATCAGATAAAAATACCTTTTAAGATCCCCTTCAACTTAAAAAGTCTGTTTTTCTATGAACTAGTATATCAGGGTTTAACTAAAAACCAAAAAAACATACACAGGCAAGAAGCAGTCTTAACCTACCAACCAGGCATTGAGTTTCTCAGTCTTGAGGGCACATGAAAAGGGATAAATAACATCCTTACCTCCTTAAGATGATTGCGACAGGAAAGAATTATTACTTTCATTTCATTTGTTATTACAGAACTTAAATATACTGATAAATACTATTCTCAACTTTCAAAATACTTTTAAAAAAATTAGCATTCTGAAGAGAGAAAGGGAAAAAAAATAGGAAATCAGATACCTGTCACTAAAAGATTAACTTTATAAAATATGGGAAAGATAAGCCTAAATGCTGCCCAATGTTCTAAAACTCATTTGGCATTTCAGTAACACTTGTTTAGCTCAAACCTAGAAAACCAAACAATCCTATTAATGATAAACAGGAAATGATAAATGGAAAATACAACTTTGTTACAACATAGTATTTGGAAACCAGTTGGTTAAGAATAGACCAGAAATTGCAACTGTAAATAGAGCAATAAAAGAGAAATGCTTGTTAAATGTATGCTTAACTTTAAGGTAAAAGACACTGTCAATACAGATTTCTGCGGTCCACCTAGTATGACAGTAAGACGGGATGTCAATATGTGTGGACCCATGTAAAACTTTTTCCAATGAGACATGTACAAATTTAAATTATGGCAACAGGTGGGAGCTTTCCCATGCCAAAGGAGTTATAGAGAAGGAAAAGAAAGTTTAGATAGAACAATAATATGTTAGGCTTGAGTAAACAAGCATCATCACAGAAAACTCTGGCTGACTTCATTTCCTTCTGGTATATGCAATATGTACATGAACTATTTGTTTATTCCTGAATGGACTGCCAAATCCTGGAGCCAATATTTAAAAATTTAATGCTCCAATTAGTCAGATATTTTTAAGAAAAACTGGTAAAGCTTTACCAGATTCTTGTATCTAATTCTCTAAGGCAGCAGTCCCCAACCTTTTTGGCACCAGGGACTGGTGTTCCTATGAGAATCTAATGCCTGATGATGTGAGGTGGAGCTGAGGTGGTGATGCTAGTGCTGGAGAGTGGCTGCAAATACAGATGAAGCTTTCCTTGCTGGCCTGCCAACTTACCTCTTCCTAACAGGCCACAAACTAGTACTGGTCCATGGCCTGGGGGTTGGGGACCCCTACTCTAAGGGCTTTAATTGTCTAAGAACCTAAATATCTATTAAAAGAGGAACATTAATTATAAATCTTTTGTCATTAAAAGTAGTATGTAGAGTGGAGAATGGATTCATGGAAATGGATTCATTGACAGAAATATTACCTGGTGTGAGCCACTTTAATTTTTCTTTAATTTGGCAGTCTAACAATGTCCTGAAGCACAGAATAATCCAAAAGCTGATCTGGGATATAACATCAATTGAGATAAAAAGTAATGTGATTTACAATGTCACAAACAGCACCAACAAAAATATTAATGAGATTTCAGTAGCTTGCATATTAGAAAATAAGAGAAACATTGTACTTATGTTTTGTATACCTTCCCATCCAAAGACTAGCCTGACAAGATGTCACAGATGATGAGTTTTCATCAGGGTCTTCAGAGGTGGAGCTCTGTGCCAATACTCCTGCTGCTTGACTTGTGATATCTTTATAAAGTTGAATAAACTGGTACAAATTCATGATCCGTGATGCTTCTACAATGCCACTGCTTTTGTTAATCTAAAAATACAAAGAAAATGAAAAAAAAAAAAAAGTTGATAATTTCTCTGATCAATTTTTTCCAAAAAATGGGAACGAATATTTAGTTACACATCCTACAAAATTGAAGTTTTCCAGGTTTTAAAATTACTTAACAAGAGAGCAAGAGTCTGAGCAAATGAATAATATGTTCCCTACATGTGTGGGGTTCAAAGTACTTATACAAATTTATCTCATTCGATACTCAAAATAACCCTGTAAAGTGGATTAGGCATCGTCTTGTTTAGATTTGATGAGGTCAGGCGAGTTTCCCAGAGGTAAGAAATCAATTTTAGAGATCAGTACTGACAATTCTTTTCATTTTAATTTCCTAATTAAAAGAGTTATTTGAATTCAACAACACATGCCATTCTATGATAACTGAAACGATAGATTGCTTTCTTGACTATCTTAAGTTCTATTTTATACCCAAACTTCCAAAAGTGCATTAATCCTAACAAAAAGTGGTTTAATTTTTCTCAGAAAAATTTTGAGCTATAGTAAAAAACTTATTTAATATGAAGTGGAACCAGCGGTCTACAGGTTGTATCTATCTGTGCTCTAGCTTACATTCTTAATGTAAGGAGATATTTGTGGCAAGTGTGAGATAACAGTTAAGGAGAGAGAATATTGCTTTCATAAGATCTGGGGACTCATGGAGTGGGGCATATATTCACTTTTGAAATGACCAAAGCCAGGAGAGTTGAGGGTATACATAATATTTTTGGATGAAGAACTTAAGGTAATCGAAGACACATTTGAAATGAGAAAGACTTCCTTTTAGCAAAGGAGATGACATGGAAGACTGTGGGAACAGAAGTAAGTAATGAAATCTATTCCGTGTATACCAAAGTAAATGGAACAAAATCAGAAAATGCTTAGAAAGAAATGAAGAATGCAGGGAGAGATACAGACAGAGGGCCTTAAAATTGTGAATGAATTAGGTTTTGAAATGTATTGACAGAATTGGGGAAATGAGAAAGTGAAATAGTTACATGTTAAAAAAAAAAAACATCATTATAGTAAATTTCCATATTTGGAATGAGAATAATAGTTGTAACTAACATTTATTGTCTACTATTTGAGAAAGCAGTGGGAGAAAAAAATGAGAATCAAGTATGAATCAGATTCCATGCCATAAAAATGGTAGAACCATTGCTAATAGTCAGAAAACTGATTTTGGGAAGGTAAGATCTATGTGAAAATAAAATACATAATATTATTTATAATAAAAGACTACACGTGGTTGAGAACAAATAAATGGAATTAAAGTGCTATGAATTTATAGAGGCTTGTAAAACAGATTTTCAGAGCTGAAGAAACTTCCTTTGGAAATGCATAGTTCAGATGAAATTAGGGAATAATTGATATAGACAAAGTTAATCAAACTGCAAAGTTAATGAAACTGCGACTATTATATATAATATTATTCATATAATAAATATTTATTGAGTACCTATTATGTGGATGTTATAGGTACTATGTGCACTGCTCTAGGCACTGGTGACATAGTGTATAACAGACAAAAATCCCTTGCCTCAGGGAGGTTACACTAAAGGCAGGAGAGACACAATAAAATACAGATTAGGTAAGATGGAAATTAGTGTTATGGAAAAGATTAAACAGAGAAGATGACATGCTAAAGGGTTACAGGGCGGGCCTCACAGAGGTGACATTTAAGAACTGGAAGAGGTACAAGAATGAATCAAATAGATATTTGGCGGAAAGATCATTCTAGGCTAACAGAAGAGGAAGTGCACAGGCTGTCAGGCAGATGTATACCTGGCAAGGAACACAAGGGATCCAGCAAGGAGCTCAAGGCAGCTGGAACAGAATGAGATGGAGGATAAAGTTAGGGGGTAAAGTGGGAACAGAATGTATAGGACTTTGCTAGTTAGAGCAATGACTTTGGCTTTTATTCTAAGTACACGGGAAGTCACTGGAGGGTTTTGAGCCAAGGAGTAATATGATCTGATTTCATTTCAGAATATGAGTGAAATGGACTGTTGTGCTGAAATTAGGCAGAATTGGTTCAAGGGTAGAAGCAGGGTGACCAATTAGGAGGCTATTGGAATAATCCCAGTTAGAGATGATGGTCACTAGGAGGGTGGTATTAGTGGAGATGGTGAAAACTTGCTAGATTCTGAATATATTTTAAAGACATACCTGACAGAGGATTCACTTATGGATTGACTGTGGGGTATGAGAAAAAGAAGTCGAGCATGACTCCAAAGTTTTGGTCTAAGTAACAAGGTAGATGAAAATACTATAATTCATGAAGTTTCTGAACAGCCACCTTAGTCCATAATTTTAATTAACCCATTAATATCTCTAATATTATTCCCATAAAATATATCATTTAAACATCATTTAGATTATTTTTAATAGTGAATTAAACATTTGAGGATAATCATCATATAAGGTCTTATTGTAAATGCAGAAAGTTTTAGCACAATTGTTTATTAGTTGCTTAAGATTAAGAAATATGAGCCATTCTGCTGTTGGATGCCACTGAGTAAGAACTGTGAAAGTCTCTCCTCCTGTGGTCATCATGTCTAAGTCAGGATCTCCCAAAGAGCCCTAACAGCTGTGGAAGCTCTTCATTGGTGGTTTGCACTTTGAAATAGTGGATGAAAGTCTGAGGAGCCATTCTGAATAATGGGGAATGTTTACAGACTGTGTGATGATGAGAGATCCAAACACCGAGAGCTCTAGAGGCCTTGGGTTTGTCACATATGCCACTGTGAGGAGGTGGATACAGCCATGAATGCAAGGCCATACAAGGTGGATGGAAGAGTTGTGGAACCAGAACTCTTCCAAGAGAAGATTCTTAAAGACCTGGTACGCACTTAACTGTGAAAAAGATTTTTGTTGGTGACTAAAAAGACACCAAAGAACATCACCTAAGAGGTTGTTTTGAACAGTATGGGAAAACTGAAGTGATTGAAATCATGACTGACTAAGGTAGTAGCAACAAGAGAGGCTTTGCTTTTGTAACCTTTGATGACCATGACTCTGTAGATAAGAGTGTCATTCAGAAATTGGCCACAGCTGTGAAGTAAGGAAAGCCTATTTAAGCAAGAGATGGCTAGTGCTTCATCCAGCCAAAGAGGTAGAAGTGATTCTGGAAACTTCAATGGTGGTCATGGAGGTGTTTTTGGTGAGAATGACAACTTTGGTCATGGAAGAAATGTCAGTGGTTGAGGTGTCTTTGGTGCAGCCATGGTGGTGGAGGATATGGTGGCAGAGGGGATGGCTGTAATGGAAGCAATTTTGGAAATGGTGAAAGCTACAATGATTTTGGCAATCACAATAACCTCTTTAAATTTTGGACCCACGAAAGGAGGAAACTTTGGAGGCGGAAGCTCTGGCCCTTATGGTGGTGGAAGCCAATACTTTGCCAAACCACGACAACAAGGTGGCTATGGTGGTTCCAGCAGCTGCAGTAGCTATGGCAGTGGCAGAAGGTTTTAATTACTACCAGGAAACAAAGCTTAGTAAGAGAGGAGAGCCAGAGAAGTGACAAGGAAGCTACAGGTTACAAAAGATTTGTGAACTCGGCCAAGCACAGTGGTGGCAGGGCCTAGCTGCTACAAAGAAGACATGTTTTAGACAATACTCATGTGTATGGGCAAAAAAGTTGGGAACTTATATTTGTGACTAATTGTATAAAAGGTTATTTTAGTTTCTATTCTGTGGAAAGTGTAAAGCATTCCAATGAAGTGTTTTAATGTAGATTTTTTTTTGTATCATGCTCAATGTCTTTAAAAAACAAAAGATTAAGAAATATGAAATTTCAGTCTCCTATCAGTTTTTCATATTAATTCCAAGTCTCTTTTTTTCTAATGTAACACTGACTTCTCATATTCCTTTAAAAAAGAACCTAAGGAATTCAAATAAAACATTTCTTTAGATCTAAAATCAAGAAAAATTACAAAAGATCTGATTGCCTATATCTTTAATACTTTTGTTTTTCTATTTAGTATCTCTTTTTAAGGAAGATGCTTAATCACATAAAAATGTAACGGTTAGAGTTACTAAGGCAAAAAGGAATTTGACTAATAGTAATAATAAACATTAATTCTGTGTTTGCCAAAGAGGAGCAACAGAAAATTAAGGGATCAGAAACCACATACATTCATATTCCCAATGCTTTATAATTTATACTGGCCTCTTTTATACAGTGGGCTGAGTACATTATGAAATAAAGATGGAGAGAGGATATAATTTAGGTACTAAACTGTATCAATAAACAAGAAAGCTTCAATTTATCCCAGTCATTTAAAATGAGAGTATTTCTTCAAAAGATTTTGTTCACTCAACGTATATTGAATTCCTACCAGGTGTAAAGCACTACAGGCTGTAAAACATACAAGAATGAATCTAGACAGAGTTCCTGCCCTCAGGAGCTTAAATAAGTAATTTTATTTTTAATGTAGAATTTAATTACGTATAAATAAAATGCTATTGGAGTTTAGAAGAGGCAAGAGAATTTTCGTTATGGAAGACTTTTGTGGATTAGATAGTATTTGAGGTGGGCCTTTAAAGAAATATCAAGTTTAGACGTGCAGAAAAATAAAAGGTGAGGCAGAAACTATCGGCTGATTATACTAATGCTATTCCCACTTTTCACTGCCAGCCCTAATTTTTGTTTTGGAGTCTACTGCTGCCTGAAATGACTCAGGAGCCAATCCTGGTTAGTCTTATCTAAACCAAGCATGGTTATCACATTCCCTGTATCAGTGTAGGTATAAGAAGGGGATGTGGGTCAATACTGACCCAATGAGGGATTTGCTAGGTCTTTGAATTAACCAATCCAGGAGCTACTTTATATCAGGATTTCTTGACAAATGAGAAAATACTGTCTTTAATTAAACTAGTAGAACGGGTTTTCTGTGACTTGCTGATGGCAATTTAAATGACAGAAGAATGGACATTCTAGTTGGGGGAATTTAATGAGCAGAGGAACCGAGGTGGAAAAGTAACAGCTATATATCCTTAAATTATTTAAGCCTGGTGAGACGGTGGAGTGCAAAAGGGAATAGTGGTAAATAAAACAGAAAAGATAGTTTGGAGCCATATTGTAAAGGGCCTTAAATACCAGGTTAAAGAGTTGGGACTATTTTGTAACAAATGAAGAATTGTTGAGGAATTTTAGGCAGAAAAGTAATTTGATGAGAATTGTACTTTAAAAAGGTTAATCTCAGAGCATCATAAATTAGAATTAGGAGATGAG
This sequence comes from Pteropus medius, assembly GCF_902729225.1. Lineage (NCBI taxonomy): Eukaryota > Metazoa > Chordata > Mammalia > Chiroptera > Pteropodidae > Pteropus > Pteropus medius. Next base: position 2,828,841 of record NW_024342470.1, read on the forward strand.
TCTGGAGGTATGGACATTAATCATGGAATCTAAGGTAATCTGGATGAAAAGAAAGAGGAACTTGATTATAGTTACAGTCTCCTTGAGAAAATGAAATCTGTCTTATGAATACACTGGAAGTGAAACCTGGTAGAGGTCAAATTGACTAGATCAGATTGCCTGTTACTGCAGAGGAGAGGGCAAGAAAAGGAGTAAGAATGTGTTTTTCAGAAATGAACTTTGTCTTATAAATTCACCTATGAGTCTTCTGAATCTGATTTTCAAATAGTCCTGAAAGATTACATGCAGTGTAGGTCACAGCTGTGTGATGGTGGGTGTATGGGATATACTGAGCCTATCTGAATGAATTTTAGCCCAGTTCTTAATTTCTTCTTTACCTTACACCTTTGCTAAGTCAAAAGTTGTAGATTCCCACAGTTCTTTTGGCAGTGTACTTATAACAATGTTAAAAACTTCTAATGAATTTACTATAAATATAATTCAAAACTCAGTATTTTGGTTCTAACTACCAAAATAGTTTAAACTCTGCATTGGATATCTCTATCACTCACCTTGGTACAAACCACCCGTACAACCACTTTCCAAAAGGCAGAGGAATCAGACCCAGGTTGTACCTCAAAGAGAAGATGTTTTTCCTGGCCAGAAGCCACTTTAGCAGTTCTGAAAAGAGATGAACACATTAGTTAATTTTCTAAAAAGTCATACAAAATAATAGAGCTCGAAATCAGATTCAAGAAACACTTTAAAACATAGAAGGAAATTTGAAGAAAACACACAAAGACAAATAATAATAATAATTATAACAATCAGATTCTTAAGACATAGGAACGGAATGTTTTGATTAAACATATAACTTAATTTCCAAGGCTTTTAAAGTCAACAGCATAGTGGAATGATATTAATAAAACTCTTTTTGCCATAATCTATATCTCAATGGTCTTTAAATTTCTAACAAACACATCTACGAAAAACATGTCCAAGGAATCGGGCACTCAAAAGAAAAACTTTAACTGGTTTCACTTATCCAAATTTTGACTATCCCCTCAGATGTATATAAAGTGTGAAAAAACTTTGCTCCTGGTTGAGTCCAATTATTATTACACTTAATATAATAATTGATATTATTTAAGTAACGATACTAACACATTTCTTTGAAAAGTTAATAATTTGGGTCTAGATTGATAAAATGATTTTGAGAGACTTTAAATATAGCTTTACTGTCTTCCCCTAGCAGAGTAATTTTAATGTAGAGAGCCATAGGATTCTAACATAAAAATATAACACTTTTAGAAGGTAATTCAATATCATGCCATCAGTGCCATATTTAAATCAGTTCAAAGACATATTTAAGTATTCTTGCTCCCTTCTATCATTACTCACATTTCTCTCCGAGCACCAGTGGGGATATCACATTCAGAACTAAGTGACTTACAGCTCAATAAATTGAGGCCACTGCAACTAACCCTAGGTAATGAAGTCTGCCAGTGAAAGTAATTCAGCTGTGCCAGTTCCCAGTTCTGTTTTCTAGCTATCAAGCCATGCTTCTGCTGTATAGGTTTAACTTTAGTTCTCAGATAGCACTACACTTTTGAAATGTCCAACTCTGACCTATAAGAATTGGTTTTAAGAACCAGCACCTCTCCATTAAACAGTAAGCTTAGCTTGTGGTCGCTTTCATAGTTCCAAGACACTAAAGGGATGGCAAATGCCACTGATTACTCTTCATAAGAGCTGTAACAATAAACATAAAAAACCATTCTTATGATACTATTAAATTCTCAACTCAATATTACTTGTAAAGAATATGGTCCCAGAAGTAATGCCTCAAATATTATCATTTGGATGATCTTTTCCAAAAAAGAAGAAAAAAAGTAAAGTGTTAAAGTTTTAAAAACCCATGACTACATTTATATTATAAAAGATCAGACAATACACAAATATACAAGTAAAATGTAAAATCTCCCTCACTGCCCCCTTTTCCTACCAACTCCCCAGAGACCCAGTACTTATCCTTCTAGTTCACTTTCTATGTACTTATATACAGGATCCATCCAAATATCCATACAGGGCTTCCCCCACCCCTAAATAAACGAAATCCAGTGTTCTTAAAAGGAATGACCTAAGATAACTTTAACTTTTAAGGTATTGTTTACTGTTTGTGACTGGCTGATAACAGCAGACTCCAGTCACGTCCATAAAAAGACTGTATTTCCTTCTCTTTATCTAATGACCAAATGACCAAATGTTTCTTATCAACCAATGCAGGTATCACAAAGCTTAGGGAGTAGATTCAGGTACCTTACCCTAAATTAACAGAGACTATAAGTTTATATATATACTAAGTGGGTCCACACTGCTAGGTGATTTTGTTTGGATTTTTTTTTTTTTTTTTTATTTAAGAAGTTAAAGTGGGATAGTTAAGGCGGGATAGTGAAAAAAAAACTTCGGACTTAGGGAGAGCTAGATCTGCAATATTTGGGTAATCATTTTAGGCCTCAGTTAAAATGTTCAACCGTTAGAGTGCCTTACACATACTGTATGCTCAGTGAGTGCTAGCTAAATTGAACAGACTACATTTAAGATCTAAAGGAAATGTCATAATTATACCCCATGGGAGATTATATTAGAGAGAGAGAGGGAGCAAGGGAGGGAGGCAGGGAGGGAGGTAGAATAGGTGGTGCTAGAGGAAGACTTAGAAAGAAGTGATGTATGCTCACCTGTCACTAAGGGAGAAAACACGAACAAAAAGTAATATTTTAAAAGTATAACAATCTAGAACTATTCAAGAACAAAGAGCCCTAGGTATTTTAATAGCTTCTATGTAGATCAGTATAAAAATTGATATAATATAGAATAAATTCACAAATAAAATACTAAGTTCTATTAAATGTGTACTTTAAGGTAGAGAAATTTATATTCCATCTTAAACATTAATCTGTTCAAGAATTAAGCAGAGGTCTAAACATGTTAGGTGATTAGAAACTACTAATAAACAAACAAAATATCTTATTCTTCAGTGATAGTAAATGAAGTATTACTACATATGTATTTCTCTGGCACAACTATGGCTCAGTGAACAGACACAGGTGATTTATTTATTAACCAGGTGAATTGGTTGATATACAGAAACCTGAGTGTCCTTTGACTATCCTAGGAACCCTTCTCTAGAGTAGTTAACTGGCATATTCTCTTTTGTTATGCACCCTTTTAGTGCTTTTAAACAACATTTAATTTTACGTTCCTTCAGTCTCTATTGTTCCTATTACATTTTTAAAAATAGCTACACAGAAAGTGTTATAGTAGCCACTCAATAAATATTTGCTAACTGCTGTTGAAAACATTGTCTTACCAATTAATACTACTGGTTACATCTCAGTCATGACATAAGGGGGGAAAATAAAAAGAAAAAAAGCAAGCCTTACACGTCATTAAGTTCAGCTACTCTCCCAAGAAATTCTTCATAAGTTAAGGAGCCACTTTCTCGAACTAGTGTGACATGTTTTACAACTTTTTCTGGTAACTTGTTAAGAACCAACTGCGTCTGATCCGAAATTTGCTGTCCCATGATGAAATGATATCTTCTGAAATCCAGAAAAAGTGTTGCTTCACATAGTTTCTGCCAAATATATATAAAAGTTACTTTTATATAAAAACAGCAATATACCCACCCCTTCAAGAAAGTAAGGAAAAACCAGAAACACCTTTAAGTGAGAGTTTAATAAACTTAAATGAGCCTAAGGTGAAATTTATTTAAACTATATTTTTAAAGTAAAGATTTGTTTCTATTTTTTAAAATCACATAGCTAAATGAGAAAACAAGATTCACTTATATCATTGGGAGGGTGATGAAATCTCTAATTCCTATAATTTTTCCAGGTCAAAAACCATTATCATACACACGCATATGCACTCGGAGGCATTTAAGTGACTGTATTTAATAGGAAGCTTGTTTACCTTATACAATTTTCCTCAGAACATTTCTTGACTACTTATTACATGTCATACTCCAAACTAAGGGCTTTCCACATATAATCTCATTTATTTCTTACACTATCCCTAAGAGGTAGGCATTACTATATTCTTATTTTATGGATAAGGAAACAGAGATAAGCAACTTAGCTAAAGTTAAACAGTAAGTGGTCGATGTAAACTTTACATTCATGTTTTTCAGATTCAAGTGCTCATATTCTTAACCACTATGACATACTATGATGTTACCATAATGTGTCAGCTATCGAAGACTATCATTTTATCTCACCCAAATTAACATTCATCATATAAAGCAGGCAAAATAGTAACATTCTCATAGGAAAATTTTGTCAGGAAATCTGATTTATCATTTAATAAAAAAATAATAAAGTTATAACTCTAAAGTATAAAATATATAACTTGAAAATATAAAAACATGTACAATAAGAATTCTCAGTATCCATAAATATGTAAATTTTGCTTTGGTATTAAAATTTAATGTACTGTATTTGAGACTTATTCTTTTAGTCACATTAAATAAAGGAAAAGTAAAATTGTATTATAAAAGAAAAACTCAACAATTACTGTCTTGAATCTGAGCCTACTTGGCAATAATAATTATTATATTACAGAGATAAATGAAAGGAAGTTGTTGAGGAAGATCCAGGGTACTAAAAAAAAAGTCTCTGAAGGCAAAATTATATATTTTAAATATAGCCAAGCAGATTCATAGCAACTGTATCTAAAGAGAAACAAAGATCTTAGCTCAGATGAGGTTTCTAGGGTATTCAACATTAGTGATTTCTGGATTTCAAATACTAGTAAAATTTCAGAGCACCATGGTGCTGCACATTTATTTTTATTCTAAGTAAGGATAGTTTCCAAAAATAAACAAAACAAACCCACAAAACTGAAGAAAAAATTTAAAAAGAATTTATAACCTGAAAAGTAGAAGGATATATTAGAATAAAAGTCCTTCCCAACAAGGCAGTAACTTCACATTGATGTATACTACATACATACACGCATTGCCCTTATTTTTCTTGTTCTAATCCAAATTTCTGAAAACATCATTAGAAGCCAGTGTTTCTAGACCACTGTGTTACGTGGCCTTTCTAAAAATTAAATTCAATAAGTACCATGTGCCTGGCACTGAATTCTGTGGATACAATAGCAAGTAAAAGAGACATGGTTCACGCCACTATGGAGCATCCAATACAGTGGAGAAAAGACAAACAATTTCACCAATAAATATATAATTATAAAATGAGAAGTGCTAATCCAAACAAGTACAGGGTGCTACAAAAGCCTATAAATGGGGACTTCACCTAGTCTTGTGTCAGGGAAGAAGTCCTAGGGCAAACAACATTTGACTTGAGATCAGTCAGTTAGCCAGAGAAGAGGGTTAGAGGCATGGTGAGAAGACAGTGCAGGCAGAGGTCATAGAAAGTGCCTAACACAGGAAAGAGCATGGTGACTTTGAGGTAATAAAAAAAAAAATGCCAGAGTGACTAAAGTAGAGAGGCAGCAGGAGAGACTAGCACCAAGAGATGGGCTGTTTACAAGGCTGCATGCCTGCCCAATCTGTGGATGACTAAAATTGGAATGAATGAAGAAAGTCCACTGAATACTAGAATCAAGACTGAAACACTGATTTCCTGAAATGAAATAATCATGTCAAATATGACTAAAAGTTAGTCCTGAATATATTTTGAAAAGTCAACTGCACAAAAACACATAGGTAAGATGTGCTTAAAAGCAGTTAAAATATAAAAGGTCTGAGGGTTTCAGTCAAAATAAGTCAACAGTACATATGGACAAGAAAGATGTTAAATAATCCTAAACTCCTGTTAGAAGCAGATGTCCAGAACAAAAACCCAGTTCTATTGCGCTCTGCAATGGTTAGACCACACTGAAGTTCTGTGATCAGTTCTAAGACCACACTGAAGTTCTGTGATCAGTCACTTTTAAAGGGCATTAATCATTTGAACATTTTTGAGAGAGTATACAAGATGTTACAGAGCTAGAAAAGGAAACAAAACAATTTATTCTAACCAGCTCAGTAACAACGTAGAGCAACAAATATCAGAAGAGCTTTCATGTGGAAGATTTATTTTTTATAATTACAGAGAAGAGGATGGCCAATAAGTGTGAATTAGGCAAATTTCAGGTCAAAATAAGAAATTGTCCATCATCTATAATTATGCAGAAGTGTTAAGGGTGGTCTTGTAATATATGTGAGCTTGCTTTCATTGAAAGTCTGGAGGTGTTTAAATAAAGATTAGAAGTTCATCTGACGAGTGTTTTAGAGAAGATTTTTGTTTGGGTGGGACGTGGAGTAGGTGATCTCTAACCTAACATTTTAGTACTAAAGTAAAACTTAAATTCTCTCTAGCTTTCCTATACCAATCCAATCAAAATGCAATAAAAGATTTTACTCAACTAAACTGAAATCTTTATATTTTTAAATCTTTTTTTCCTAGAAATGAACGTATTTACTTATTTTTATTATTTTTTATATTAGTTTTAGTTGTAGAGCATTGTAGTTAGACATTTATACAATTTATGAAGTGATACCCCCAATTATAGACTGAAATCTTTAAATTATACTTATATTACTTAAATAAAAACTTAAACTTTTGAATTACATGGTCATAATAGTGTAAAACATGTGATGATAATTTAATCAATGTGCTCACCAGATATTTTTTAAAAAGCTTTAATCACTTATTTACTGAATTAGAAAATGGTCCCTTTTTTTTCTGCATTGTTTTGATCTGGTGCTCTTTGAATGATGAGGTTTATAATTTGAGGCAGCATATTAATTTGTTATCCTGTAATTGCATTTGTTATCTGGAAAATCTGACTACTAACTCCTCTGATTAAAAGAGAACAACATCTAGAGACTACTAAAAGAGCATGGAACAGCAGTTCTCAGCCTGGTTCAGTGGAGAGAACCTAGAATTTATGGTTCATTTTGAATACCATAAAATAATGATAAATAGTAATGTCTATCACTAACATAAAAATATGACTCTGTGATCTATATGTAATATAAAGCCACACCCAAAGGTTCACAAAAACAATCTGTTGAGGCCACCCTCTAGTCACTCGCCACAGGCTTTTCAGTGTCCCTCTTTGGTGACTTTGCACATTCTTATATCATAGCACATATCATCAGCTAGGTCACTTGACCATGCTCTCCTGTGAGTGTCTTTAAGATAGCAGCTGTATTCTCTCTTCTAGCAGATACATAAGCACACAATGTTTACAAATGGATATAGTAAATATTGTTGACAATTTTTGTTTTTTTATTACTCAGTATTCTTTTGACTCGTTAACTTGTTCAGTCATCTACTAGTACTAACTTGGAGAGAAGTTAAAGTTAAAAAATACATGGTAAAAAATATAAAGTTGAATCATTAATAATGTTTATGTAAACTGAGAGACATTTGATATTAGCAAAACGCCTCTCTGTAGATCATGAAACAGTAGTATTGCATAGGAACATGATATGCAAATCCCTGGCATAGAATTCAGCAAAAAACAAATTCTGTTCAAGATGTCTCAAAAAGCTAGCAGCTCTAATACTATTGTGCTACCTATAATTCAGTCCTTTCTAGGATAACAATGTGCTTTCAAAAAACATTTGAATGGTTTTAAAAATAAAGAACTACTGTTATTTTGAAACTCATATCAAGGATTCCAAAAATGCCACATTTTCTAGTGGGTGGTAACATATATTTGATCACTTCTTTTTCTAACAAATGAATTGCTGTAGTTCAAATATTCTTTATAAAGATAAAATCACATCATAGGTAATAGGCAAAATAACAACCAACCAAACAAAATAACAACACTTAAAACTAAAAACCTTCATGAAAATTTATTGATAAAATATTCATTGATAAAAGGATTAAAGCATTTGAAAAGCCTGAAAGCGCAAAAGATGACTAGTTCACAAGTACTGTAGTATTTAGAAAAACTCTGAAACCTGTTCTCCATGAAATCTGTATCAACTACTTTACTTACGAAAAAGATATTAATAATTGAAATAATTAACTATTTTCATCATGAAGTCAACTTTAACATCAGTGATTAAAAACTAAGTACTAAAAACTAGGTCCCTAAGGGTACTATTTTATCACTCATTGCTTACTCAAAGTAGATCTGTAAGCAGATATCAGCTGTTATGCAAGACAAGAAATTAAGTTATAACAGATACATTGGGAAACAATTAGAGCACTTAAGAGTCACTATAGAGGCTGAACGTCTGTTCTGGGCTCAAAGATCTTAATCAGAAAAAAAATATATAGAAAGAAAAACTATAAAAGGATAGAGAGTACTTGGAGATTAAGAATATGGATTTCTGATAGCACCAGTGTGTTTACTACATACATTTTATAGTTGGAATAATACACTAACTAGACTTGTAAGAATCCTCTCTGGACCTTCTCTGCGTTTGGGGAGAAGTGGGGTAAGGGAAATGTGTTAAATGTTTAGATGTGAAGCAAGAAGATCAGGCGACACACACCAAATATAAAGTTCACTTACACCAAATGACAAAGAACTTATTTTTGGAAATATACAATACAGTTCTGGAGGGAAATATTTAGAAACGGCAGCCAGGAAGCATCAAAGGAAAGGAGAAAAATCCATACTATTCTTGAGTTCTGAATTCAGGAAGCATCACTTTTTAGAGGGGAGACTTCACTATAGAGGCTACTAAATTAGGATCGTTGGTCCGCTGCACCTCATACCCCAGATTAAAAGCTGAATGCATAGAGCTCAATTTATAGCAAGAAGAATGGGCAGAGGGGAGTGGAAAAAAAAAATAACTTTATGCATAAGATCTCAGAACTGAAAACCATAAGCAGCTTCATAAATACGCCAGAGGAAAAGAACTGACTCCACTTGGCACCGATGAGTAGGACAGGGTCAGAATGTGGACATACACTGCAATTAAAATAAAGGGGCTGCGAATAAATTTGAATAATAGCAGTCCACATTTTGTAACACGATACAAATAACAGAAGAAATCATCTTCAAAACTAACACAGAAGGCTCCCTTCCCAGGAATCATTACTACAATTTTTAGCAAGGAAACGTTTATCTCAGCTGGGTGCCAACGTAGGTTCAACAAGGCAAGGCCTCTGGGAAGGGGAGCAGCCTAAACTAATTTAGACATGGAGGGCCAGCTAAACTAAGTAGATCGACCTGGCCACTTCTGAGTTATCGTCCAAGACAGAGGGTTTGTAATCTGGGGAGTCCGGTGCGGCGGGGACGCGCAGGGTTTTTAACGGCACCAATATGTTTAGTAAACACAACGGTCACCCTTGCCGCCTCAGCCCCTTCTCAAGCGCAACTGAACGTGGAGCTTTAACCAACAGCTACGCCCGCTAGCCGACAGACTGCTCCGGCGGCAATATTCAAAACCGGTTCCAGGATCTAGGAGGTAAAAGTCTCTCCAGGTCGCCCACATCCACCACCCAAACGAGATAAGCCACCTCCTCACACCCCGGGCCACTGGCAACTGCTGGGCTGGGGACTGTGCGTCCACGGCAGGACCTCCCAGCCCGCCCCGCGCCCTAAGCCGAGGCCTAGAAAGGGCCGCGGGGCTCGTCTCCCCACTGAAACCTGGCTCGGAAGTCGAGGCCAGGCCAGTGTTCTACCCCCAGCCCCAGGGTCGTGGAGCAGGCAGGAAGGGAAGTGACAAAAGGACAGCGCTGCGGAGCTCACCCCAGGTTCAAGACATCGCACTTTCAGCGTAACCAGCGCCTGCCTCAGCCCGCCGCTCGAACCCACAGGCTGTGGCCTTCCTGGCTCAGCCCACGACCCTGTCGCACCTCAGTGACGCAATAGCCCCGCCCCCAGCGCGTTGCCTGGTGACAGTGCTCGATCTTCTTCCCCAGAGTTCTTCGCTCTCTGGCTTCTCCGCCCTGGAGGATTTTCCCGTGGCAGAGCCCCAGAGGCCAACTGAGAGGGAAGGTGGCCGCTAAAGCCAAGGAGAAGGATGTGCCCAAGTGGCTGTGGGAAGAGGCCTGTCCTGGCCGCAGAGTGGAGCCCAGCTGACTGCTTCTCCTGGCGCCATCTCCTAGGAGCTGACAAAGGCCACTCTGAGAGCCCGGGTTTGGTCAGGGTGTATAGAACATAAAGAATTTAGGACTTTTTAGACTTTATAAAATGTACGCCATTGGGAGCCAAGACAGTAATGTCAACTGGCAAACAACCAAGTCACATGATAGGAATGCACTTACGGTGTGACCTGAACTCCCCAAACCACAGAAACCTCGCAGCCAAATGTCGAGAAAGGGCCATACAACTGCCAGGACTGATAACTGAAAAACTTTACCCATCGAGGGCTATATAAGCTGAGCACCAGACAGACCACACTCAAGGCTGACCAGAGCACATCGTGAGGGTATTGCTACAGCCGAAGACCTCCACCTTCGGCCTATTGTAGCCATTGGCTTGGGACCGTAGGGAGGCTATCTGCCCCACCAGTTCCAGAGCTGACTTCAGGAATATGGAGGACTTTCACTCTTTCACTCCGTTCTGTAAGCCTCTACCTTCCTTTCTCTGTGAATTGTGTGTTAACCTGTGTGATTACCTGATTGGTTTGTCTGAGAAGGTTCCACTCAGTAAACCTGACATTGTGGAAAGACACAAATACGTCCAAGGGTATTACTTCCACAGCCACCTTCCTTGCTCATGACACAGGGGTTGGATTCCAAGCCACCACTTATTAGGCCTCCAACCTCCCACTGGTTATAGTTACACAAAGATTCTTACCATGAAATGGGGCTGATTATGCTCCCCTAGCTAGGTTAAGAAGCATAAAAGAAAGTAAACGGACAGTAACTAGCACAGGGTCCAAAATGTTAAGCCCTAATAAATGGCAGCTATTATTATTATGAACACATGTCGATGATACTCTGGCTTTTCAGAATGTCCACAGTCAATAATTGCTATCCATTAAGCATCTGTTGTGTCATATTTATTATATCACCACAATCCTAAACGATAGATGTTAGAGACATACTAATATCATTTCGATTTAACAGAAAACAGTCCTAGAAAGATGAAATAACTTGTCGAAGTTCCAACAGCTCATAAACGATAGAGGAAGAATTCAAATCCACTGTCTGGTTTCAGAATCTCAGGTTTTAGCTACTGCACTATATTTCTACTATTGGATTTAACCCATTCTTGTCCATTCCATACTATTATCTCAGTCTTAAGTTCCCTCGTTATCTCACAGATAGGTAATTTAATAATATCTTAGCTGATCAACTTATCCTGGAATGTATTTATTCAGTCCATCTTGTATCTTGCTGCCAGACCAAGCAACTTAAAATACTATCTTTATTAATTCTACACCATAAAGGTGCTGGTGCTCAATATTAGGCCAGGGCAGGTCAACAAAATGGACCCCAGTGTTTGGGAACCCATTTTAAATGGATAATATTACCATACCATTGCCCTAAAAGATCTATATGGATCTTAAGGAGAGTCAGTTCCATATATGCTACCTGACCCTATTGTTATCGTATCAGTCCAAGCCATTGTTCACACCCTCCCCACAATCCTTCATAGCTATGTTGTATGATCACTGATCTCACTGCAACTCTTTATGGCCCAGTTTCCTTTGGCCTACCTCCTTCTCACCCACCTCAGGCTAGCTTTCTCTCTGCTTCAGCCATCTCACTTTGAATTCCCATTTTCCTGTCAACAGCTCCTCTGCCATTGTCCACTTTTCCTTTGCACACTTTCTACTTTACTGAAATCGGAGGAATCCACTTTCCTGATAGCCTTCTTGGCTAGGAGACAAGTTAACCTTCTCCTCCCTAGATGTCAGTTCCTTTCACACTGTTTTACTACTATCAATTAGCCATCTCTGCTCCTTTAAACACTTCCATCTGGAAGTTTTTTTCTAAGCCAGCAGAGTGATAAAATCAACCTAATAACTAATAACTACAGATCAAAGAAGTCATGTTTATCCTTATGCAAATGGAAGACTCAAACCTTACCATTATCATGCAAGGAAAGATCAATGCAATGTGGACTGACGGGGCCAGGGAAAATGAAGTGAAAAAGCACAAGAACAACAGAGAGAGTACTTGCTCCAATCTTGGAACTATCCACCTTGGTCTTCTGGGTCCTTGTTGCTAGACAGACAGACCAGTGGAAAATGACTGAGACTACTCCGAGAAAACAAAACCCAGGTTGATTTATCACTATGCTACATTGAAAACAAAGACTAGACAGAGTCAATCTATATTTATATTTCCCAAATTACCTAAAAAGTGTCTTTTTATAGGTAGTTAATTTTCACTAATATTCATTTTGAATTAGGATCCAAACAAGATCCTCTCATTGCATTTGATTGTTTGATTTCAAGTCTTTTAACTTAGAGCAATCCTCCTCCCCTCCTTTTTTCATGCTATTAGCTCGTCGCTGATAGCATGACTAACTCGTTGAACTCGTTAGTCAGAGTTCAACCAGAGAAAGAGAACAAGTAGGAAATATATACTAAGAAATCTATTGCAAGGAATTAGGTTATTCAATTTACCCAATTTTTTCAGCGAGGCAAATTGGAAATCACAGGGCAAGGTGTCCAGAAGTGCAGCCTGGAACTCTTGGGCATGAACCGAAACTACTATGCACAAGTAGAATTTCTTTTTCTGGAAACCCTGAGTTTTGCTCTTAAATTCTTTCAGCTAAATGAATCAGAACCACCTGGATTATCTTTTCTCCCCATATTTCCTATAAATGCAGTTTGATTGTAGAGGCTTCATTAGATTCAGATTTGATTGTTCTGAAATGAATACTTCATAGGTGGTGCTGTGTGTTCCATGTTGCATCACATCAGGAGGCCCATAATATCTGCTGGTCCCACTTTAAGACTGAACATCTCATCAATATTTCATCTAATAGTTTTACCCATTGTGATAGTAGTGTGGATCCATTTTATCGGGGATTATAAAATGGTGATTTTCAAATTAATTATTTACTAGTGTCACTTCTGTAAAAAACTCTCCCTTAAGAACTAGGGCTATTTGGTTACCCTGAAATACTGTCCATTACAGGAAAGGCAGGAGAAAGGCAGAATTCTTTCCTTTTAAGGAGTTGATAACTAGTTACTTACAATTGTATCTAATGTGTTTCGGAATTTTAATATTTTTAGTATAATTATAAATTCATGAGTTTTATATATTTGATCATTTGCATTTATTATTACTTTTGATGTTTATACAGTCCCATCTTTTGCCAATGGTAACCACATCATATTATTTTTTTGACAAGACATTGATAGCTTCCTTATGTGCTGGTTTATCTTCTATATTTCACGCTCCAGACCTAGAACTAGCCATTCTTCAAAGGAGTTCTGGATCCTCCTTCACTAAGCAATGGTGTTTAGGGACCACAATCTGGTTGCTGGATGTATTCGTAGCTGTTGGATTATCATTACTTCTAGCTCTTTTCAGTGGACAGAGCTAGGGAATATATACGTTTAAAAAGAAAATAATTATCTAGAGTTCATACTGATGTTCCTAATTTCAATTTAATATTACAAAATTTTAAAGCTAACTTTGATTTTATATTTCAATCTCTTTTATCTTACATTGAAAATCTTAATCCCTAATAACATTAATTATTTACATTATAAGATATAGAAAATAGATTCGAAACAATACCAATATTACTATTGACTATTAGGTTACATGTTCTGACTGCTCTGTTCTTAGAATATATATTACTAAGGATGTAGAGTCAAAATGATATCGTCCCTTGAAATAATTCTTTTTCTTAGTGATTTCTCAGGGGGTTTTTTGTTTGTTTGTTTGTTTGTTTTTTTAAAGAATTACTTCTTAAATTTAATTTTACTTTTGAAATGTAAAAGTTTTGTATTTTTCCAAAGTCAGAACTATATGATAAGCATATTTGGAGAAGTATGTCTAGTCCCAATTCTCTACCTTGTTACCTCCTTATGCTTATATTTAGATGTTTTGGTCTTTTCAGGATTTTTGCAAATATAAGCAAATACATACACTTGCATATAAATATAAAGTAAGGCTATGTTTGTGTTTCCCGCCCCGTTCTTATGCAAAGTGTAGTATTCTGTAACTTCTTTTTTTTCACTTAATAATGTATCCTAGAGATCATTCCATATCAGAGAAATTAATGAATAGATATACTTCATTTTTTTGAAAATGAGATAAAATAGATTTACCTCATTTTTTGAATTCCAACATATGGATTTACCATAGTTTATTCAACCAGACCCCTTCGGATGGATATTTGGGTTGTTACTATGCAGAGAATTCAACAATGTATGATCTTTTGTACAAATAATTCTTTTTTTTTTTTTTTTTACCAGATACTACTAAATTCCTTTCTATAGGAAGAATTCTCAGCAGTAATGTATGAGAGTACTCATTACTCTGCACCTGGATCAAAAGAATATGCTGTCAAATTTTTGGATTTGTGGCAATCTGATAGAAGTGATATATCAGAGATTAGTTTTAATTTTAATTTTTCTTATTGGGAGTGATATTGATCATCTTTCTTATAAATCATTTATAAATCATTTTCATTTTTGTTGTGAATGATCTATTCTTATTATTTTCCCCATTGGATTTATGGTCTTTAAAAAATGTTTAAGAGCTCTTTGTATAGTAAATATATTAGCCATTTGTCTATGTTTTAAATTGCAGATACCTTTTCCCAGTTTATAATTTGTCTTTTGACTTTGCTTAATGGGAATTTTGCACCATGTGAGCTTTTAAATTTTTATGTAGTCAAGTTCACCAAGGTATGTATACAGTCTAGTCTTCATAAAGACACCAATTTTGTCTTTATTGCTTCTGGATTTTGTATTATAGTTAGATTTTCCTCACTTCCTGGTTATAAAGGAATTCATTCATGTTTTGTTCTAATAGTTGTAAGTGTGTGTGTGTTTTTTGAATTACATTTAAATCTTTGATCCATCTAGAATTTATTTTGACATATTTTGTGAAAGGTAGATCTGATTTTATACTTTTTACTGAATGGTTCTCCAGTTATTCCAACACCATTTAGCTCATCTTTCCCCCTCTAATTTTATTTTCCCCTTTTAACATATATGAAATTTTCACATGCATTTAGGTTTATTTGAGGTGTCCATTCTGTTACATTGATCTGTCTTTTCATGTATTAGTGTTATGTTGTTTTGATTATAGGGTTTTATAATATGTTTTAACATCTGGAGAGATAAGTTCCCCTTCTGTTGCTGTTTTTGTCCCACAGAGAGAGAAATCACATGAAGGGAAAAGGAAGTTGGGCCATTACGAATGACCGTGTAATAAACCCTTAGTCATGGGATAAGGAAGTAGGCTGGAGTGAACTGATATTGACAAGATTTTGTCCATGAACCAATTCCCATGGGATCAAGTCTAAGTCACAAATTTATAAAGGGATGTTAATGAAAACTGAAAAAACTTTCTGCACTGAAAAGATAGCATATTTGTTTTTGGTAGGTACTGCTTTGGTCCATTTCTAATGGAATTAATCACAAATGGAGAGAGAGGAACTAGTTCTCCTCTTGTTAAAAACTAACGTTTGCTAGATAAAATATGTGATACCCCATTAAATTTGAATTTCAAGTAAACAACAAGTAATTTTTTAGTATAAGTATACCCCCAAATATTACTTCACACAAGTATATGAGTCATATACTAAAATATTATTTGCCATTTACCTGAAATTCAAAAAAATTTTAACTTTTCAATTATAGTTGGCATCTGGTCAGACATCCATACAATTTACAAAGTGATTTCCCCCAATCAGTCTAATACCCACCTGGCACTATACATAATTATTATAATATTTTTGACTATATTCCATTTGCTATACTTTACATCCCTGCAACTATTTTATGACTACCAATTTGTACTTCTTAATCCCTTCCCCTTTTTCACCCAGCCCCCCAACTCTCCTCCCATCTGGTAACTAACTATCAGTTTGTTCTCTGTATCTACCAGTCTGTTGTGTTTGTTTATTTTGTTTTTTAGATTTCATATATAAGTTCGATCCTATGGTATTAGTCTTTCTCTGTCTGATTTATTTCATTTAGCATACTGAAATTCAAATTTAATTGGACTTCCTGGTGTTTGTTTTGCTAAATCTAGCAAGCCTATCTAGACACATTTCTTAGCTTTGCTACTTCAAAGATTTCAGTGCATCTGTGTTGGTGTCAGGCAACAGCAACTGCAACAATACTTGGCAGAAATGGCAGTGCCTGGAGAATTTTGTGGTTGCTGGAAAAAAGGCAGCAGTCTCGAGTGGACAAATCATCATCTAGAGAAGTAGCATTGTTACTTAGTAGGTGCAAACTAAGTACCCGGGGAGCAGCAGCAGAGTCTGGCAGTCAGTGGTGCCTTTTGAGTGTTGTAGCTCCCAGAGAATATAGAAGTAGTGCTTAGTAGAGGCAATAGTACCTGGTAGCTGTGGTGATACCTAGACAAAATAGTCATGTGCTTGGTGGGAAAGGAAGAAACCATTAGAAGTAGTCTGTGCCCAGTGGAATATATGATAGTATTCACTGGAGTGGAATTAGACCAGGTGCAGTGGGAAAAACCTTAATGCCACATGGAAAGTGATCATACTTGCTTGTGAGCAGATCTGAATCTTCTGCTTCCAGATAAAACTAGAGGGTTAATTTTTTTTCAAGGAGCGAGAGTCTGCCTTAACAGATGCAGAGAAATGCAACTTACATTGGCACTTCACACACCATCACTCTGGAAAAAGAGAATAAAGGAAGTATATTGATAATGTAGCAAGGATAATTATCTCTGCCCCAACCTACACTTTACTGCTGTCAGCTAAAATCCCCTAGGCAGGGCTCTCTGTGGAATCTTTTCTGAGCATAAGACTCAAGCCTGGAGATCTAAGTAGGATTCAGAAAGAGAAGGATGCAACAGGAACCACACATTCACTTTTCTAACCACAAATATAGAGATGGATGAGGGTGGCTACCCATGCCTCTAGGGACCAGCCCTGCCAGGATCTGAGGCAGGAGGCAGACAATTGAGTACCATGAATGAGTACTAGGCTTTAAGGCAGAACAACTCCACTTGCCAGTAAAATATCGCCATGTAGAGGTCTCACTCTTTATTAATCAGGTCTACTAACTCCTCTTCCAAGGGGAGATATTAAAGGAGTTATTAGTAAAGGGGTATTTCCATTCCCACAAGGATGGGAATATTCTCCTACTTCCATTAAAGTTTGAAGTTTTCCTCAGCTCTGGTTGCCACCACATGATTTTTTTCCCACCATGTAGATGCAGGTAACCCAGATTACTCAGTGAATTATTATTGTGTCATTTGACTGAGCACCTTAGTACTTTGATCTACCTGCATCGGGGTTTCAGATGCAGGATAAGATCCCCTGTAGATAAAGCCATGTTTTAGTCTAAATTAGGATCAGGTTTGCCTCTTGCCTTTGTCCAGACACCAGTGAATATCTATGGTGTCATGTCATCTCTGATGTCTCCTAGTGACATATACCTCATCCACACCTTTTTCCAGACTTACAACCCAGACACACTTTCCAGGCTGGATCTTCAGATTTAGACATTATCTTCTCCTATCTCTACTACATGGAAGTTTCTGTTGTGTTCTTCCACTTAATAGTTTATCTTTAATAAGTTCTTTTTAAAAATCTGCTAATGAAGAAAATATAACATTTAAAAATATTTTGTTATGATACTTATGTATCATTTATATGTTATTTTTATGAAGTTTTGTAAAATATAAGTCTCTGTTATTACTATTATCTATGACTTTTGCTGAAATGATCATCTTCATAGGTAAAAGAATATGCACAATGAAGTACTATATTTGGTCTTTTTGTATTCATAGAAATTTTACTTTTAATTAATTTTTTTTATCACAGAAAAATGTCTTCAACTTAGCTAAAGACTAAATCCAAATCAGATGACAATAATAATTGGGGTAGTAATAAATAAAAGTATGGAAATTTCTCAAAAAGGTAATTTCTAGAAAATGATATTATTTAGTATGCAGAATTCCAGATTGCCAAGAAAGCATCCTAGACTTCAAAGACTAAATAAAAATCTCGAGTTCAAGAAACTAAATTTTTGCCAATATTTATTGGCTTTGTGGTTCCTGAAGGAGCTTAACATTCTTTGACTTGAACACAGTCCAAAACACACTGCAGTTTCCATGTTCAAATAAATATTAATATGAGATTGCTCAGAGGGGTAAGTCAATGGCCAACTCAGAGACTAAAGTTCAAGTATAATAGTCTTCGTGTATTCTTCTGGCTTGTTCACAACTGCATTCTGTACCAAAAGAAAGTGATCAAGAAGAACAATATTTAGGTGGACAGGAACAGTTGGCCTTGTACTGAATGATCTTAAAACACAGTATAGATAGATTGATAAAAGTTACAACTTGGATCTCATGAAATCCCAAAGAATGTACGCATTCATTCAACAGCATTTACTGAGAGCCAACTAGGTATGCGCTAGATTTGCAGTACTACACAAGTGCTAAAGATGAAAGGAAAAATAAAATATGTGTACAAATAACAATAATACAATGTAGCATATGCTAACATAGATATAAAAACAAAATGCAAAAAGTAGAAATGAGGAAGATTCATTGATGGGAGGTAGCCTTCCAAAATAGCCCCCAATGGTCCCTACATTCTGTATTCATGCTCTTGTATAATTCCCTCTAGTGATGCTTATAATGAATAGTATATGGCAAAAGTAATGGAATGTCATATCCAAGATTAGGTCTAAAAGATTATGAATTCTATCTTGCTAGCACCCTCTCTTTGGCACTTTTCTCTCGCTTCCTCTGAAGAGTAATTTGCCATTTTCTAAGCTGCCCCAATGGAGAGTTCCACATGGGAAAGTGCTAAGGGCAAACTTTGGCCAACAGGAAACAAGGAACCAAATTCTGCCAACAACCATAAGAGTGAACTCAGAACTTATTCCTCCCAAGTAGAGCCTTGGGATGGAAATAGTCCTGGCCAGCACTTTGATTGCAACTCTGGGAGAGCTCTGGAACAGAGGACCCACTTCCTGATCCACAATAACACAAAGCAATAAGTGTTGTTACAAGCCATTAAATTTGGGAGTAATTTGTTATACAGCAATAGATAACTAATATCATTTGGAAGAAAAGCAAAGGTAATTGAAACAAGAAACGGGTATAGTACAAATCAAGGTAAAGTACAAATTAAGTTTTGAAATGACAAATGATCCTATGTTGTTATAGCATGAAATATCCTTATAGGAATGACTGGAGATAAGGTTCGAGATGAAGATTTGAGGCCAAATTGTAAAAGTGTTTAGTGTCATTTGTATCAGTCAAGCTTCCCTGGAAAGAAACAAAAACTTCTCCAACTATTTTAAATAAAAAGTTTAACACTGGCAATTATGTATACTTATAAAATCATTAGAAGGACTTAGAACTAAGTCAAATTGCTGGTATGACTAATTGCCTCTTCACACCCAAGAAGCTAGGCTAGATTCTGGAACTTTGTTACAGAAAAGTCCAGTATCTCCATGATAATCTTGCTGCAGCAGTAGCTGAAGTAGCACAGAATTGGTCTCTCTTTCTTTCTGCCTCCTAACTCATGTGGGGGTGCATTAGTTGGTAGAAGCTAATTTGCATTACATAAATCCAGCTATAGAATCTGGGAAAAATAATTTAGTTTTCCATCCTTTACAAGAGTTTAGGAAGGCACACATTTGAAATGGATGCTGAATGCTAATTCACCATATCCACCCAGTATAGTAATGTGTTTGGACTTGCTTTTAAAAAATAATAGGGAGCCCTGAAGGTCCAAAGAAGGACATAGTAAGCTCTGTATCAAAGACAATTCACTTTCACAGGTTAAAAGTATGGATGATAGGTGTGATAGAGAGGTTGCTGAGACTAGAAACAGGGTGAACAATGGTATATATGAAAAGCAGCAAGAGCTTGAACTCAAGTCTGGAAAATAGCAAGGACATGTCAGATGGTGTTTAAGACAATAGAATTCATCTCAGTTCAGTTAGTATCTAATGCCACCATCCAAGTTCTATGTCCCTTAATTCATGTTCTCTGAATGATACTACTCCATGGTCTGTATTTTCTTACTATCATGATAATACTCCAGAAACTGTATTTTCCTACTGTATCGTCAAGTCTAATAATTCTTTATCTGTTATTAAACTTAGATCTCTGATGTTCAAGCTTGGAGTGCTCCTGAAGTGAAAGAAACATAGCACAGCAACCAAAATTAACTTCAAAGTGATTTTTTTTTTCCATTCTTAAAAACCGTGAACGGGATTTAAATACATATACCACAGCAAAATTTGTAAACATTTCCTTTTCAATCCTATCTATTTTCATCACAGCTCACAATCACTCTGGGGTATCCCCTTCCACATATTCTTCAAGTCTCTTGACACCTAGCTCCATGTGGATTCTTTCTCTTCCCGATTCCCCTCTGTCCTTGTCTCCTCATTTCTTCATTATATAGATTGACTTAGACTCTGTCCAGCAAGGTAAATCCTTCCTTTTTAGGAAGGACAATAGGAGGAAAATTAGACTGACAATTAGAAGAGTAAAGGTCACATGTTAATGTTTGTCTTGCCACAATTTTCACTGTCAACTATTAGATAGTTTTCTTCATTTTATTTTTACCTCCAAACTAACCTCTCTCTATTTCCTTCCAAGATATTTGCATGTTAATAGTGTAAAAATCTTTTTCTTTTACCTTCCTTCCTTCCTTCTTCCTTCTTCCTTCCTTCCTTCTTCCTTCCTTCCTTCCCTTCCCTTCCTTCTTCCTTCCTTCCTTGTTTTTTAAAGAAATCATAAACAGCATTTATTACCTTGGTATATCACACTGGTCTTGTTGCTGTTCCTTCACATTTGATTGGTTTTCTGTCTTCCCTCCCTCTTCCCAGTTTGGCTACACAGTGCATCCATGAACCATTAGCTCACAGAAGCAGTATGCTTATTCCACATCTCTAACACCATTCATTCACAGGGAACTGCGGGAAGTTCAATGCTAACAAAAGAATTTGTAATAAACCAGGCCTACCAGGATGGGTAGCTCAAGTAAGATGATGATGGAAAGTAGTAGCTTGTTGGTTGTCACTTCTCTGGACATTGACCAGAGAACCTTCGGACTTTTGCTCAAGTTTTCACCTGTGTTTACCAGTCTATTCTTGATTCATTCCAACTTTTCACGTTGCTTCCCCAGCTCTTCTATGATTTCTGAGCCAATCTGGTCAGTCTCTGTGGCAATCTGATTAGAACGCTCAGTACTCTGGGTAGCCCCGTTCAGGCTGTCAGTGCCTTGCAGAAGTAACGCCTTTTGAGACTGTAGCCGATTCATATGCTCATTCTCTACAGCATATGTGCCATATTTCATGTCTCCTCGACCCCCAGGTGGGGCTGTCAAAGGTATGCTTCTCACTTCCCGGTGGAGTTTGGCAAGGTCACTCCAGTAGGTTCGAAGCTTAGACATCATAGGGTTACGGAAAGATAAGAGTGCATAGTGTAGTTCCTCTTCCATCTCTGCCAGCGTTTCATTTGCTTTCTGTTACTTTTCATCAAAATCTCTGATCAACTTCTTCTCTTTTGTTCCTGCAGTCCCCAGGAGCCGTTCCGGCACCCGTCGTAGGTCTTCATGGAGGCCGCGGAAGATCTCATGTAGTTTCTCAAAATGTTCAGAGGAGGTGGCCGAGGTAGCCATGGCGCAAGCCGGGCTGGAGTAGTGGCCGCCGAAATTCTGGGCCCGGGCCCGCTTCTAGCCCAGCAGTCAGCCGCCTAGCCCCGCAAGCATCACAGCGACCACCACTACCGCCGCCCTGGACGAGGCGCTTCCGGGGCCGCCAATGGTGTAAAAATCTTTATCCTTAGTCTTGCCTTTTCCCATATCTAAAATTTTACCTTCATTCTAGATACTTCTGCCCAGATATTCTCTTTCCATACTACAAACGACATGTGATCAAGCCAAGCTCATTATCTTTTTGCTCAAATATGCATTCCTTTTCTTCATTTCCTAACTTGGCTAGCATGTTATTCATGTACTTGCCCAAGTTGAAAACTTCTTTGAGTTATTTTAATATCTTTGAGTTATTTTAATATCTAATCAATAGCCAGTGTTTCTGGTTTTAGTCTCAGAAATGTCTCTGGAACCCATTTTCTGTCCATTTGCACTGCCATTGACAGTCCAAGCCTTTATCATTTCACACTATTGTCTTATTGTCCCTAATCCCTCTTTTCTCCAGTTCAGTGATTCCCATTCACTGGTCCTGGGACCAGGTGGATCAGATTTTCTGGGAGTATTTTGCTTCCAGATCCCTAGGTCTTACACATGAAAAAACACTCTAATTCTATTGTGCTGGTTGGGGTCCTATGACTTTGAGCTTTTACAGATTCCCATAGATAGTTCTAATGATCAACTAGGTTTGGTTTAACAATATTTTTAGTCCGCATTTTACATCACCATCACCAGAGTCATCTTTCAGAATCCCCCAAATCTTATTGTTTCTGTGATGGTCCTAAAGCTTTTCTCTTAGCCTAAGAATGAACACACTAAAAAGTCTGTCACTTGCATACTTCCCAGATACTCTGTTTCCGTACCATAAACAACACATCATCAAAACAACCTCACTATTTTCTCTCTAATATACTTCCATTTTCTACATTTCTAATTTTCCCTCCACCTCTTCTCTACTTCCATGACACCTTAGTCTGCAGCCACAATTTATAATTGGTTATCTAGGGAACATTGCTCCCTTTTCCAGAGCTCTGTGCCTTTCCAAGACCATACAGCTTAGACTGTTGTGCTTTCTCATGTTGCTCTTTCTCATATTTTCCTGTCAAAAATTTTATATATTCTTTAAGGCCTGCATCAGATACCACCATCTTCCTGAAGCCTTTTCAGATAAAATAAATCTGTAGTTTCTCCTCTGAGTTTCTACAGTCTGTGCCTAAATTATAACATTTAGTATAGTTAGGTTCAAAGTACTGTGTGTTGTAAATCATCTCTCCTGCTGTCTCTTTGTTTGGCAGTGATGATATGTGCATGTAGCGAACAAGGCTGTGGGGAGGAGAAATCGGAAGGAGAGACAATTGGGAGGGTAGAATGAGTTAGATCCCAACTGTAGGAATTGTTTACTTACTCTCAGCATGTTCACATTATCCTGAAAGATTATCTTAATTGTAGGTCAAAGAATTATTTCCTTTAGTTGGTTAGCAAAGGTTAATTTTTTGGTTGTACTTATTAATGAGTAAGTCATCATTGCTTCTCATAGTAAGATGAGAAAAATAAGGTGTAGTTTTTAAAAAAAACTAGACATTTAGTGACTTCTTTTTATTCTGATTTTATATCCTTCTTCTTTGTTATATTTCATAAAATAATAGTGATGTTAGATAGTAGTAAAACGTTCAGATGTCTTTATCTGAAAAAAATTAAAAAGTTGGAAAACCTATTTTGGTCCCTAAATTTGAAAAAGAATAATTGTTCTGTGAAATTTGAAACTCTTGAGACTGCTATTGTTTGGTTTTCTGAAAGAAGGCCTAGAAACAATGACACCTCAGTAGCAATGAGCACACTTAATTTCTACATGTTGGTTTCTAATACCATTCCCCCCCAAAAAAAAGAAAAGAAAAGAAAGAGAATAAAAGAAAAGAAAAAAAAGGACTAGTGCTTTCTGGAGAAATGGCTGACTCTAGGACTGGGCAGAAAATATATGATGAACCTGGAATATACTGTAGTGTCAGAAAGTAAGCGCTCAATAAAAACACAATGATGGGGTAGGTGAAAAGGACACAGGAGCAAACTGAAAGCATTTTCAATGGGCAAAGCTGGAATAATTTAGGCAATAAATCAATTTAAAAAATAGTATTGGATTGTAACCTAAAGTAGAAAATAAATGTTCATGAGTCCATACTGGTATAAATAAATGATTGAATAAATCAATGAGGGAGAATAGATAAATTCTTCTATGTAGGAGAATTCCAAATAACTTATCTAGATATTCTGCTTTCAAGGATATCTACCTAAGTATGGGCTATGCATAATGACTTCTTTCCAAAGAGTACGGTATGGAAAGAGAGAAAAATAGTAACTTTACATTGGAAAAACTTGATGAACACTACCTCATCCAGGTGGTCAAGGTGAATATCAATAGTGATAGGTCATATCTATAGTATGTACCCTTGATATGCTCTGATGAAAATGGTACTTTCTCTCAATGGTCCTCCTTTTTCCCTCCAGTGTAATCATGAGAAAACATCAGAGAGATCCCAATTGAGGGACATTCTGCACAATACCTGATCAGTTCTTCTCAGAACTGACAAGATTATCAAGAACAAAAAAATCACAGCCAAAAGGAGCCTAAGGAGACACGATGAGTAAATTTAATATGGTATCTTGGATGGATTCTGGAACAGAAAAAGTTAAATAAAAAGTAAAGAAATCAGAATAAGGTATGGATTTAAGTTAATAATAATGTATCAATACTGGTTCATTAATTGAGACAAACGTACCATAATACTGGAAGAGGTAAATAATAGGGGGAACTGGGTGTGGGAACTCTGTATTACTTTTTGTGAGTTTAAAACTATCATAAAATAAGTTTATTTTTTAAAAAATTAATGGCCTTCTACATACTAAAAAAAGACATCCTAAATCAAATAAGCACTGTTTAGAACTTTGGCATTTCCTGGGGAATAAACATAGAGGAGAGTGCTCCCAGCTGACTTTAGTATTATTAAAATGCTCTATACGACCTCACATATAGATTTATTATGAGTTAAACAACTAAATTTTATTTACATTTAACTAGAAGAGCGAATTGACCAATAATTGCTTTTCTTCTTGTTTGGGAACTTAAATCTTTCTTTCTTTCTTGGTGTGAGTAACTCTCATTTCTGAGTAAGAATTTATTGCACATTATTATTATTACCCTTAGAAACATGTTCTTCCCTAGAGCAATTAGTTTTGCTTTGGACACTAGCTGAAGGTCTAGAGAAGGGCAATAAAATGTAGGATTCTTTGGTCTGGAAATCAGTATAATTCAATGTTTTTCAAACCAATGGACATTTATAAACTCCCACTATATGCACGTATGCACTGGGCCTCAAGTCATCTGCTTTATTCCAGCTTTCTACCCTTAGAAATCAGCTTGTCTTTAGTGGAACCACCTTGACACATTAATATTTGACAGTTGGCCTGGTCTTTTTAAAAAGTCTGCAATTTTGGAGGGAACTCCTTCTCAGGACAGAATACCTTTGCCCAAAGAAATAGATGTTTGAGCCTAGGAAGCAAGAAGAAGAGGCATTTCTGGGGAGGGAGATCCTTTACACTACTTGAGAATATAATCATATAGCTGTCTATCTGCCTCGTTTAAAGAGTGGCTTTGGTAGGCTGGATTGTAGGTCCAAACTGGGATGTTCTCTTATGTTCATCCAATTTTTCTTTGTTCAGTGGAGAATAAAGAAAATTTGACTAGGAAGAAGGAGAATTCTAGACCAGGCTCTACTTGTAGCCATCTGTGACATTGGTCTTAATTTTTTTACTCTGAAAAAAAGAGTTTAGAGGAGCTTACATTTTCTGACCACCTGAGCTGGACCAGGTACATCTTTGTTAAGGTTGATGTCTGCATCAGTGAGGGGTAGTTCTCAAAGTTCTTCAATGTTTCACTTTTTAAGAAAGATTTAAGAAAGATTCCCTGAAGCTGGGGCAGGAATCTGTGTTTTTTTATTTTTTATTTTTTTTATTTCTCCACTGTTGTTTTTGGCAAGTGACTGATTTCAGGCTCACATGTTGGAATAATTTATATCCCTATATTGTCATTGGAAAGAGAGCATGGCAGTATAGGGAAAGGAGTATGGGTTCTGCAGTCATTCTAACCAGGGATTGAATCCTACCTTTGCCACTTAACTAGATATGTGACCTCAGAAAAGCAATTTAACTCCTCTAAACATTTAATTTTCTTTTAAAAAAAAATGATTGTAATAATTCTTCTCAGGGAAGACATGGCAGTTAAATGGAACAACATGTGAAAATGACTTGTCACTTAGCAGGTACTCAAAAAATGTAAGCTTTCTCTCCCTCCCTCCCTCCCTTCCTTCCTTCCATAATGTTGGGAGTCACGTATTTTATCATTGTGTTTGCAAATGACATTTGGGCTATCTACTGATTATGTGGTTGGGTGGGGTTTTCTCCTTCCCCCTTTCTCTTCCTGGGTAGGACATGTACCTCTCTAAATTAACAGAGGATGCTAGTATCCTAACACAGAGTAAATACCCACAGATGTATCTAGAGTGGGAGATCTGATTATTTTTTCAGCACACACAGGAGGAAGACCACTACTTAGACTTTTCCATTATTTTTTTCTTCTTCATTCCTTGAGAACTAGACAAGGCCAATAAAGCTTAAAGGCTGACAAACTATAATTTCAAACTCATAGACTTCAGGGTCAGGCAGGTTGCAAATGAACAAAATGGGCTGGGTGCAGGGAGACGACAGTGTTACAAGATCCATAGAAAATGGCACGTTTATTTTGGCACGAGGGTGTTATAGAGGACTGTAAATGAGGACTCTGGTTAAGTGGAGTGGGAATAGCCTTTTAAAGAGGACAGCCACTACTCAGTATCAGATAATTATTGCTACGAGGGAATATGGATTCTCTATCTTCAGATACTCCAATTTTTCAAGGGAATCCCAAAATATAAATGTGTGAAATCTCTTGATTTTTAGTTCTTAGCAATTAAACCAAATTTTAAGATAAATACTCTGTGGGCCAACCAAAAAAGACTATGCCAGTCAGTTATGGCCTCTGAGATGAAAGGATCAAGGTGCTGTGGGGTCACTTGTGAGGACAAGATATTAGCAGTCTAAGGAGGGAAGACTAGAGAGGGGGAGACAAAAGCTGGAGAAACAGGTCAAATGAGCTATCCTGAATCTCCTGCTACCTGGGAACTTTGAAACAGATTGGGATGGTCAGGACCTGAATCTCAAGGAAAGGACCGTGTATGTGTGTGTGTGTGTGTGTGTGTGTGTGTGTGTGTGTGTGTGTGACCAACTTAAAATAAGACCATATTAATGTAGAATATTTTAATCAAGAAAAATTTAATCAAGCTACATTCAGAGATTGCAATATGCTGATCAGCTCTGCAACCAGGCCAGGAAGAGACCTTCAGAACAAAGGAAGGTTTCTGCTGGGATTACTAATAACCCTTTCCTCACACCTGTGAAGGGGAAACAGGAACCAAGAGTCATTCCCTATGACTAAAATCATAGGGAACCTATGAATTAAAGGCGGGGAACTGCCAGTGGCCTTTCACTCTACATATTCTTACCTTTTCAGACTACATATTCTTCCCCTTCCTCACTGTATGTCCATATCAAAGGAAATGGGTTAACGAAGTCTTTTAAACAATAACTCACAGGAACTAAATAACGATATATAAAGTGAATTCCCTGAACATTCGCCCCCCTACTCTGTTTTTCCACATCTCTCTTGATCTTTCTCACTCTCTGCCTCTGAGAGGAGACCACACTCTATCTATGGAGTGTTATCCCTTTCCTAATAAACCTTCCTTTTGACGCCAACTTTGGCATGTGTGTTGAATTCTTTTATACTTTCCGCCAAGGGACTCTCTTCTTTTCTCGTCACATGGGGAAATTTGCGCTGTCCTGCATCAATATGAAGCAAGAACAGCCCCACATGGTATGTATATACTACTGGATTTACACTTGTTTGTATTTCAACTACCAAAGTTGGCTCTCTTGGTTTTGCAAACAATGGATTACTTTAATTTTGTATGAAAGGTGTAATATATCTATGTAATCTATGTAAATAAGAGAGCAAAAAAGTTTTCTAAATGCTTTTATTTTTTCAGCACGAATATGTAAATAAGAGAGCAAAAAAGCAAAAAAGTTTTTTCTAAATGCTTTTATTTTTTCAGCACGAATATTTACAAATATTTCTGCATGTGGTAGGCTCTTCTTGCTGGAAAAAAAATAGCTAGCGATACATTTGTTAATGACATTAAAAATGTGCTTTGATGTATAAAGTTAATAATGTATTTTTTATGTATGTTAATAATAAATTAAGGCTATAATGGTTGCCATATTAGAGAAAATAATAGATTAGTCTCAGCAAAAAATAAAAAATATTTTTGGAAGTGGATAAGCTAGGGATATCGAAACTGAAAAATATTAGTTTCAAACAACATTATACTATATCCAATCTATTGACTAATGATATTCAATTACAGAATGTAATACCTAGCATGTTGCCTGACATATAGTACACACTCAGCAAATGTTTGTTAGATTTGATTTTTAACATGATTATTTTCCTCAGTAATAATTTCTGTAACTCAGATTAAAAACAGAAATTTGTAAGAGGTTTTTCGTGGGGTGGTTTTTTTTTTTTTTTTTTGGTTTTTCTGTGTAAAAAAAAGTATATTCTTCTGGAAAAAATAGCAGCAGCAGAGAGAAAAAAGGAAGTGGGGGTGTGTTCTAAAAAATGATTCCACTTCGAATTATTCAGAGATAAATACTTTGACCCTGTCTGTATTTATGGTCCCTGCCGACAATATGCTGTCAATATCCTCGGCCTCATTCTTTATCTCTATTTTGGCTTTACGGAGATCAGGTCTCAAGTCACAGGAATCTCTATGGCCTTCAGTCACCAAACTTTTCCTTCCTTCTTTTGCTGTTGCCTGGCTCAGAAGGACATGCCAGGTGGTATAAATGTTTCCTTTTCAGAGCTGAAGAAGGGATCTGGGTTGTGGAGTCAATAGAGAAAGCTCTGGTCTCAGTGGTTTCTTGGCTCTCAACTCACCTATCCTCAGCTAGCTTAGAGGCCTCTTTATAAATGTGTTCTGATAAGCTGTTTTAGGTCCTTGTGCTTTGCAAAGTTCCTTTCTCCCACTATTATTAGGACAAAACCAGGCTAGAAAGCCTGCGGGAAGCTTTAGAGGTAGGAGGGTAGGATCCAGAAAGGATTGCAGTAAGAAGAGAATTTCCTTTGGTTACACAGTCCAAAGGTGGCCCTGAGCTGATTCCAGTTAGGAAGCAAGGCTGGCCTTTGTTGTTTGGTTCTTTGGCCCTTTTAGTTTTCTCATCTAGGACCAGGATATATATCAGGAAATAAATCAGCCTTGGGTGTGTTGTTTTGTTTCCCATCTAAACTTCAGCTTCCATGCATCGCACTGTCGTTTTGGGTGGACTCATGGGCTCTTCTGGCTTTTTATCAGTTTTCCTTGGTTCCTCATTAGGGTTGCCATCATTGGCCTTCTCCTCCTTTACTACTTTGGTTTCAATCATTTCCTTTTGCTGATTCTCATTTGTAAAAGGGAAGGTCTTCACATACCTGTAGGCATAAACATAGAATTAAAGTGAGAGACCTCCATGTAACGCATATGACAGTAGATAATACTTTGTCTGTGATGGCCATATTGGCACAGCGACTGGATATCTTTATCTCAGAGAGTTGCTAACACATGCACATTCAGATGCATTAACACATCTGCACCCTAACGGATTCGTTACATGAGATAGTTAGCTCACAGGCCACACTTTGGGCTGACCTCACAATCCTCCCACCAAAACCAAAGAATTAAAAATCAAATAAAGCGTATACATTTTCCTCTAGATGTCGATCTTTTTTTTTTTTTAATTTCTTGATTTTCAAAGGGACAGCCAATAACCTATATCTAAAGGCCGGGTGACATGCATGTGCTGAAATAGTAGGGAAGACTGGGTGGTAGGGAGGAGAGGTGAGATGAGGGAGAAAATTTACAGTATAAGGTAACCGCTGTCACCACTTTGACCAGGAAAATGCTAATAACAACCCTGGAAAAACACAAGATAGGGGCGTCACAGAGATGACAAGATTAACAATGCGCCAACAACCCCACCTTTTGATGTAGCAAACTGCGAGACCAGCCGCAGCAGCAAAGAAGAGGAGTGCAAGCACGAGCAGAGCCGTGGGAACACCTGGAGGAACAGAGACATGGCCTGTGGGTCCTTCACGTGTACGGCGCTGTGCACTGTTCTTCTAGCAATTCATCTTTACACATGATAGAAACAAAAGACAGTGAAGGAGAAAAGCCCTCTCCCTGACCACACAGGGAGGGGCCCTTTAGGATGTTAGGCCCACGTCTGCTCCTTTGCTCTTGCCTGTAGAGTCCTTGGCCTTGCCTTTCATACTCTCTCTATTCTATACGTTGCAATAGGACAGAGAGAGTCCATTTTCTCAAGTTTGGAGTTAATTAAGTGTAAGATCCTTAACTTTTAACTAAGAAAATAAACTTTCTAGTCATAGGTATCTAAGGTATATATTTTAAAAAGAACTTTTACATATTAATAGATAGTAATTTATTTTTAAAAGTCTTTGAGCTTTAAAAGTGAAACTATCTTGTACTCATGATTTTTAGTTTAGTCATTAAAGTTTTTAAGAGCCCTCAGGTTCTATGACTTTATGAAAGTTGAGTTTGCATTAAGCTTTTATCTGTATTTGGCGGGTCTTGAATGCCCATTCTGGAGACAGCCTAGTTTCTATGTATTGTCTGTTATATATAAACACACACACACACACACACACACACACAATGCAGATACAGAAGGCTTTACCTCCAAACCCAACATATTCATTCTTGAATGCTGTTTTATATTTAATATGTGGTTCAGTTTCTGTAGGTGTGGTGGTAATTTCCGTAAAAGTTTCTGTTTTGCAAATTAATTTTCTTTTTCGTGGAGTAGAAGTGGAAGCCAGAGCAGGAGTAGGTGTAAGAGAGTAAGTTATGTCAGGAGATGGTGCTGAGTGTATACTGTTGCTGACAACCATTTCTGTTGTGTATGTTGCAGTTTCACTGTTGAATATAGGATCTTCGATGGTGATACTTTCTGGAAAGCATGAGTTAATCCAAGTATCTGTTGGGGAGGGAAAAATGAAATAAGAAGTAAGTATTGCAACAGCCTCCTAACTGGTCTTCCTGCCCCTAGTCTTACTCCCCTCCAATCCCCTTATACTGCAGCTGGAATTGTCTTACAAAAATATAAATCTAATCATATAACTTCCTTCCTTAGGATCCTTCAGCGACTGCCTCTACTGTATGGTCTATAAAGCCCTCTGTGTCTGGGCCCCTGCTGACGCGGCCAGCCTCATTTGATCAGTCTTTCTCTCATTCCTCCTGCCATATAGAAATTCCTTCAATTTTCTATTTTTTTTTTAATTAAAAAATTTTTAAATAGTTTTTTTTTTATTTTTTGACTACAATTGGCATATAATATTATGTTAGTTTCAGGTGTACAACATGGTGGGTTAGATATTTATATAACTTACGAAGTGATCACCCTGATAAATTTACTACCCATCTGACATGATACATAGTGATTACAATATTATTGACTTATGCTATGTAATATTCTTTATGCTATACTTTACATCCCCAGGACTATTTTGTAACTATCAATTTGTACTTCTTAATCCCATCCCCTTTTTTGCCCAATCCATAACCCCTTCCCATATGGCAACCCTCAAAATGATTATTATCTTTCTCTGTCTGACTTACTCCACTCAGAACAAGATCCTCTAGGACCATACACGTTGTTGCAGATGGCAAGATCTCATTCTTTTTTGTGGCTGATTGTAATATTCCATTGTATGTATGTACCACTTCTTTATCCATTCATCTGTTAATGGACACCCAGGGTGCCTTCATATCTTGGCTGTTGTAAATAATGCTGCAATGAACATATGGATTCACATGTCCCTTCAAAACAGTGTTTTGAGTTAGTTCAGATAAATACCCAGACATGGGATTACCGGGTCCTTCTTTACCTCTTGTTGTAGCCTTTGTTTTAAAGTCTATTTTGTCTGGTATAATTGTTACTACTAGCTTTTTTCTTTTCTTAATTTTCATTTTCATGAAATATCTTTTTCCATCTCTTTCAGTCTGCATGTGTCTTTCAATCTGAAGTGAGTAGGCAGCACATGTGAGGGTTTTGGGTTTTTTTATCCATTTAGCCATCCTATCTTTTGATTGAAGCATTTAATTCATTTACACTTAAAATAATTGTTGATAGATATGTAGTTATAGCCTTTTATTATTTATATTTTTAATCTTTTTCTTCTTCTCCTTCTCCTTCTTCTTCTCCTCCTCCTTTTTTCTTCTTTTTCAAGAGTCCCTCTAACATTTCTTGTAATACTGGTTTGGCGTTGATGAACTCCTGTAGCTTTTTATTCTCTGGGAAGATCTTTGTCCTTCGATTCTAAATGATAGCTTTGCTGGGTGGAGTAATCTTGGTTGTAGGTCCTTGCTTTTCATCACTCTGAATATTTCATTCCTTGCTCTCTTCGTCTTCTGGTACCCCTGTGATGTGAATGTTGGTACGCTTGGTGTTGTTCCAAAGGCCCTTGAACTATCTTCATTTTTTCAGATTCTTTTTTCTTGTTGCTGTTCTGATTGGGTGTTTCCTGCTACCCTATCTTCTAAATCACTGATTCAGTCTTCTACTTCATCTAATCTCTGGTTGATTTCCTCTAATGTAGTCTTCATTTCAGTTATTGTATTCTTCATTTCTCACTGGTTCTTTTTTTATGTTTTCTATCTCTATTTTTATGGGGTTTTTTTTTAATCTCTTTGTTAAAGTTCTCACTGAGTTCATCTACTCTTCTCCTAAGTTCATTGTGTATCCATATAAACCAGTGTCTTGAACTTTGCATCCAGTAGATTGCTCGTCTCCATTTTGTTTAATTCTGTTTCTGGAGTTTTGTTCTGTTCTTTAATTACTGGGTTCTTCTTTGTCTTTTTGTTTCTTTATCTCTCTATTTTGGCTACCTCCCTGTGTTTGTTTCTATGTATTAGGTAGGGCTGCTATGTCTCCTGGTCTTAGTAGAGTAGCCTTACATAGTAGGCGTCCTGTGGGGTTCAATGGCACAGTCTTCCCTGGTCACCTAAGCCAGGTGCTCCAGGTGTGTTCCCAGTAAGGGTTGTGTGTGCCTTCCTGTTGTAGTTGAGCCTTGGTTGCTGTTTGCACATCAGTGGGACGGGTTGACCCTCAGGTTGATTTGTTGTGCATTCAGTCATAATTTTATTCTATTTATATCACTTTGAAAAGATCTCTATTCAAAATACATCATCCTTGACTTTCTCTACCCTGAACTTTTAGCAACATTTCTTGTTTTTTGAACATATGCGGGGTTTTTCCCTAATAAAATGAACATTTTTTAATATCGGGGAAAAAATACTGAGCATGGGATACTATGTTGGGAACTGAAAATATAGAGACAAATAAGGGATGGTTCCTGTTTTGGGGAGGACAGAAATATTTTAATAAGGATGGGGGAGATCACTGGGGATTTATAGAGGATATGGCATTTGGACAGGGTATGAGGATTAATGTGTTCATTTGACAAATGTTTATTGAGCTCCAACTCTGTGGAGGCACTGTTCTAGGTGCTAGGGACTTGGTGCAAATAAGAAAAGTCCCTGCTCATAAGGGGCTTATATGCTATTGAAAGGATAGAGATAATAATAATTTTAAAAAGCCAGAAATGTCAGAGTATGGAAACTGTTGAGAAGAAAATTGAATAGGATAAAGATTAAACTGGAAGGAGTAGGGGATGGGGACAGATACTTTGGATAGGGTGATAAGAGAAATTCTCTTTGGGGAGGTGATACCTAAGCTAAGACCTGCATGATGAAAAGTAGCCAGTCGTTAGAGATCTATGGCAAAAGCATTGCAAATAAAGAGAACAGGAAGTCCAAGAGCCTGAAGTTGAATGAATTCAGCATGTTTGATGGGGGAACAAAAGCCAGTATGACTGGAACGGAGGAGCAACTCATCTAGTATGGAAGAAAGAATAGGATATTCCAGTTAATAGGAATAACATGATCCCAAAATGCAGAAGTTATAGTAGAAAAATGAGAAGGAGCATAGAGAATAGGATGTGTGTATGATTGGGAGCATGAAAGACTGCAAGCAGGAGATGAGACTGGGAAGATAGTTTGTAGCCAGAATATCGAGATTCAAAATAGCCATGTTAAAACAATTGGAATTTAGTCTGTAGGAGAAGGAATTTTTGACTGGGCTTCACAACCATCCCTACTAATATACCAAAGTTCTCATATATACCAAAGATCTCATATATACCCACTTAAATGCAAAAAGCTTCATTGTTTACATCATATTCTCAAATAGGAAGTTACCTAAGGTTGTGGGACAGAGGAGTAACATAATAATTAATGGAGGTATGTGGAGGATGAAATGCAGAGAGGAGAGGATACAATCTAGTAGTAAAGAAGATTATTGTAATTGCATAGAAATAGGGGAATCTAGAAGTGTCTGGAATCTTAGAGTTTAGATCTTAGAGATCTTCTAGGGAAAAGTGATTCTCAACCCTGGCTGTGGTTTAGACTCATCTGGCGATCTTTAAAAAAATACTGATACTCAGGACCCACTCCAAGCCTATTTTATTGATGTGTGGTCAATCACCATGGAGGGTGCTACATGAATGTAACTTGGTTTAAGATTTAAATCCTGGATTTTCCCCTTATTGATTGTGACCACAGCACAGTACATCTAAGCATCAGTTACTTCTGGAAAGTAGAAATGATACACTTGTGTCTTTTTGCTGAGGATTAATAAGATAGGAAATGTGTAGGGCCTAGCATAGTGTATGGGCAGAGTAGATAAGATCTACAAGAATTAGTTTTCTTTGCCTCTCTGTCCATTAAGTGTAGCCAAAAAAGCCATAGTGTGAGGAGCCACAGCAGTCTGATCTCATGACCCCTTACTGGTCAAGGGCACAATGCATCTCATTTGGAAGTGTTAGGACCTGGCTCTCCTTGCCCACCAATTTATAGAGATAATTTCTCTAGAATGTGCCAAGTGCTCTGATAGATATTAAACACAGAATGGGGCTGGAATCCAAGAGGAAAAGTAGGAATAAAGAGTAAAGGAAGGCTTTCTGGAGAAGATGGCACTTGAGATTTGAATAAAGAGTAGGAGTTAGCCAGGTGATGAAGAGTATGGGCACTGTGGCAGAGGGAACAGCATGGAGCAGATGGTTTATGTAGAGCTTTAAAAGAACTTTGGTCTGATCTCTAAAACTCACAAAGATAACAATAAGAAAGAACTTAGGATAAGGCTGAGGGTCAGGGTTAAAGTTACTATGATCTGTAGACCTCACTAGATGATAATAAAAAAGGAAGTTACAAAAACAAACGTGATAAATTTATGATTCACATTAGGATGAGGATTAGGGTAACTCCGACCCTCACGAAGATGACAAACAGAAGCAGGTGAACCTAATTTATTTCAAAATAACAATATAACCATGCAAATAGTGAATTTTTTCAAGTCATTTTGGTACACAATTCTCTGATAGTGTACATTTAGAAGAATATCTTCTAAGGTAAAAAAAAAATGCAAAGAAATCTTAAATTCCACTTAGTAGGTTTATTAATCCTAATAATGTTGGTTTTGTAATTTTGAAACTATTATAGAATAAGAAAATATATTAATATTATTTATTGGGAACTCAAATGTTTCATATAAGAGAAGAGAGATAGAAATAAAAAGAAGTAAACTAGGAGAAAACTTGAATTGTTAAATTTGAATGAGAAATATAAATAGAAACCCATAACTTAAAAATATATATGTACGTATGCATACTTGTATATATATATGTGTGTGTTGGGGGAAATCATCAAGAGGACACGACCACCGGTTGACCTTTGAGCTGGACCTGGGCAGTTGGAGAACCCTTACCCCTTCACTGCATTCTACATTCCTTCCCATTGCTAGAAGGTGCCCGAGGATGTAGCCTTGAGATAGTAAGTATTGTTGAGACCATCTAGATGGTATACGTGACTGACCCCAGTTAGGGCCTCTATATAAACTTTTAAGATTCTGGCAGGAAATGTAGAAATCAACTGATCTTGAGGCTGCCTAATACAAGCCTCATAAGTAAGTTCCCTTGTTTATTAAACCTGCCACCTACTGATCTGGAGTGGTCTGCCTCTTTCTTTAGTCTTTCCCTGTCCTCTGCATACAGGGGCCAGTTTCAGATTATACCTGGGAAGCTCGTCAGGTTGCAAACCAACAGTATGAGTACATAGATATCCTTTTTAGTATACAGGTAGGAAATATATGTATTCATATATATTATATATAAACTACATATTTATATTTATATTAAGATATATATATATATATATATTTTCTAGCTTTCCACTAAAACAAAGTGAGAAGCAATGAAAATTCCATTAGTAATGAGAACAACTTTCATCCAGATTTTAGTCTCTCATTAAAAAGAACCATTAAAAAGAATCAGGGATCCTTGGAGAAATAAATGGCTGATAACATGTCTGGGATAGAGCAGGTACAAAGTGAGCCTGGGACATATTATTATGCCAGAGAGTAAAGAATTGCTCAAATCCTGATGGGATTAAGGACAAAAGTCAAGTAGAAGGGGCTTCCACTTGCCAAATTTGGGACAATTGAGCATCAAAAAATAAAAATTCTAAATTGATTATAACATATTAAACACTCAGAATAAGTAAAATGCCATGTGTCCATGACAGAATAAGGGGGGAGGGAGGAGGAGGAGGGTGTGTGTGTGTGTGTGTGTGTGTGTGTGTGTGTGTGTGTGAGAGAGAGAGAGAGGAGAGAGAAAAGAGAGGAGAGAGAGATTGGTTGGTTCTTCTTTATCAAAGATGCCAGCTAATAAATGTGAAGGAAGAATAGCTTTAGAAATATTTTTGCAGCGCCACGGCCCCCCCCCGTATAATAATTGATTCCAGCAAGGATCATCCATGGCTGCTTAAACTATTAGGTAAAAGATAGTTGCAGGTCAGAATACTTGCATGGTGCCAAGATATCACACTATAGATGACCTACTCATTGCAAAGGGGAAAACATATCTCTCTGAGTTAATTAGAGAAGTCTGCAGTCACTATCTTACTCAAATGATCAAAATTAGCATATTTATAGTGGGACATACTGACATTAAGTTCCTTTTGTTGGGATGTGATCCAAAGTACATGATATGATCTATGAATTATTTTTCCCCAAAATATCAAACACACATATAATTAAGCCTCTAGACCTAACATTAAGTATACAGGCTAGAAATACAAGTTAAATGAAACTGGGGAAACTCACAAATCCAAGCCGTTTTCCCCTGCCTCCATTTTGTTGTGTCTAGAGGGCTGGTTATCATATCATCACATTGACAGCTGGCAGGAAGGCCAGGCAATTGAAAGGCCAGGCCATTTGCCAGGCATGGGCTGGCTGACTATGTGATAAGCAGGCATGTGTATCACCAATTCCCCAGCCAACGATGATAGTCTGAAGTGGCAGAGGAATGGATGATGGTGAAAACAATGTTGGAAGAAGCTTTATGTTCCAGTCTTGACTCTAACTCCTGACTATAAGACTTTCAGCAAACAAAATCTCCATTCTGAGCTATAGTAATTATATTCGTGAAGTGAGGGAAGTGGACAACGCGTCTTTCAGGGCCTTTCCTATGCCAAAAACTCTGTGATTCAGAGAACCGCTTTGACACTGTGTTGCCTTTAGGAAGCATAATGCCGTTGATGCACATTCAGCTCTTGGATCTTAGAGAATGATTTTGGAATCTATCCTTGTGTATGATCGCTTAGCTATCTGACCCTGAGAAGGTAAGATTTTTAAATATGTGTGAAGAGTAATAAATCAGACAGAAGTTCTTATAAACAAGTATTTAGTAAAAAACAAAAAACAAAAATCTCCACAAAAAAACCTTTCTGAGAAGGTAAAGCTCCTGGCTAAGATGGCCAAGGTCTCCAAGCAAGGTTAAAAAGATGACTGTGTGATCATGAGCAAATTAGTTCTACCTTCTAGCTTCAATTCCTTCCTTCATAAACTGGAGATTGGGTCTTGTTCTAAAAAAATGTCAATGTGGCATTTT
The DNA here is from genome assembly GCF_902729225.1 of Pteropus medius. Taxonomy (NCBI): domain Eukaryota; kingdom Metazoa; phylum Chordata; class Mammalia; order Chiroptera; family Pteropodidae; genus Pteropus; species Pteropus medius. The sequence continues at coordinate 2,866,807 of NW_024342470.1, forward strand.
AATTTCCTCTCCTGTAAAAGAATATAGGATAGTGGAAAGAGCATGGTTTTAGAGTTAGACTTATGTTTGAATCTTTAGAGTAACGAGATCTTAGACAACTGTACTTATGTTCTCTGAGCTAAGTTGGTTTTTTTTTCTGCAAAATGGGAATGATAAAACATACCTCACAGGGAGATTGTCAAGGTTCAATGAGATAACTTAGTACATTGCTTTGTACATAGTGGATGTTTCCTTTCTTTCTTCCTGTTTATCTTATAGGATGGAGCAGGGAGGTAATGGAGCTTCCTGGGATGCCTTCTCCCTGTGTTGCCATTCAACCATATTTCCATAACTTTTTCCTCTGAGGGGCATACTGCCACCTTAGCCTGGTCACAGAGTCAGTCTTAGGAGGATTAAATAACCCCCACTATGATTGTTTCTGCTGCTGCTCAGGGTCACTCTTCCCAGACATCTCATATTGCTAGAGAAACCCAGAGAAAACATACCAAATGGAGAGACCGAAGATCTGACTTACCAGATGAGTTGTGACAATATGCCCTGTACTTTAGGTTGAGTCCACTTCTCCATATCAGGACGCCTATCCCGTTCTTTCCACACTTGGGGTTTGGAATAATCCTAGGGATGACTAAGAACTTATCTGCAACCCATCCATAGCTGTAACAGAATACACATTAGTTGAATGGATACATTTATCTCTATGGCTGACAAGGACACAGAAAGAAAAGAGCTCCAGCCATGTTTATGAATGCAGCGGTTTCTCACCTGCACGTCTCAAAGCCAGACCTCCATGCAGCTTCAACCTGGTCTTTGCTGGCCAAAGTTAGTCCCATCAACCTACAGGCCTCTGTGGCTTCTATGAAATTCAGCTGCTCTGCTGTCTTTTTGCTCACAAGGGTGACCCCCATAATTCTGCATTGCACTGAGGTGGAAAGCTCTGCAAAGGAATCACATGGAGAGATCCTCACTCTGCTGCTGTCCTTGTTCGTAGCCCTTAGGCTCCTCTTCCTAGAAGAGCATTGTTGTCTTGATGCCCCAGTGAGGTCATTGTGGCTGGGATATAAGTTTAGAAGTAATTCCTACAAGGATATCCTGCTGGATTAGGTGGGTGCTTAGCTTGACCAAAGCTGTACCTCTCATTAGATCTGAGTCCACTGTATCAAACTGCATTAAGGTGCCTTGTTCACTACGTGGAGGCTTCAGCTACCAGTTCATGTGATGGGGTCTCGTTGATGCTGCAAACTTTTTTGGAGTCTACAAAATGAATGGTCTGAGACTTTGAGAAAGATAGAATTCAGGGCTCTGGTTAATAGAATAGTTAGCAGTACTCCAAACCAATGTGGGTTGGGGACACCACTGTTTCTCAGATGGGCTGAAAAATGTTGCACTTGGTATAATATGAGCTTTCTCAGTCCTAGGTCTTCTCTGACCATTAGGGGTCAGGCTTACTCAGAAGTTCCTGGAGGAGCTGGGCAGTAAACCTTGCATAGCAGATAAACTAAATAAAAGAAGTAAAGTTTTAGACTCAGACCTGGATTTGAATCTAGCCTACCTATATCACTTGCAAGCTCTGTGAACTTAGGCTACTTACTTCATGTTTTTGAGCCTTAGTTCCCTTATTTATAAAATTGAGAGAGTAACAATATCTATTGTATAGGGTAGTGAGAGTTAAATGAGTTAATTCAAATAAAAATGCTTAGCATAGTGCCTGCTACACAGTAGGTGCTCAATAAATCATAAATAACATATTACCACTGTGTTATCTTCAAAGCATTTTGGTTTTAGTCTTTTAACAATTAGTCTCCCTAGGGAAGCTGAGGCAGTTGAACAGTTAAGATGTGAATAATATTTTACTTAAAATGAATCTGAGAGTTCTTTCGATCCCTTCCCTCTGAGTTCTGAAATTGTGAGTTGCATTGCATTCAGATACATTATTCCTATTGAGCTTCATCCACGAAAGTCCATAAAAGGGTATTTCAATCTCCCAAGTAATTGCTTGTACACAAATCTGTGCATTGGATACCCAGTCAAATGCTTCAACCACTTTCTAGCTTGGTATTTAAAGGAAGTGTCTTCTTAAAAATGGAAGGAGCATTTCTTACGTCTTCCATGTAACCTTGCTGTGCTCTGGAGCACGAGGCTGTGGGAAGGGATATGCATATGATGTACAATATTTGTGGATGGCCTTGTTTGCTTCCAGACCCTGTTCTCACCAAAAAAGAGATCAGAGAGCCAATACCCCAATAAGAGTGTTTCTGACAAAAAAATCTCTTATGACTGTGTGCGCTAATACCCACACCAACACTGATACTAAAACCAGTATTTATTCCCACTTCTATAATCTACTGTGCTATTCTGTGTGAAACACCATTTCTTTTAATAGAAAATTGAGGCTCAGAGAGATTAAGTAACTTTCCCAAGCCCACGGATATAGTGCAACTAGATGGCAGATTGAGAACACAAACCCAGTTACAACTGACTCTAAAACCCCAGTTCTCAAGTAAGACACTGTTCTTCTTCCCACTGTGCTATGGGGAAAAGATGAACACACGCACACACACAAACATGCACACACATGCGCATACACACATGCACACACACGTACACACAAAACTAGAGCTGAACTCTTGGACTACACCATTTGTCCTGCAATTTGGCTCATTTAGCCCATGAGCTTGCTATTGCTCAAACTTCTTATGGTTATTTCTTTTGGAATACTTAAAGATTTATTAATTGCACTATAAATTAGTCTTTATACTCTTTCATCATACCTCCTTTTTACTCTGAATATTATTATTATGAGTAATGGTAGACCTATTTTGGGCAATAGATCTAGCTTTGACTATTTCTTCTATTGTTAATTGGCTATGGGATCTTCGGCAAGTTAGTGTTCTCATCTGTAAAATGGAGATGGTTATATCTTCTTCACAGAATTTTTGTCAAAATTAAATGAGATAATTTGTACCTAGCCGAGGCTAGGTCTAAAGTAGATAGTCAACAAATATTCATCAATTTTAAGCTTTCCTATTTCATTTAAGGACAAAAATAGGCAGCTGGTATCTCAGGGGTACCCCAGTAATCTCTTTCTTAAGATATCTCAGGAAACAATAGGCAAGGTAGAAATAGTATATGCTTAGGAGTCAGACTTGACCTTAAACCCATTATTATTTACTGCCTGTTAACATTACGCAAGTCATTGGCCTCACTGAGCCTGTTTCTTCATGAATAAAATGTCTTCTTAAGGAGTTCCTACATAATTCTTTTAATTTCAATTTTACCATACTATCAGAATGCATGTGTTTTTAATATGCAGTAAATAGCAAATTAACAGAAAAAATTTGTGAAAATATCGGTTTGACATTTAGCCACCAGCTCTCTACCATACTATTCTCAAGCATAGGAACATACAATTTTCCTTTTAAATTTTAAAGTGCTTAGATTTTCATTTTCCTAGAGCTGTAATGAGTGGTTTGTGGTTATAATTTTTTTGCCTACAATGCAGAATAGAGTCACTTTTTAGGTATCTCAAAAGCCCGGAAATCATTTTAAGTCATTTCTTTTTAATATATTTTACATAAAAAATATATATGTAAATATACATTTTATATATTTAACTCTGTATCTCTACATAATAGGCTCTTGAAAATATTCACTCCTATCCTCATCTACTCACCTTCTTCAGCCACCTTTTCCTCAGTCGTGGTTCTGAATAACTTTTGGTTATTCCCCAAAATTTAATTTCCTTAGGAAAATTTTGCCATTATTGAGAATGGTCTGAAGAACGCAATACAGTCATTGTCAAAGAACAATTTCCAAAATAGCCTGAGTAATGGCCATACTTTGGGGAAAAGTGAATAGTCTCCCAGGGGGTTTTCAAAGAGGACCAAATTTATTCTAGTAATTGAAAAAAATCAATCATATAACTTTAACCTCTCTTATAAAATTAATACAGCAATATATGAATCAACTGTAGATGTCTTTTCCTGACATATTTTATATCTCAGAGCATCTTCCAATATAGGAATACACAATTTTCCTTTTAAAGTACTCAGAGTTTCATTTGCCCAGAACTGTAATGAGTGATTCGTTCTTACAATTTTTTGTCTACAATGCAGAATGAGGTTACCATTTAGGCATCGCAGAAGCCCAGAAATCATTTCAAGTTATTCTTTTGGTAGAGAGCTGATGGTTAATTTTTAAACCTATATTTTCTCAAAAAATTTTTCAGTTAATTTGCTATTTACTGCATATTAAAAACATATGCATTCCATGATAGTATAATAAAATTAAAATAATTATATTGGCACTTCCAAAAATATAAAACAGGCTAATATTCTGTGAAAGTTAGCCATTTTCCCCAGGCTTAGTGATTGCTTAGAAAGTTTCACAATCATGATTTTCTTCTTTAATAAAACACTTTTAAAAACAAATGATCTCTTCTCAATGTTTTGTTTTAAAATATTTTCATTAAAAGTAGTCCATAATCAAAAATAAAAGTCAAGGTAACATAAAGGTAAATGTGAATCATTTTGATGAAATTGACAATATTGTGAAAATATTTCTGGCAGACCAATACTACCAATTAGGTCTTCTGTTGACATTGAGGGTCACCCCTGCTCCCAGCAATCCACAGTCAAGAACTTAGTAGGCTTAGGACAGGTTGTAAGAGCTTGCCTTGCCTCAGGTTGGCATTCTGCTAAGAAACCTACCTTCGACCTGGAGAGAGCCTTGGACCAGAAGCCTTGTGGTCCAGATGGAGACAAAAAGCAACACCAGGCTGAAGCACTTGGCCATTGTACCAATCTCTTCAGAGCCAGAAAAAACCTCAGACAGTCACTGGCAGTGATAGAAGCATACAATCACCAGTCTGGATGGAGAGTTCTGGAAATACGTTGGGGCTCCCACTGTTTCACTTCATAACTGAGACATCCGGATTTCCCTGCTTTCAAGCTTCTGACTTGTGAAGGTCACTGGGGGAAATGAGTGACGTCTCTTGAATGGCCAGGCTGTACTTTGTGGATGGCTTTCTGGAAAATTTAGCTAATGCTGACTCAGAAAACAAAGAAATGAGGAAGGCAGATAGCACAGTGTGAACTGTTGAAGGTTTCCCCAATTCCCATATTCCCTGCCACTGCCCACCGTCCCCACCAGCTCAGTTCTCCATGTTCATTATTATTGCCTATGGAGCCCATTCATTTATATACTCCTAAAATTGTCTCTGTCTCTAAAGGAGACTGAGCATGGATTGTGATTTTCCTCTCATCATCAATGAGTTTTTTATTCCAGCTGCATATCCTTGTGATCTGTGGGGCAATTATGCTAAGGCTCATGAAAGCAAATACCCATTTAAACACAAGGACAGAATCTCATGCCTCCCTTTGGGACTTCTTTTATACATTTAAATTTTTTTATGCCACTACAGGTGATTCCTTCTTCAAAGAAACCAGACACACAAAAATCATACTTAAGAAACACAACTAGGGTGGCAATTTATACAATTAATCATTTTACATTTTGCAAAAGGGTTTTTGACCTTTTTTTTTTTTCCTAGGCGAGGCAACCCTTGGTTGACCTCACAGATTGCAAGGAACTTGCCAGTTTACAATCCTTTATTTGTTTATTTATTTTATTTTTTACGCCTACAGCACCTGGTCTTCCTAGGTGGTCTCCCATCCAAGTACTAACCAGGCCCGACCCTGCTTAGCTTCTGAGATCAGACAGGATCAGGCTTGTTCAGGGTGGCATGGCCATAAATGGGTTGTTGACTTTTTAATAGGAATTACCACAGGGGTCCTTTATATAAAAATTCTTTCCTTAATAACTTCTCTTATAGACCAACTAACTTTTTTGGTAGACTAAAATTCAATTTAGACTTCCCCTTTCTCATTTGACAAATGTGAGATTTGACAAATCTGTACTGTGTATGAGCAGACTACACTCTGTTTTTCCCGATGATTTTCACTGATTTGTCCTCCATAGTAATTATGGAATTCTGGTGTGAGGGTAATGCCTTGAGCAAAGGTTTGTGAGTTTTCTCCAAAATGAGTGTCATTTATAGGAATAGTATATGGATAACTAGTTTTTTTCTATACAAATAGTATCCATCATAAGTTAGATATCTGCATAGAAAATACCAATAATGAAAGGAGAACCTACTCTGCACAAACACAGGGAAGTTCTAAGAGACCAGGGGATAGCCTTTAAATATCTCCGATATATAAATATCTTAACATCTTGAGACCTCATTACTTAGGTGAGCACAAGCTGCAGGCTATGGATGCCTTAGAAACATGTGACAATCATTGTGGAATCAGGTGGATGGGAAGGCAGGAATCATGTCCTCCTTATCCTTAAAGCCTAGCATCATGCCTGAAAAAGGGCCAGCCTTCAAGCATTGCTCAAGTATTATAAAAAGAAAAAAGGAAGGGAAAAATGAATTACAGAAAATAAATCTTTGGATGGGAGAAATAGCTTATGAGAAATGAGAATACTGACCTAAATTTTGAAACATATCCCTGGAAGGGGAATTATGAGATGAAGGGAGTCCGTGCGACTGTAGTGATACTTAGTAATGAGTTTCTGGAAGAGGAAACAATCTTATTGTTTTGGATATCCCTAATGAGAAGTTAAGCCACCATTGAACTGTGGTTGGAAGTGTTTGATGGGAACTTGTTGCCTCTCTCGTTAAGCATGAACATGCTTAGTCTTAGCTTCCAGGCCTCTCACCTGAGATAAGTTCCTGAAAAATTCATTTCCAAGAGCTGAAACCTAAAGTGGAGAGCTATAAAGAAAATATTGACAAATAATCTCTCATCACCATTTTGAGAAACAGTGTTTAGGATTTGGAAAAAGAACTAGCAGCAGCACTGTCCTCTTCTGAAATAACAGCTCATACTGTAATCAAGAGGAACCAATAATTTAAAAAGTTGTAGAATTAGAAGGAAAATTGGAAAAGTTCAATGAAAATGATGAGAACAAATTTCAAAAGAGAGCAGAAAACACACTATATCCAGGCTGGTTTTCCTGGACGTGGAACATGTGAGTGAAAGTGATATTTGATCTGAGGTATGAAAATAAAATGTTAAATAGAGTAGAAATATTGCAATGTGGCATGAAAGAAGGTAATATGAAACAACCCGGAGTTCTGGAGTGAGGGTAATATCTAAATTTTCATTTAAGTTCTAACACTAATTATCTGTGTGACCTTGAGCAAGTTACTTCTTTGGGCCTCAGTTTTATCATCTGTCAAATAAGGGAGTTGAATTATAATTTAAAAGTTGTATAGCTAATTCTACAGTACTGATATTACAGGGATTAGTTGTTTTTCAACATATAGAAATAGGCAAATGTATTAGTCAGGGTACTCTGTAATAACAAACAACCCCAGATTTCAATACCTTAGCAAAATAAAAGTTTATTTCTCTCATGTTACAATCCAGTGGCTAACAATGGTGGTGGTGATGGTGGTAGTGGTGGTAGTGTTGGTGCATGTGCATGTGGGAGGGATTTTGCCACACACAGTTATTC